>NW_026623067.1:32562685-32865715 GCF_023065955.2 Ursus arctos
GGCTCAATCCCAGGACCCTGGGATCAAGACCCCAGCCGAAGTCAGCTGCTTTAACCGACTGAGCCACCCAGGTGCCCCAGGCAAATATTTCTTAGCTCATAGAACTATAACACTAGCCATAAAAGAAAACATTGATAAGTCGGGCTTCATCAAAATTAAACATACCTACACATCAAAAGATACCGTTAGGAAAATGAATAGGCGGGCCGCCTGCATGGCTCAGTTGGTTAAGGGTCTGCCTTTGG
This sequence comes from Ursus arctos, assembly GCF_023065955.2. NCBI lineage: Eukaryota > Metazoa > Chordata > Mammalia > Carnivora > Ursidae > Ursus > Ursus arctos. Next base: position 32,562,931 of record NW_026623067.1, read on the forward strand.
CTCAGGTCATGATCCCAGTATCCTGCCCCTCCCTATCCCTTTACCCCTGCTCATGTTCTCTTGAGCTCTCTCTCTCTCAAATAAATAAATAAAATCTTATTTTTTTTTTAAGAGAAATAAGTAGGCAAGCTACAGACTTATGTACTGGAAAAAATATTCTCCGTTTATCTATCAACAAATATCTATCTGTATTCAGAATAGATTTTAAAACCCTAAAAGTCAACAGTAAAAAAGACAAAAAAAACACATTAAAAATGAATAGAAGTCTTGAATGGGCAACCAAAAAAAGCATACGAAAAGGTGTTCACTCATTACTCATCAGAGAAATGCAAATTAAAACCCTAATGAAATGCAACTACATACCTCCTAAAATGGTTAAAATAAAAGAGATGACAAACCCAACATTGGTGAGAATATGTAACAACTTAAATCCTCAATCATTGCTTTGGAAAACTCTTTAGCAATTTTTCTAGAAAGTTTAACATATATCTACTCTGTGACCTAGCATACAAAAAACTCAAAATGGATTAAAGACCTAACAGTGGGGCCTGAAACCATAAAAATCCTAGAAGAGAAAGCAGGAAATAATTTTTCTGACATCAGTTGTAACAACATTTTTCTAGTTATGTCTACTGAGGCAAGGGAAACAAAAGCAAAAATAAACTATTGGGACTACATCAAAATAAAAACCTTTTGCATGGTGGAGGAAATCATTGACAAAGCAAAACGGCAACCTACCAAAAGGGAGAAGATATTTGCAAATGATATATCTGATAAGGGGTTAGTATCCGAAATGTTACACAACTCAACATCAAAACAACAAACAATCCAATTAAAAAATGGGCAGAGGACCTGAAAGGACATTTTTCCAAAGAAGACATACAGATGGCCAACAGACACATGAGAAGATGTTTCAACATCACTCATCATCAGGGAAATGCAAATCAAAACCACAATGAGTTATCACCTTACACCTGTCAGAATGGCTAAAATAAAAATAACAAGAAATAACAAGTGTTAGCAAAGATGTGAAGAAAAAGGAAACCTCATGCACTGTTGGTGGGAATGTAAACTGGTACAGCCACTGTGGAAAACAGCATGGAGTTTCCTCAAAAAATTAAAAATAAAAATATCATGTGATTCAATCATTCTGCTACTGGGTATTTAGCCAAAGAAAACTAAAACACTAATTCAAAAAGATATCTGCACCCCTATGTTTACTGTAGCATTATTTACAATAGTCAAGCTATGGAAGCAACCTCAGAGTCCACTGAATGGATAAAAAGATGTGGTATATATATACAATAGAATATTACGCAGCCATATTATTTATATATATATATATATATGACGACGAATATATATATATATATATTACAGGAATCTTCCAGACGACGAATATATATATATAATATATATATATATATAAAATATATATATATTACGATGAGATCATGTCATATATATTACATATGAGATCATGTCATATATATTACAATAAGATCATGTCATATATATATATATGACGACGAATATATATATATATATTTATATATATATATATGACGACGAATATATATATATATATATATATATATATATATATATATTACAGGAATCTTCCAGACGACGAATATATATATATATATATATATATTACAATGAGATCATGTCATCTGTGACAACATGGATGAATCTAGAGGGTATTATGCTAAGTAAAATAAGTCAGACTGAAAAAGACAAATACCATATGATTTCACTCACATGTAGAATCTAAAAAAAAAAAAGAATGAACAAACAAAAAGCAGAATCAGACTTGTAAATACAGAGAATAAACCGATGATTGCCAGAAGGGAGGAGTCAGGGGATGGGAAAAATGGGTGAAGGGGAGTGGAAGGTACAGGCTTCCAGTTATGGAATGAATAAATCACAGGAATAAAAGGCACAGCATAAGGAATGTAGTCAGTGTTACTGTAATAGTGATGGTGACAGATTGTAGCTACACTTGTGGTGAACAAAACATAATGTATAAACTTGTCAAATCACTATGATGCACACCTGAAACTAATGTAACATTGTATGTCGATTATACTCAAATAAAAAATATGTTTAAAAAATCTGTGAGCAATCCAAATTGTATCAACTAGAGAATGGATCAAGAAACTATCCATGTGGAGAATGGATAAAGAAATATATTGGAACGTCTGACTGGATCAGTTGGTAAAGCATGTGACTCTTCATCTCAGGGTCCTGAGTTCAAGCCTCATGTTGGGTGAAGAGCTTACTTAAGTACATAATACTTTGAGGGCACCTGGCTGGCTTAGTCAGTAGAGCATGTGACTCTTAATCTTGGGATCATGAGTTTGAGCCCCATGTTGGGCATAGAGATTACTTAAAAAAAAGTAACTGTGGCATATTCACACAAGGGACAACTACTCAGCAATTAAAAAGGACTGAACTACTTTAAACGGATAGATTTTATGACATGTTAGAGATATCTAAATAAAACTGTAAAAAAAAGGAATGAATTGAATACACACGTACAACATTGATGACTCTCAAAAACATTGTCCAAAAAAAAGGCCAGGTACAAAAGAATATATACTATATGTTACATTTACACATATACTATATGATTCCATTTATATAATGTTCAAACACAAATAATACTAATCTGTGGGAAGAGAAGTCAGATAGTGGTTGCCTCTGGTAGGAGATATTGACTGAAAAGAGGATAAGGTGGGATATAATTATTCCAGACTCTGTTTTGGGCTGTTGTTACGTAAGTATATTTGTCACAACATATGAAGCCAAACAGAATCTGTGCATTTTATTTTACATAAACTATACCTTAAAAAGAAGATGTCATTAAGAAAATGAATAGACATACCACACATTGGGAGATAAAATTTATGATGCATATGTGTGACAAAAGACTTATATCCAGAATATATAAAGGACCTCTAAAAACTAGCAATAAAAAAACAAACGTTCCAATTTAAGATGTGCGAAGAAAAAAAAAAAGATGTGCGAAGAAATGTGCAAAGTATTTGATTAACAAAAAAGATATGAGGATGTCCAATAAGCATGTAAAAAGATGCTTAACATCATTATTTACTAGGGAAATGCAAATTAAAACCTCAAGGAGATACTACTATACATTCACTAAAATGGATAAAATGAAAATCACATATCAAATGTTTATAAAGATGTTATACAACTGGAACTCTCATTCATTGCTTGCGGGTGTATAAACAGTTCTCTCATTTTAGAGAATTGTTTGTTAGTTTCTTAAAAATTTAGATATATACCTGTCCTATGACCCAGGATTCTACTTCTAAGCATTTTCCCAAGAAATATGGAGGTTTATATCCACAAAAAGGTTTGTACAAGAAAGTTCATAGCATCCTTAATCATAATAATTAAAACAACCCAAACATGCATCAACAGGAGAATGGATAAAGAAATTGTTTTATATCCATACAATGGAGCACTACATAGCCATGAAAAGTAACAATGGACACCTGCAAACCATGGATGAATCTCAAAAGCGTCGCACCAAAGTATATATACTGTATTGTATTTATATGATTCAAATTTCATGAAGTCTAAAAATGGGCAAAACTAATCTACGGTGTTAGAACTCAGAAAGTGTTTGGATTAAGGTTGAGCAGAAAACTCACTGGAAATGGGACTAGGGTAACGGAAATGTTCTAGATCTTGTTTCAGGTAGTGTTGCATGGGTGAATACAATTGTCAAAACTCATTTAACGGAAGACTTAAAATCAATTGAAAAAGTCCTGAAATGAAGATGAAATAAAGATATTTTTAGAAAAACATAAATGTGGGGGATTGTCACCAATAGGTCTGCACTAAAGGAAATACAAAAGGGTAGTTTTCAAGCAGAGAAAAATGATCCCAGATATAAGCTTGGAGATTCATGGAGAAAAATAGCAACAAAAATGTTAAGTATTAACTGCCTAAAACAATAATAGTGTAGGGGCACCTGGCTGGCTCAGTCGGTTGAGGGGCCAACTCTTAATTTTGGCTCAGGTCATGATCTCAGGGTTGCAGAATTGAGCCTCCCTTGGGGCTCCATGCTCAACACAGAGTTTGCTTGAGATTTTCTCTCTCCCTCTCCCTCTGGCCCCCCCTCTAGTCGCACGCACCCTCTCTCTCTAAAATAAATAAATACAGTCTTTTAAAAATAAAAATAAAAAATAACAATACAATAACATTGTATTGGAGAACTAACATATACATAACTAAAATACATGACAAAAATGGGACTTAAGTCAGGAGAGAAGTAAAAGGAGTTAAAATATTTTCAGGTCCTTTCATTATCCAAAAAACAAGTAAAAGTTTTAATTTTATTAAACTCTGGTAAGTCAAAGATGCATGCAGTAATCTACAGAGAATTGCGAAAAAATATATAATTAACAAATGAATAAAAAGGAATTATTAAATAATAAAATATTCAATAAATCCAAAGAAAGCAATAAAGGGGAGAAAAAGAAAAACAATAAAAAGAACAAATGGAAAGTAAATAGTAAGCTGATAAATTTAAAGCCAAACATATCAATAACTACATTAAACATAGATGGCTCCAAATAAAATGCTTCAAATAAAAGACATAAATTGTCAGACTGGATTAAAAACAATTAAACCCAACCATATGCTACTTATAAAAGAACCATTTAGAAGAAATATAAATCTATAGGAATATTCAAAGAAAATTAAAAATGTACCATATAAACTCTAAACAGAAAAAGCTAGTGTAGTTGTATTGATAACAGATGAAGTAAATTTTTTAAAAAGATTTTTTATTTTATTTTATTTACTCTACAGAGATAGAGATAGCCAGCGAGTGAGGGAACACAAGCAGGGGGAATGGGAGAGGAAGAAGCAGGCTCATAGTGGAGGAGCCTGATGTGGGGCTCGATCCCACAACGCCGGGATCACGCCCTGAGCCGAAGGCAGACGCTTAACCGCTGTGCCACCCAGGTACCCCCAGATGAAGTAAATTTTATGGCAAGAAATATTTCATAATGAACAAAGATGAGAGATATTTCATAATGAACAAAGGTACAATTCAGCAGGAAAATGTAATAAATCTATATTTTATGCACCTAAATACATAGCCTTAAATGTACATAAAGAAAAAATGGATAGAATTAAAAGAGAAATAGAAAACTCCATAATCATAGTCAAAATTTTAACACACACCCATCAATACCTGTTAGAATAGGTACAGGAAAAGAATCAGAAATGATCTAAAAACCTGAATAACACTATTAACATTCTTGACCTGACGCCTGTAGAACACTGTACCTAACACCTAGAGAATATACTATATTTTAAAGTTCAAAAATTTACTATATACTGGTACATAAAACAAGTCAATAAATTTCAAAGGACTGAAATAACACAGACTGTATTCTCTGATCACACTCTAATTAAGCCAAATACCAATTTCAAAGATACTCATGTGTTTGACAACTGAGAATTACATTTCTCAATGGCTCATGGGTCAAAGCAGATATCACAAGAGAAATTAGAAAATATCTTTTACTGAAAAATAATGAAAACACTACATATAGAAACTTGTGTGACACAGTTAAGGCTGTGTTTAGAGGTAAATATATAGCTTTATTATTATTTTTAAAAAGATTTTATTTATTTATTTGACAGAGAGAGAGACAGCCAGCAAGAGAGGGAACACAAGCAGGAGGAGTGGGAGAGGAAGAAGCAGGCTCCCAGTGGAGGAGTCCGATGTGGGGCTCGATCCCAGAACGCGGGGATCACGCCCTGAGCTGAAGGCAGACGCTTAACAACTGAGCCACCCAGGCGCCCCTGAAATGCTTATTATAAAAAAGAACAGTGGCTGATAATGATTTAAGTTAGAAAATGAACACAAAATTTATGCTACAGAAAGCAGAAGGAGGGGCGCCTGGGTAGCGCAGTTGTTAGGCGTCTGCCTTTGGCTCACGGCGTGATCCCAGTGTTCTGGGATCGAGCCCCACATTGGGCTCCTCCGCTGGGAGCCTGCTTCTTCCTCTCCCACTCCCCATGCTGTGTTCCCTCTCTCGCTGGCTGTCTCTGTCAAATAAATAAATAAAATCTTAAAAAAAAAAAAAGTAGAAGGAAAAAAAATAACAAGGATAAAAGTGGACATTAATGACATAGAAAGCAAACTGCAAGAGGATCAGCTTCATTGAAGACTTTGAAACTGATAAGTCTCTGTCAAAACTTACCAAGAAAAAAAATGAGCAGAAACAGAAATTACCACTATCAATAATGGAAAAGGGGACTTCATTACATATCCTACAGACTTTCATAAGATAACAAGAGAATATTATGAACAACTTCATCCCAACATATTAAAAAATTTAGGTGAAATGAACAAATTCCTAGAAAAACAAATTCCTAGTAAAACATAACAAACAAGCAGCAGTCACAAATACATAAATAAATAAAAATTGAAAAAAATCTTAATAGGCCCTAACTTTGAAATAAAATGAGTTCATCATTTAAAACCTTCCCACACACTGATGCTTCTGTCAACATCATACCAGCCCCTTGGATTCTAATGAAGTCAGGTGATGCTCCAGAATGAGAGACAAGCCAACTTAAGGGAAGTTTGGATCCAGTCTCATCTATAATTACTATTAGGTATTTGATAAGAACAAATCCATTCAGATGCAGAATATCTTGATGCATTTTGCCAGTGTGAGAAGGACAGCAGTGCCTGGGGAATGATGAATTCATGGAGAAGCGTTCGGGATTTTCATTTCGGAAAATCTACCATGGTACCATAGCACAAGACCTCTAGCCTATACCAAATAGCTACAGCCTCAGCTCAAGGCCAATGTAAATCCCCCCCCTTTTTTAAGATTTTATTTATTTATTTAAAAGTGAGAGCACAAGTAGAGGGAGAGGGAGAAACAGGGTGGAACTCAATCCCAGGACCCTGAGATCATGACCTGAGCTGAAGACAGACAGTTAACCAGCTGAGCCACCCAGGTGCCCCATAAAGCCCATCTTTTTAGTGAAGTACAGTACTGATGCTTAGCTTTGCACCAGTCACACATTCAGGTTTGTCCTCTACAATTTCAGCTCTCAGCCATGTGGCCACACTATTTCCTCCTCCTTCCTCTTCCTGATATAAATCACAGTCCCCTAGATACTCCAAAAATCGTGCACGAATAAGTAGGGCTGTAGTAACAGTGATGCTGTTGTGCTACGGCCATTGAAGAGTCATACAGTATATTTGGATTATAGTTTTTTATCTGACATAAGTTTATGTGATACCAGCACAACCTGTAGAAAGAGTACGTAACGGACTCTGAAAATATCTAAAGACAAGTGGCGCACCTGGCTGGCTCAGGCAGTACAGCATGCGACTTTTGATCTCCAGGTTGTGAGTTCAAGCCCCACATTGGACATAGAGCTTACTAAAAAAAAATCAGGGCAGCTGGCTGTCACAGTCACTTAAGTGTCTGATTCTTGGTATTGGCTCGGGTTGTGATCTTGGGGTCATTTGACTGTGAGCACTGTGCTGGGCTCTGCGCTCAGTTCGGAGTCTGCTTGGGATTCTCTCTCCCTCTGCTTCTGCCGCTCCCACTCATGCTCTCTCTCTCGCTCTCAAATAAATAAAAATAAATCTTAAAAAAAAATCTACTGACAAGTTTCTTTAATAACCAAAAAAAGTAGCTAATACACAGCCCAGATATTAATTTGTTCAGATGTATGAATGCTTCATTATAAAACAAAACCATGAAAATTAAAGGAAGAAAAGAGAGGGAGGAGAGGGAGGAGGGAAGATTAGGAAGATACTCTCACAAAGAGAACTCCAGGCCCAGATGGCTTCACTGATAAATTTTATCATGTTAACAAGAAATAAATCTAATCTCACACAAAATCTTTCAGAGAAGAGTCAAATTTTGCTATCTTACGCTGTGGAAACAAATAATCCCTAGTCTTAGTGACTCAGAATGACGGAGATTTCTTTCTCATGTTACATGTCAGATGTGAATTTGCTGCAGCTCTTCTGCAAGCTGTGGGTATGCTGTGGCTCTCATCCCTGTGTCTTTTTTGTTCAGGATCCAAGCTGAAGGAACAACCTGTATTTGGGGCTTACTGTTCTCATCATCTAATGTCAGAAGATAAAGAGCAAGAGAGCTGGCACAAAGACAGAATGGCTCCTTTCCGACATGGTGTATGGCCTATCAATTTTCATGTCATTTGCCAAAGCAAGTCACCTGTTCAGTCTCTACTGAGTGGGTCAATGAAATGTACTTCTTTCATAGGCACCACTACAAATCACATGGTAATAGGCAAGGGCGAATAATCTTTTTAGAGAAAAGGGAGTGAATATTTGAATAGCAGTACATAGCACACTTCCCAAATAATTTTACTAGATCAGCATGACTTGATCCAAAATCTGACAAGGACATTGTAAGAAAGGAAAATTATAGTTCAGCCTCACTCATGACGTAGATGTGGAAGTCCTAAACAAAATACTAGCATATTGATTTTGGCAATATGCAAAAGTATGAGAAAGTTTTTAATAACCTATTTTCTGTCTCTATAGATTTCTCTGTTCCAGACATTTCATATGAATGGAATCATATAATATGTGGCCTTTTGTGACTGGCTACTTTCACTTAGCAAAATATTTTCAAGGTTCGTCCAGGTTGAACCATGCATTGGTACTTTATTTCTTTTATGGCCAGAAAATATTCTATTCCATTCCATATGGAAATGCCACATTTTGTTTATCCATTCATAAGCTGATGGACATTTGGGTTGTTTCCACTTTTTGACCTATTGTTGATAATGCTATTATAAACATTTGTGTACACATTTCAGTTTGTATAGATATGTTTTCATTTCTCTTGGGTATATACCTAGGAATAGAATTGTTGGGTCATAAGGTAACTCTATGTTTAGTTATTTGAGGAACTGCCAGACTATTCTTCCAAAGTATCTGGACCATTTTATATTTCCAGTAGCAGAGTATGAGGGTTACAATTTCTCTGTATCCTCACCAATATTTGCTATTATCTGACTTTTGAATTCTAGTCATCTTAATAGGTATGGAGTGGTATGTCCCTGGGGGTTTCATTTGCATATTAATGATGTTGAGCATATTTTCAAGTGCTTATTGGCCATTTTCTATTTTCCTTGGAACAATATCTGTCCAGATCCTGTCTTAGTCAGCTCAGACTACCATAACAAAACACCACAGACAGGGTGGGTTAAACAACAGAAATTTATTTTCTCACAGTTCTGGAGGCTGGAAGTCCAAGATCAGGGCACCAGTATGGCTGGGCTGTAGTGAAGTCTCTCCTTGAGGCTTATAGACACCACCTTCTCACTGTGCCCTTACATGGCCTTTCTTCGGGGCATGCACATGGGGGTTGGAGGAAATAGAAAGAAAGAGAAAGAGAGAGAAAGATCTCTGGTGTCTCTTCTTAAAAGGACACTAGTTTATTAGATCATGGCTCTACCTTTATGATCTTATTAACCTTAACTATTTCTTTAAAGGCCCTATCTCCAATACAGTCACAGTGGGTGTTAGGACTTCAACACATGAATTCTGTGGGGGAATACAATTCAGTCTATAGCAGGTCCGTTGCCCATCTAAAAAATGGGGTTGACTTGGGGCGCCTGGGTGGCCCAGTCGGTTAAGCATCTGACTCTTGATTTTGCTCAGGTCATGATCTCAGGGTGGTGGGATCCAGCCCAGAGTTGGACTCCGCGCTGAGCGTGGAGTCTGCTTGATATTCTTTTTCTCTCTCTCCCTCTGCACCTCTCCCTGCTCACCCCTCACACTCTCTCTCAAATAAATAAATAAATAAATAAATAAATAAATAAATAAAATCTTTTTAAGAATTGGGTTGACTTTGTATTACTGAGTTTTAAGAGTTCTTTATATATCATGGATACTACTACCTTATCATATATGTAATTTGCAAATATATTCTGCCATTTTGTGGGTTGTTTTCCTTTGCTTTTAAATTTTCTCCATATACCTGCATATTAATTTATATTTATATTTTAAATTGTATTTTTGATGCTTTGACATTTTGACATCTTGCTGATCCTGGAGAAACTGCCCCTCCTAAAGCTAGCCAGTTATTAGAGACTGTAAAGAACTCACCTGGAAGCACACCTTTCATATGCAATATCCCAACTACCTCCTTTATCAGACTGTTACACTGCAGGTCGCTATTCCCTTGCCCTGATCACCCCAGGGCCAGGTATGAGTCAATTAAGGACAGCCCCCACATCCCAGAGTCTCCTGAAATTATTTAAACTAGCCTATCCTAAAACTGCTTACTGTGACTTGTGTATTCCTTCCCATAGAAACCAAAATAAAGGCTCTTCCCTAGGTTTTCGCCTCATTCCCTCTGCCTCCTGACCAACACTGGTGCTTCTCCAGGTGGTCCCCTGTGGCATGAAGTGATCCCTTTCTCTTGAGATCTATGAATATAACAATCTTTTCACTGGTGATCTCTTGATCTGTTGACGTCACCCTACCTGAATAGTAATAAGCCTTTTTTTAAATACATCCTGGGTTTTAGCAATATATCATGTGCCTTGCTGGAATTTTCTTTGTGTTTATCCTGTTTGGGGTTCATTGACCTACCTGGATCTGAGAATTTATAGTTTTTATCACATTTGAGGAAAACATTTCAGCCACTCTTTTTTCAAGCATTTTTTCAGCCCTTTCTTCTCTATTTCTGAGAATACATGTATTAGAATGATTAATATTGTCCCACAGTCATTCTGGTTTTATTTCAATTTTGTTTCATTTTATTTCAAACTTTCTCAATACTTCAGTTTGGATGGTTTCTATTGTTATGTCTTAAGAACACTGATATTTTCTTCTATAGTATCTAATCTGTTTTGGATTCAATTTAGTGAATTTTCACTTTACTTCAGATATTGTAAATTTTAGCTCTAGAAATTCCATTTGGATCTTTTTTTGTATTCCATTTCTTTCTTCATTATTTTTATGTTTTCCTTTAAATATCTGAGTGTTTTATAAGAGCTGTCCTAAAGTCCTTGTCTGCTAATAATCATCATTTCTTTATCTCTCTATTGACTAATCTTTAATTTTCATTATGGGTAATTCTTTTCTGGGTTGTTTTCAAATTTAGTAATTTTAGTTTGAATGGCAGGCATTATGACCATCACAAGATTATTAGGATTTTTTGTTAATTTTTCTTTAAAGAGTTTTAAGTTTGTTTTGACAGGCAATTGAGTTACTTGAAGATCAGCTTGGTCCAAGAGAGCTTATTTCTAAACCTGTAAGAACAGATCTAAATTGGCCTTTATTCTACGGCTAGCTAAACCCTACTACTAAGGTATAATCCTTCTGAGATCTCTACTGAATGCCCCAGCTATCCAGAAGATTTTCCCACAATGGCTGTCAGAAACCTGAGTCTTTTCCTAGCACTATGTGATCTCTAAGAATTATTCAGCTTATTGCTTCCTGGCAGATAGTCTTTGATTGGTCATGTAAATTTCACTCTATGCATGCCTTGTCAGTAGGAATATTCCAAGAAGCAGATGCCAAGAAGGGATTTGACATGTAAGAGATGTATTGAAGTAAGCGCCTGTAGGGAAAAATGGGAAGTGAGCCAGGCATAGCTAGGAGAGTCATAAGATTGCAATGCAAATGTGACCTTCAGAAGGAGAGAGGAATGAAAGTAAGATGAGTGGAAGACATTTAGATTGCACCACAGTTCTAAGGAAGTTTGGGAAGCTGATGGGGAATCTTCACACCAAAGTTCCCCATCAAAGAAGTCCTGCATATCTCAGGAACAGGCCTGCCACTATCCTTGAGGAACTCAGTCATTAGCTGGATTAACACGTGGGAAGTGTGGCTTTATTGTAAATGTGGTGCCAAATTTCAGACTGTGGCAACTGGAGCCACTAGTCAATTATGCTCTTCATAGTCAGAGATCCAAAAGGTACGTTTTTGTGGCCACCAGAGATTCACTCATTGCACCACATAGATACTTCTCCTCACAATTTAGAGAAAGACTCCTCCATGATTCCTATTATCCTTTATTCCTGAGAGGAAACTCAGAAGTTGCAGAATAATGAGACAAATTACAGCCCTCATAACTGCAATTGATCTCAGGGTTGCAACTGTTCTCTTTCTCTTCCGTGATTCTTTCTGAATTCTCCTCACCTGTACCTATCATTTTGGCAGGTCTTCGTGGCTTACCTGGTAGTGTGACCCAAACCTACATTCCTGGGAAGTCTGAAATCTTGGTAATCATACCCTTCTCAGTCAGAAGTGGCTACATGTGTCCATTCATGGTTACAAAGTGTAAGGAAGTACCAGGATGTGCTCAAATGGATAGCTGGGTTTAACACATATCCCTGCCCTCTTCATGTAACAGCAGTCCTACCTCCTCCTGCTGATCAAGACCAATGACCAATATGGTGATTCTTCTTTTTGACCACTAGTCTCTGGGCACAAAGAATCCAAAATTCCACAGCAGCAGCTATAACTTTTAGTTCAATAGCACTCTTGCTATGTCTCTAGTAATAATGTGCCCCTTTTGAAGACCAGGAACTCCAATTCTACCAAAGCCCAGGGGTGCAAGGATGAGAAGTAAAAACTCCCAAAGTAGGTCATTGGAAGTGATGGGAGCCTCTCCTCCTTCAATGCCTTGGTTCCCAGATCCATGGAAATACAGCACCCTATTATTTCTATTGGGATATAGCACTCTCTTAATGTCTCTGACTTAATATATATTCTACCCCCTGAAGAATGGCCCATCATCGTTTCATAAGTTTGCCTCTGAACTGCCACTTCAATTGCACCTTATAAAGATTGGTCCAGTGTTCTATGAGACTGGCTGCTTTGAGATGGTACTGTATGTGATAGTACTAGTGATTCCCATGGTTATGGGACCATTGCCACACCGTATGCATTTACATACTTGTGGGTTAAGTATTCTGAAGCCCCAGGCTACTGAGAATCTTCAGGTAGGGAAGTATAGCCTTATTCAGAATAGGTATCCCTCTCTGTGAAAATGAAACCCTACCCCTGCAAGAATGGAAAAATTCTGACATACTTGACTTGGTGGGAAGTAGCCAGTTGGTCTCCTCAAAAAATAACAATGTCTGGGGCTTAACATTAGTCTCTGTTGCTTCAGTTTTCAGTGTACAAGTCTTGTACCTCCTTCACCAGGGCCTACTGAATAATGTGTCCCCTGGGTCCTCCCATGGAGCATCATTCTCTGCTTGGTCTTCTGATCTTACATAATTTATTCTAGTATGCCCACTCTACTTAGCCACTTTATTCCATCTATAAGGCAAATCAGGTATTTCTATTTTCCTGATTATTGGCCATAACTTTTTCCAGGCTTCTAAGAGCCACCCCAGCAGTGATTTTGCTACATTCGCTAACATTCTTGCTAAGGTGTTAAACCTCTTGTACTGAGATGCTACTCCTAAATTAATGAATTCTTCCTTGTCTAGACTTATATTCTAGTCCCCTTGATCAAATACCCTAAAAATCTAATCCCAGGGGTATTTCCCTGGCTCCTGGTGATAGCTAGCTAATTTTTACACTTCTTTTCGTATAATGTCAATTATACTCTCTGCAGCTGGAGCTCTGAGAGGTGCATTTTCATGGCTTCCACACATTCACAGATTAGTATTCAGACAAAGATTGGAAGGGAACCAATGCAGATTTCTAAGCTCCTTGTCTAAATAGCTTTCTCTTCTCTAGTATGCTGCCTTGCAAATTGTAGCCATGTTGGCCTTCCTGAGCTTATATCCATCCCTACCTCATCAACTCAGAAAAACTGGCAGGCTCTCCTTGGATTACCACCTCCCTCTGCTGCGATCCAGAAATTGTAGAAAGCCTGTGTGATCACAGCAACCACTTCATTCATTTTCCCTCTATCAGGGATCATAATTCTGAGCTGCCTTTTGCCCAACATCAAAGATAGTTGTTTCATATTTTTTTCTATTATCTTGGCAATTGCCTACAATAAAGCAAATCTTTTGACTTGTTAAACTTTAATATAAATTACTATGTTCACTACTTCTCTGATAATTCTAACTGTAAGGAAGGCTAGGAAAAGTAGTTTTTATTCCAGACATTCATGGTTCAGCTAAAAATCATTAGTTTTATTACAAAAGAAGAAGCAAAGGACAGATATTGGGAGATGATGATTAAACTGCCTCAGTATTCCAGGGTGACAGCTATTTTCTCTTGGTCCTTGTAAGATATTATTCCAACCATCTTCTGATTTCCATTGTGCTGTTGAGAAATCAGTTGTCAATCTACCTGTCGTTCATTTACAGTGCTCGGTCTTTTTCTCTGACTGCTTTCAATTTTTTTTCACTTCTTTGGTGTTGTGTACTTTCAGGATGATGTGTCTGATAGTAGGTTTCATTTTCATTATTCTTAGGATTCACTGGGATTCCTGAATCTGAGAATTCTTTTTTATCAATTCTGGAAAATCATCAGCTACCATTTCTTTGAATATTGCCCTCTCTTATTCTTTCTATGTCTTCTTTTCAGGATTCTAATTAGTTGTATGTTGGACTTTCACACATTTCATCCATGTCTCTTAACTTCCACTTTATCTTTCCCACTTCTTATTTCCCCAGTCTGTAATCTGAGTAATTTCTTTAGATCTAATTCTCAGTTCACTAATTCTCTCTTTAGTTCTAATTTACTATTTGACCAATCCACTAGCATTCTAATTTTAATGATTACATTTTTATTTCTAGATGTTCTACCTTGTTCTTTTTCTAAACCTGCCTAGTTATTTTTGATAGTCTCTTGATTTTCAATCCTACAGCCAATATTCTCTTTATCTCTTTATATATATTAAATGAAACTTTGCCTGTTATGTATCTGACAAGTTTAATTTATAAAGTCTTTGCAGATTTGATTCTGTTTACTGTTTCGGCTAACTCCCATTCATGTTGGCTTATTTCTTTGTGTTTTTTATTTTTAATAGTAAGCTCACATTCACAGAAAATTTATCTGTGAAAATTCTTTAAGATCCAAGTTTAAAATGCATTCCTCCAGATAGGATTTGTGTTTGCTCCTGCCAGCCATCTGGTTTGATGACTTATCCATTAGTACTTTAAGTTACATTCTACACCTGAGTTTCTGGGATAACGTGCGCAGTGTGAATTCTGACACCAAACGTGTATGAAGGATGGTTATGAATTCTCAAGGGAAAGGCTGTTTTGTTTGTCTGTTTGTTTGTTTGTTTGTTTACCATCCAGAACCAAGGATGAGACAGACAAACTTCTCTACAACCTCTCTTTAAGAAATAGATTTTGTCTAATTCACCCTTTACAAAGTGTATCACTTTTTAAGGACTCAGCTTTATGTGCAGTTTCCAATACAACTTCCCACCTTGCGTAGGCCCAGACTATCTCATTTCACCTGAGTGACCTGCTAAAACCATTCTCTAAACCACCAGTACCTTTTGGCCTTTGATGAGAGGTATTATAATTAGAATTTTTTAGGATATCCAGCACATATGTTGTCAGATAGCTGGTAAGCATACTGCCGGAAATGAAAAAGTAGATTTGCTTTTGATCTAAGAAGCCTGAAACTTCAGAAAATCTTCAACTACACCTTCCTGAAGGCAAATAGAACTGCGAGTGCTCCGAAGTTTTAAGGAGGAACTGCAGCATGACACCACTAACTCCCCTCCCAATATTTCTTCTAACAAGCTTGCTCAGACACAACCACGCCTCAGATTCTTACTGATGCTTTTTAACATCATTCATTGATTCTTAAGCAAATCTCCAAACTACCAAGGTTGTTTTGGATTTAAGTTATTTATTCCAAACCTATTAAGGTATTTATATAAAGGTACTTGGGGTGGAGTGACAAAGTTACAAAGATATAATTTAAGAGGTAACTAGCATCACAAAGCAGGATGTGAAACGTAATATTTGTTTAGACATATTATATATAGTACAAGCAATAAAAAAATGGGAGTCGAGAGGAAAAATAGAATCCCAATCCTACAAAAGAGGCTCATTATGTTAAGCATGAAAAGTTAATACAATGTAGGAAGATCAAATGAGTTAGAAAGAATGAATCAAGTAGACCTGATGCCCTTAATGGCTATCAGATACATGGAAAATGAACAAAAAAATCAAGTCGATGCCAGCTTTCAAGCTGGGTAAACCATGCTACCACTTTTAGAAACATGTAAATCCAGAAGGGAAAGGAAAGCTAGTTTGGGGAAAATTAATCCAAATTTAGATACGGAAAGTTTGAAGAAACAGCAAAATAATAAAGTGGAGATATTAGCAAAATGTGGAAACTAGGGCTTCAGATAAATGTCAGTTTAGAACGAAGTATCTTGGAAGAATATCAAATATCATCTGTGGTGGCAGTCAAGACCAAAGAACAGCACACTCTCCTCAAGGAAACAGGGAAGAGTGGAAGGCCTAAGAAATGAACTTCACAGAATGCTGACAGGGAGCAAGGTAAGTTATTAGTAGAGCAGAAAAGTGTTTGCAGGGGTGCCTGGTGGCTCAGTCAGTTGAGTCTGCCTTCAGCTCAGGTCATGATCCCAGGGTCCTGGAATTGAGCCCCGCATCAGACGCCCTGCACCACAGGGAGCCTGCTTCTGCCTCTCCCATTCCCCCCGCTTGTGCTCTCTCTTTCTCTCTCTCTGCCAAATGGATGGATAAAATCTTTAAAAAAGAAAAGAAAAGAAAAGTGTTCGCAGGTGAGAAGAAAACAATGATGTGCTAAAAAAGATGAGAGCGTTTCAAGAAGGAAAGATGATTCATGGTATCAAATGTGACAGAAAATCAGGGAAAATAAGGACTTAAAGAAAGCCGCTGAATTTGGCAATTAGGAAATAATTTGTGCCCATGAAAAGCAAGCTTTTGTTACTGTGGTAAAACAGAAGCCAGACTCAATATGTAATGGATCATTTTAAGGAAATAAAACATTCAGGGGCGCCTGGGTGGCACAGTAGTTGAGCGTCTGCCTTCGGCTCAGGGCGTGATCCCGGCGTTATAGGATCGAGCCCCACATCAGGCTTTTCCACTATGAGCCTGCTTCTTCCTCTCCCACTCCCCCTGCTTGTGTTCCCTCTCTCGCTGGCTGTCTCTATCTCTGTTGAATAAATAAATAAAATCTTCAAAAAAAAAAAAAAGGAAATAAAACATTCAAATATCTAATCTCAGGGTGCCCGGGGGGCTCAGTCAGTTAAGTCTCTGCCTTCAGCTCAGGTCATGATCCCAGGGGTCCTGGCATTGAGGCCCGAGTCAGGCTCCCTGCTCAGCAGGGAGTCTGCTTCTTTCTCTCCCTCTGCCCCTCCCTGCCCCCTGCTCATGGTCTCTTTTTTTCTCTCTCTCAAATAAATAAATAAAATCTTTTAAAAAAAAGAATAGTCCTAGCAATTTTTAAATTGCAATTTTGTATTCTTTTTCTCCAAAAAGGGCTCTTAAATATGAAATCTTCAGGCTCCATCATACCTGGATCTTCCTAGATTAGCCAGTAACTCATCCTCTCAGCACCCTAACACAGCCATGTTTGTAACATCACCTTACCTGCTCCACTAATGTACAAAGACATTGAGAAAGTCCAATGTAACCTCGAAAGATGAAAATTGGGAACTGCTGATCTATACTGGGTTTTCCCAGGATGGAACAGAACTACAGTACAAGTATCTCCCATTTAACATAGCACAACTCTAGAAAGTAATAATGAATCTGCAGAGATTTTTTTTTCCTAACTACAAAAGGAGCTATGTTATACAGTTCTCTTTTGAAGTTTTACATGCCATGCTTATTCTTATATTTAATGGAACATTTTATACACAAAGAACAGATATTTGATGTATTTGTCACTGTGGCCAACTTATCTAAACAAATGGAGACCAAGGCACAGATACCCTCAGAATTTCCACAGGCAGTATGCAACAAGAGTAGAGAGAATCTCTACACCAAATGTATTGTCAAAGGGAATGAAGTCAGGATAAATTCAGACAACTTGGACGACAGAACTAAAATTAAAGACCATAACTCTGTACCTTTAAAGGAGATTTCAAAAGCCCTGTGAACAACTAATTTATTTTATTTTTATTTTTTTGAGAGAGAGAGAGTGCACACATGCGGGGGTGGGGGAAGGCAGAGGGGCAGAGGGAGAGGGAGAGAGAATCTCAAGCAAGGCTCCACACCCATCATGGAGCCTGACACAGGGCTCCATCCCAGGACCCTGAGATCATGACCTGAGCCAAAGGCAGATGATGCTTAATCAACTGAGCCACCCAGGTGCCCCAATATGCTTTAAAGATTTTAATAATACTGTTCAATGTAATAATTAGTAGCCACAAAGAAATTAGTCAGAGAAGCCCAAGAGATGTTGCCTGAAATGTATATAAATAATCTTCGGCTTGATTTGAAATGTTCTTAGACTTTAGAAACATGTGAAACAACCAAATTCCTAGCGTGCATTTCTATTGCATCCTCCTTCTAGGGGGGCAAAAAACATTCACTTAGAGCAAAGAGCATTGCTGTATTAGTACCCCATCTTCACACACTGAAGTTCAGTCCAAAGGAGGACAGAATGCCTTGTCCTCTGTTAAACCAGGACAGAGACTAGCTCTAGATCCTGAAAATGCTGGACTCCGAGCTCCCTCTGGAGGAAGTTAGGACTACCTGATTTCAAAGAGAACTTGAGAATTGCTTCTACTCTTGGATTGGAGGGGCATATAGACTACGTAATAACCACTGGACACCTGCAATCTATATATTGCTACCCATTAAATGAAAGCTATTTGTGAAGAGAAAGAACCTTAACCCAAAGTCAGAGCAAAAGTCAATCTAAGGCAAAATTCATTTTATTTACTGCTTTGAGGTATACATTTCACAGGATCATTTATTCTTTCAATGTCATATGTATCCATACACTTAGGAAAAGAAATCAGGAAGTCATGCAGCAGAGATTTAGTGTTTTGTTCATTGCTGTATTCCCCATGTCTAGAAAGGTGCCTGGAATATTTTAGTGAAGGGAGACCATTAATAAACAAAATAAGTTATGTAGCTTGTCAGGTAGAGAAATGCTATATGAAAAAGTTAGAAAGGGAATAGGAATGGTAAAAGTTGTGATTTTAAGTTAAGTGATAGAAAAGTCTTCATATATGAGTAAAAACCAGTAAGGAGGTTGTCCTGAACAATGGGCAAGAAATGTGCATAGGAGTAGAAAAGTAAAAAGTACTTAAATTCTGTAAATTCTTTCAAGGTATAGCTGAAAGAATGTTGGGTAGGAGAAAAGAGGAGAAGTCAAGGATTACTCCAAGATATTTCCCCTGAGCAAATGGAAGAATGGAGTTGCCCTTAAGATGAGGGAAATACGGAGGAGGAGGAGGGAGTGAGGAAGAGAACAGGACCTTAATTCTGGACATGTGAAGTTGGAGATACCTATTATATGTTTTAGTGGAACTGATGAATGGGCAACTGGAAATGTGAGTCTGGAGTTTAGGGGTTAAATCCAGGCTAGAGAGAGAGAACTGAGAGTTGTCAGTATGTAAACAGTATTTAAGGCCATGAATCTGGATGAGTTCACCAAGGGAGTATAGACAGAAAAGAGAAGGTCTAAGAACTGAGCCCAAATGCGTTTTGATTATTTAAACTACAAAGCCATTATATCTCCTGCTTTCCCTTTGTTTACAGGGCTCACTAAGCTATTATTAAGAGAAACTAACCAGATAAAATAAATTCACGATGATTTTTGTCCACCATTCCTCCAGATAGCTATAAATCAACTGGTGATTTTTCCTAGTTCTTCAGCTTTCAAAATTAAAGTAAATAAATCTGTTCTCTCTCTCTCTCTTTTTTTTCCCCAATGACATTTCATTTTTTTCAAGATTTATTTATTTATTTGAGAGAGAGTGTGGTGGGGGGAGGCAGAAAGAGAGGGGGAGAATCTTCAAGCAGACGCCCAGCTAAGCGTGGAGACCAATATGGGGCTTGATCTCATGACCCAAGAGGTCATGACCTGAACCAAAACCAAGAGTCAGACACTCAATCAAATGAGCCACCAAGCTGCCCTTGCCAATGACATGTTAAAGAAGGGTGCTACATTTGTATGCCTTCTGGGAGGTCTCCCTAATAATCACTCATAGCTAATCTATAACAACTATTTCTCAGCAATCCTAGGATGAATGACAATGAATTAGACAAGACTGAATACACCACAGCTTTAACTAGTTTTGTTCTCTTCTCTTTTAGTTTGGCTTTCATCCCACCCATTGTAAGCACATACTTCTGGTTATCTGACTTCAGGATTACTTTTTTCAGAAAATAAGAGAAACCATTACGCTTCTCTGCCTTCACAGAGCCATCAGTTATCATCTTTTCCTAACATTGTAGGGAGAGAATGTAGGCAGTTAGGAGGCTAGCAGGATAGCAGGATATTTTATTTGTTTCTATATTTTTGCTTTACATTAAAATGAAAAGAATACTTTCTTATTATCTTGTATCATCTTGTAACTTATGGTTCGTACATTACCTAAAATTTCTTGATCACTTCCCTATGCAATTCTGCTGGTAGTTTCACTAACGTAGGCCAATTTCCATTTAGGGCCCTTTAATTTACACTTTGGACAGCTGTACAATTCCGTATTAAGCTAACTTGTCCTCTTCCTGGCATTCCTGTGTATTTGTTTTAGTTTTTCCTGTTTATAGAACTATGAGTTTAAAAAGTATGATTTTCTTAACCTTGGATTTGATGAAAATGTCAACTCTGCATCAGAGTCTACCACATTTGGGGCCTTAGTTGGCACTGAAACTACTTTATAAACTACTGTTACTCAGGCCCTGGAAATCCAACTCCTCTGGGGGAGTTGATAAAAGGGCTGCAGGAATGGAATAGAAATAATTTAAACACAGAAATCAGGACTATATCTTCTTTCAAAGGTTCTCCAAGCTCTGGGGCACCTGGGTGGCTCAGCCGGTTAAGCATCTGCTTTTGGCTCAGGTCATGATCCCAGAGTCCTAGGATCAAGCCCTGCATTGGGCTCCCTGCTCAGTGGGGAGTTTGCTTCTCCCTCGTCCTCTGCCTGCCGCTTTGCCTACTTGTGCTTCTTCTCTCTCTCTCTGTCTCTCTGTCAAATAAATAAATAAAATCTTAAAAAAAAAAAACTAATAAATAAATAAATAAATAAATAAATAAATAAATAAAAGATTCTCCAAGCTCCATCCTAATGTCATCATGTTCTAGCCACCATGGAATATTTTCAGTTTTGATGTAAGCAACTCGTTACTTCAACAAATTGCTTAAAAAAATGCTTTGTAACAAATATTTATAAGACAGAGTCGTATGTGGGATGCCTGGGTCATTCAGTCGGTTAAGAGTCTACCTTCAGCTCAGGTCATGATCTCAGAGCCCTGGCCCCACATTTGCATTCCAGGCTCCCTGCTCAGCAGGGAGTCTGCTTCTCCCTCTTCTTCTGCCTCAGACTTGTGCTCCCTCTCTCCCTATCTCTCTCAAATAAATACAATCTTTAAAAAAATAAAAATAAAAAGATGGAGTCATATGTGGAAATGAAAACAGACCAGAAATACAACTGAAACACACTTGCCTGACTAATACCTTTTGACAAGTATTATCAGCCAATAAACTATCCATTCTACCAACTAGGTCCATTGCTGGTTTCATTTCATACTTGCATGCTGCAAGCTTTCATGCTATTAGCAAACAGTTCACGGAATAAATTATCATTACAATAACCAGAATAACAACAACAACAACAAAAGGTACAGGCCCCTATCTATACTTAACTGGACAAATTCCTCTCCACATATCCATATCCTTAGTGATGGTCTTAAACTAAAACAGGGACAATCAATCAGGGACATTTATATAAGCTAGAGCTGTAACTTTTGGTAGTGACTGAAGTTTCTTCAAAATTCTTAAGATAAATAATGTATATCATTCAATAGATCTTCCTTATTCACAATATTGACTCAATCTACACTACCAGAACTTTTTTTTTTTTTTTTTTGAGAGAGAGAGAGAGAGCATGTGTGCGCATGGTGTGGCAGTGGGGACAGAGGGAGAGGGAGAGAGAAAATCTTTTTTTTTTTAAGATTTTATTTATTCATCAGAGAGAAAGAGAGAGAGCACAAGCAGGGGGAGCATCAGAGGGAGAGGGAGAAGCAGGCTCCCCACTGAGCAGGGAGCCTGATGCGGGCCTCGATCCCAGAACCCTGAGATCATGATCTGAGCCGAAGGCAGATGCTTAACCAACTGAGCCACCCAGGCGCCCATCCACTACCAGAACTCTTAAACTGAACCTCTAGTTCTAGCCATGATGAAGTAGCAGGTATTGGTCTTAAACAAAAATAAAACCAGACAAAACATATAAAACAACTGTTTACAGATACTGGACAGCAGATAAGGTCAATTTCATCAGAAATATAAAGGCCCTAAATATATATGCACCTAATAATAGAGCTTCAAAATGCATAAAGCAACTACTAATAGAATGGAAAGGAGAAACAGACAAATCTAAAAATATAAAGATTTCAATATTCCCCCATCGGCAGCTGATAAAACAAGTAGACTAAAAATCAGTAAAGATATGAGACTTAAATACACTATCAACCAACTTGACCTAATTGTCACTTATAGAACACTACACCCAACTTCAGCAAAATACATATTTTTTCATGAATAATTCTTTTTAAGGGGTGCCTGGGTAATTGAGTCGGTTGAACATCCAACTCTTGGGTTTGGCATGGGTAGTGATTTCATGGTTGTGGAATAAATTCCCATATGGGGTTCCACACGGAGTCAGTTCAAGATTCTTTCTCTGTCTCCATCTGCCCCTCTCCTCCACTCTCTCTCTTAAATAAATAAAACTTAAAAAAAAAAAGAAAAATTATTTTCAAGTGTACACATTCTTTTCAAGATTGTTCAACATTCACTAAGACCATATTCTGGGACATAAAACAAGTCTCAATGGATTTAAAAGGGCTGAAATAATATATTCTCTGACCACAATGTAATTAAACTAAAAAATGATAACAGTAAGATATTTGGAACAGACCTAAATAGTTGATAATTGAACAACACATTTCTTTTTTTAAAAGATTTTATTTATTCATTTGAGAGAGAGAGAGCACGAGCAGGGGGAAGGGCAGAAGGACGAGCAGATACCCTGCTGAGCATGGAGCCACATGTGGGGCTCCATCCTAGACCCTGAGATCATGACCTGAGCCGAAGTCAGACGTTTAACCAACTGATCCTCCCAGGTGCCCCTTGAACAACACCTTTCTAAAGAAATCATAAGGGGAACTGGGAAATATTTTTAACTGATTGAAATAAAACCATTTAAATTTGTGGCATGCAGTTAAAAGGAAAATTTAAAGCTTTGAATGATCATATTAGAAAGGATGAAAAGTCTCAAGTCATTGACCTCAGCTCCACCTTCAGGAGCTAGAAAAATAAAAGCAAATGGAAAATCTGCTCCCTCTACTCATAACACTTCTGGCACTAGCTGGAGTTAGCCCACAGGTTAAGGGTTCCGTCCAAGACCATCCCCCATTCCAGACTCCAGTCACAAGTTTGGGCCTCTTCTACTTCTCACCAACTGGTTATAAATCAGGAGTTCCCACATCCTCCTTCTTGGGTCTAATAATTTGCTAGAATGGCTCACAGAACTGAGCAAAGTGTTTTACTTGCTATTATCAGTTTTTATATAGGATAGAATTCAGAAACAGCCAAATGAAAGAGATGCATAAGGCAAAGTATGTGGGAAGGAGTGCAGATTTCCCATGCTTTCTCTGGGTGCATCATTCTCCCCAAGACCTCAATGCATTCACCAACTGGAAAGCTCTCCTAACCCCTTTGTTTAGGGTTTTCATGGAGGTTCCATTATATATACATGATCGATTAAATCATTGGCCATTGGTGATAAACTCAATCTCAAGCCCGTCTCCTTTTCCTAGAGGTCAGACCTGAAAATTCTAATCCTCTTGTGGCATGGATAGTTCCTTGGGGGAACCAGCCCCCTTACTCAGAGTCACACCTCTTTAGCATAAACTCAGGTATGGTTGAAAGAGATTTCATTATCATAAACTTAGGTATGGTGGCCCCTGGCTGGCTCAGTGGGTAGAACATGTAACTCTTGATCTCAGGGTTGTAAGTTTGAACCCCATGTTGGGTGTAGAGATTACTTAAAAATAAATAAGTAAATAAATGAAACTCAGGTATGGTTGTAAGGAGCTTATTATGGATAACAGAAGATGCTCTTCTCATCCCCATTAGTTAGGAAATTATAAGTGTTTTTAGGAACTGTGTTCCAGGAACAGGTGATGAAGACCAAATATACATATTTCTTATATCACAATATCACAAAGAGCAAATTAAACCCAAAATAAACAGAAGAAAAAAAAACAACAAAAACAAATCAATAAATCATAAATCAATAAAATATGCAAAAAAATTGAAATCAATGAAACCAAAAGCTGGTTCTTTGAAAAAATTACTAAAATTGACAAACCTGTAGCTAGAGTTGCCAAGAAAAAAAGAAAACACAAATTGCCAATACAAGAAATGATAAAGGGGACATCACCACAGATCTTACCAACTTTAAAATGATAACAAGAGAATAAGTGTTATGCCAATAAAATCAGCAACATTGATGAAATGAACAAATTCTTTGAAAGAGGCAAATTACCAAAACTGATACAAAGAGAAATAACAGATGTGGATGGATATCTCTATATTTATTAAATAAATTGAAGGAAGTTATATTTGTATATTAAAATACTTCCACAAAGAAAATTCCAGTCCTCATTGGCCTCTGGGGTGATTTCGAACAAACATTTAAGGAGAATATAAAATCAATCCTACACAAATTCTTTCAGAAGACAGAGGAAGAGGGAACACTTCCCAACTCAGTTATAAAGCAACATAACACTGATACCAAAACTAAACAAGGACAATATAAGAAAAAAAAGAGACTAAAATCCTTCATTAACATAAGTGCCAAAATCCTTAATAAAATATTAACCAATCAAATCCAATACAAAACATAAAAAGGATCAAGTGGAATTTAATCCTAGGAATGTAAGGTTGATTTAACATTCAAATATCAGTTAATATAATTCACATTAACAGAATAAAGGAGGAAAATCATATGAACATCTCAGTTGGTGTGGGAAAAGAATTTAACAAAGTTGAACACCTGTTCATTGTAAGGACACTGAACAAAGAGAAACAGAAGGAACCTTCCTCAATGTAATAAAGATCATCTACATAAAACCTACAACTAACGTCATACTTAATGGGAAAAAGCTGAACTGTTTTTTCTCTGGTATAAGAAAAAAAGGCATGGATGTTCACTACTTCTGTCCTAGTCAGTACAACAAGGCAAGAAAAAGTAATAAAAGGCATAAATATTGGAAGGAAGAAGTAAAACTATTTTTATCTGCAGATGTTATGATTACCTATGTGGAAAATCCTAAGGAATAGACAAAAAAAGAAGGAAGAAAGGAAGGAACAAATAAAGGAACGAGGGAAGGAAACCTACTAGAACCAGTACGTGAATTTTGCAAAGTCTCAGAATACAGGATCAACATGGAAAAACAAATTGTACTTCTGTATATTAGCAAAACTAACTGGAAGATGACATTAAAAAATAATACCATTTATAATGCATCAAAAAACAAAATATATGGAAATAAATTTAGTGAGTAATGTATAAGACTTCTACAAAATATTACAGACAGAAATTGAAGATGTAAATAAATGGAGAGTTTATACCATGCTCATGTAGTGGGAGACTTAATATTATCAAGGTATCCATTTTCCTCAAATTGATGTAGATTTAACACAATCCCAATTAAAATCCAAGTAGGCATTTTTGTAGAAATTGAATCCAGTGATATTGATGTAGTATCAGCAAATATACAAATGTAACAGGTAAGAGGCAGACTTGTATCTTGAACCTACCACAGGGAAAAACTTCTAATTTCCCTTCAGATTAGTTGCTAAAAGTAACAAGAATTCTGTTAGAAAGGTATATTATGTATAACAATCTCAGGGATGAATTCCAATCAACCTTAAAATGAGATGAAAAGAGACTACATTAGTGTAATACAGAAATTATTTTTTCCTTTGTTTTTCATGTCTATTTAGTAAATACAAATGAGGTACATCCCGGGTAAAACACCAGATAATCCCATTTTATTGTCGTTGGATTTTTTTTTTTTTTGAAGAATAGAACAATCGAGAATTTTGGTAATGTGCATCCTCTGGGTTGTATATAATTTATTTTATGGAACAGAAAAAGTCCTTGCCACATAAAAGGCACTATCAGAATGGAACTAGGAAACTGGAAGAGTGCTGGGAATTGCTTAAAAGAATAAAAGAATTCTCAACTAAATGGAATTTAAATAAAAACAAAACAAAAAGAATAAAAGAATTGAACTAACATTAGAACACCATATAATTTTATATGGTTATTTTATAAATACTATAAAAGCTCTTTCAGCTAAAAACATATTTTTAATCATGTAAAGGAAAAAACAGCCTTTAAAACAATGGGTCAGATATTTCATTAAGAACTCACTTCAGGGAGCCTGAGCATTGTAGGAAATAAAACACACTAAAGGTTGTATGACTACCAGAGGGCAGAGATCAGTATAAATACGGGGTGTGTCATATGACAGTATGTGTTACCTACTCAGTAATCGCGGCAAGTAAAGAAGCAGGCAGAGAGAGGAGATGACGTCATAATTTTAAATCAATGGAATTCTTAGAAGAAAGAAAGAAGAGAAGAGTGAATGGTTTGCTAACAAAACAAAGTTGGATGATGCTAATGCAAGACGTGTGGCTGTCTTAATAGCCCATGTTACGTTTCTTGTATATAAAATAAGAGAAGACTTGCCAGTTTGTATTTTTTCAGATTTAAAAGAAAAGACACTACCAGAAAAAAAATCTGTTCCTCTTCAAATTCTTCCCCTTAAAATGGCCATCTCCACCCTAAAATCAGAAACCAAGCCAGTAAGAACCAGCAATAAGAACTAAAATATATGCTGCCAAAATCTTGGCTGTATTAATGTTAAATTATATCTTACTAATATATTCTATGTAAACTACTAATTGATAG
Source organism: Ursus arctos (assembly GCF_023065955.2). Taxonomy (NCBI): domain Eukaryota; kingdom Metazoa; phylum Chordata; class Mammalia; order Carnivora; family Ursidae; genus Ursus; species Ursus arctos. Next base: position 32,590,086 of record NW_026623067.1, read on the forward strand.
ACATGCTGGTCAAGCCGAAAGATTTGCTTCAATGCTTTCCTCCATTTCTATCCTTTTAAACCAATTTTATGATATGTTTAAATGCTGTTCTAGAATGTTCAGTGTGGAACCAAATCCATATTTCATGCTTATCAAGTATAACTGTTTGTTCAGAAATGTTTGGTGCTCCCAGACACTGAGATCTCATTTTATTACACAATTAGAAACTTTTCCTTCTTTAATTATACAATTTTGAACCAAAGCTAAGAATGACCATTAATCATACATGACTAAGATAATAGATCATCAAATAAAATTATATGATTTAATGTAAGTTGCAGTTTTATTAGGATGCACCAATCAGGCAATTTTTAAAAATTAGTGTTCAAATTAAGAAAACGTGAATAATTCAAAGGTCATTAAATTTAAAAACAAATTTAGGTGAATGTACACGCAACTAACAGGATTTATGATATATCTGTAGAATTCTCTAGTCAGTATTTTTTTGTGTGTGTCATATTAATAAAAAAGGATTTTTTTTTTTAACCATACAAAGATTCTGGGATTCCCTGAATTTTCAGCTGCTGCATTTTCTACTCTACATCTGGCAGGTTCTTCTTCCTTTCAGTTTGTGCATTTCCTGTATTCTAAAAAGTAAATAGAAACAGGACCTTAATTGAGGAAATGGTGGGTCTTGGCTAAGGAAATACAGCCACAGATAAGCACTTGTACTTTGCACCTGGGGTTTGTTTTATAAGGGAGACTATTCACCGAAGTATTCCTCATGATCATCATGAGACAGAACGAAAGGTGGCTTTTGTATGGACTCTTTCCTCTCTTGCCTAACTCATCAGCAATAATTTAGGGTTTCTCTTAGATCGTATTGTCTATTCAATATACGTATACATTAATTCAGTATACATTTAAGATTCCTGAAAGAGTTCAAGGTACAACTCAGAAACACTTGGATCTGAGTAGGTAATTCAAAAACAAGTCAATGGCACAGCCAAGAATGGAACAGAAAAGTTGCTATTTCCTACCTTGCACTTCTAAAAACATGTCATTCTCTCTTGTGCTCTAAAATAACAAACTACCAACTCAAAATTTAGGACATTTTCTTAATTCTGACATTAATATATTAGAAGTGTTTGGACTAGCCCTATATGTAATTTCATGGGCTTGTCAGAACTGCATATGAAGAGGTAACACAAACAAACTATGACCATTGTTGATGATTACTCTAATAACCTTATCTGTTTCAAGGTCACTCTTAGAAAGGTCATCTTTTAAGCAGTTCTACACCACATGAGCAAGAATTTCCCCCTTCCAATTTATTTATGTATTTTTTTTTTAAATGAAAGAACTGTCTGGAGCATTCCTTTCTTCCTGCATCGGAATATACATTTAGTTCCAGAGGCTCTCATAGGACAGTAGGATAAACACATGCAGCACACTATGAGGAGCCTAATACACAAACTCAGGAACCTCATTTAGTCAATCATTCACAAAGTGTGCAAAGTGTGTGCTGTTCAACATGCTGGGACATCAGTAAGTTACCCAAGTTTAAAAATTTAAGCCACCTTTCACTTTCTTTAATGAACTAAAAGATGACCATTAATGACTTCCTTGTTCTGTCTAGAAAATATCTCCTCTTTCCAGCAAGGTGGATTGTGGAGTTCTTAACATGTTCTAAGCCAAAAATAAGGCATAAGCATCACTATGAAGATATATCTAACAGTTATCTGGTAACTCTTTAATCCGAAAGACTTAGAAATTGAGTAGACATAGTGAAAATGCCTTCTTACCTGGTTTTGAAGTTTCTCTATTTTTCTAATTTCTCCAAATTTCCATAGTAAGTATGTGCTAATTTTATCATGAATTAAAATGTAATCAATTTTATTTATAAAATAAGAAACTGATCAATGAAATTGATGATCTTACAAACGTGTAGACTAGAAGGCCGTTCTATATGATTTAATTAAGTGGGTGGTGAGCACAATGCCCCTCCCTTAAAAGAGTGTCTTTGGAGAGAGGATCTTCAAGATTTCCAAATAAAATTCAAGACTCTGGTAGGCAGGAATTGGGACATTTCAACACAGTTATCTGATAGCCGGCTGAGAACAAATCTTTGTGAAAATAGAACAATAGGTGGACAGCAAAGATAAACTGAAAACAGGAAGGGAGGGGCTAAAGATAAATACATATGTTCCTGTGGCCAGTATAACTATATGTTCACACCATTATTTGTTTCCTCTGGCATGGTTTACCTGCCCAATATTATGTAATACACATAACACACGCAGTATTTTCCCTGGGTACCATTTATGCTAATCACTCAACATTCAAATGAGGGCTGGTATTAATTACCCCTCCCAAATAACTTTTTAAAAATTTAACTAGTATATCATTTTAAGAGAATATAGACCTGTTTCTCATGTTCAAAGACTACATAATTTTGAATTTTTATATAACTTTCCAATAGTAGTAACTAAATTTACACACCAAGGGTTCCAAATAGCACTCCATACTAAAACTATAAATAGAAAAGTTTTACCTCTTGTTTTTCTTGATTTTGATCCACATTAAGTAAAGTTGGTATTTTAGATGAATCTGTTTTCTTTGATTCCCTCTTCGGCACTTTTATCTGTTTAACTTTTGCAAAAATATATACAATGACAATTTGTTATTCCTACCTTGAAATTTTACTTTCCTTTCCAAGCGTTTCAAATAGAAATTCTGATATCTACTAAAGTCAGTTTCTCAGTTTATTATAAAGGAACTGAATAAATCATCAGTTGTAATGGTAAAATATGTCAATCATAAATGATCTGTTTTATAACGTTACAAATAGCCTACCAGGTATTAAAAGAAGACATTTAATTTTTTAAATTCTGCAGATAACTGTTAAGTGGATCAGGTAATTCCTCTTGAACTGTACTAGTACTATTTTCTTGCTATTATATTAACTTTTCACAAGGTGTCACTGTTCTTCAAAGAAACAAAACATATACTGTGCAAAAAAAAAAAAAAGGAGTTTCATTTAAGAGCTCAGTACATGTTATAAATCTTAATCTACTAAATCCTTGGATGCCTGAGGCACATACATTCCTGCTATTATCTGGGCAAAAATCATGGGGAAACAAAGGAAATTGATTTACTCCAGGTAGTAGACTGAATCAAAATCACTTTCTTCAAATACTGTTCTAACGTATCAACAATATTGAGCTAAGAAAAAATCTGCCTTTTAAAGTTTCCTTAATTCCTCTTTAAAAACTCTCTCCTTCAAGTCTTACTTCTTATTTGACGATGAGGGAAAAATTTCTCCTCAGCTGATAATATTTTTCACAGCAATTTACTACCTCGTGTCTAAATCACATCATAAATGTAAGTTATCTTACCAAAAAAGGTCTTCTTGTAAAAGCTACCATCTGGGTATTTGTAAAGCTGGGCAACAAATATGTACCTTCCATTCCTTTCACCTCCTTGGGCTGTACTGTGAAAGGCAATTCTGGGAAATGGAATTCCTTCCTGTCAGATCTGGAAAAATTCAGCTTTCTTTTGTTTCCGTTTGCCATTTGGTCACTTTGACCTGTTCGCTCATTAAATACACTCTTCTCCATTTGGCTCTAAACAAGCAAATAAACAAGAGTTAATTTGAAAAAAAGATGTGTAACTGTTTTTTGAATGATAAGCCTAAAATTGCTAGCCATTTTGAAGGTAATAAGATAGACATTGTATGTTATTTTATGCAAAGTTATTTTAATAATTAATAAGTAGACTACCAGGGGTGCCTGGGTGGCTCAGTTGGTTAAGTGTCTGCCTTCAGCTCAGGTCATGATCCCAGGGTCCTGGGATCGAACCCCACATTGGGCTCTTTGCTCAGCAGAGTCTGTTTCTGCCCCTCCACCCACTCGTGTGCTCGCTCCCTCTCTCTCTCTCTCTCAAATAATTTTTAAGAAAAGAATTAGAATACCATTTAAACACATAAACATCAAATTCCAATAAAAGTTTCATGAAGCAAACTTTTAAAAATACGTTGGATATTCTGAGAATAAAAGTGTTGATCAGGAGAACCACCATCTTAACTTTTAATTTATAATCCTATTCATTGTACTCTGACTTTGGACAAATTGCTTCAGCTCATTTTGTTAATTTATTTTTCTATTTACAAAATGATGTACTGTGGACACGGGGAGAACCCAGCATTCTAGAAAACCCTTTGTGTTACCTATTTTTTACCTATTTTTGCTCATTTGGTTACAGATGATAAAAACTCTCCAAAGTTAATGAACGCTCTACCACAATGCAATGTGTAGTATCTTACTGTGTGGATATATATTAACATGCCTAATGAGTCACTTGCTTTTAGATAGATTTGTGTTGTTCTCAATTTTTTAGTATTATAAGTAACATTATGCTTCAATTTTGAATAAGCTACTTCCCTATGTAAAAAATGAGGGAATGAATGACACTGATTACATTTTTTTCTAGTAAAAAGTTTAATGCATCTATTTGGCAATTGCCTTTAATCTATAAAATATTTAAAACATTTTTGGGGGAGTGAAAGACCAAAAAGTCTTGTGAACTTTTTTTTTTTAAAGATTCTGAAGGGTTTTGTTGTTGTTGTTGTTGTTGTTGTTGTTGTTTTTTAAGTAATCTCTACACCTAATGTGGGGCTCAAACTCATGACTCTGAGATCAGAGTTGTATGCTCTTCTGACTGAGCCGGCCAGGTGCCCCAAGTCTTGTGACTTTTAAGGGTGAAAATCTTAACTTTTTTTTGTGCAAGTCACACATAAAATACACAAATCAAATTATAAGAGATTAACTCAAATTGTGAAAGCACAAAGGAAACGACGACCTATTTTCATCTCAGGAAAAAAAAAAAGCTAAAAGCACATTTTTCAAAATTATTTTTTAAATTTTATTTTTGAGAGAGTGTGTGTGTGTGAGAGCGGGTGGGAAGGGGCAGAAGGAGAGAGAGAATCTCAAGCAGACTCCACATTCAGTGCAGAGCCCACTGTGGGGCTTGATCTCATGACCCCAAGATTATGACCTGAGCTGAAATCAAGAGTCAGATGCTTAACCAACTGAGCCACCCAGGCACCCCTAAAAGCACATTTTTAAAAATGTTGGAGCCCCCAAAATAGAAAAAAGGATTTGGTGGGGAGGGAGTCAAGGATAATGTTGAAAGAAGCCATGTTTTAATGACTAGCTTCTTGCCTTACTTGAGTGGGACCTGCATCCTCTTGCCTGCTATTAGACAATACCTGTCCAATAGATTGTGAAGAAGTATGTCTCTTTCTTGCTCGTTCAGTCAACCTATTATTTAAAAATGAATGCAAAGTTATTAGAACTCCCCAGAAGTACTTCTGTTTTAGCTTCAATAATGAAAAAGTTATATTGTGGTAGTCTAAAGTTTGAATAGTGAGTGCCAAATTGCGATTGTGAGTGTGTAAGTGCCAACTGCTCTAAGTAGGTGAAAAGAGCAGAGAACAACTTGCTCATGACTAACATCAGTGGTAACAACCATATTGTGGGATTACTCTAGCTGGCTTACTTAGTCCCTTGTATCTGTTTTAAATCTGAACCTTCCTCTTTCTTTTTTTTAAGTAAGCTCCACACCCAACATGGGGCTTGAACTCACAACCCTGAGATCAAGAGTCATATGCTCTACAGACGGAGACACCTGGGTGCCCCTAAATCTGGCTCTCCTAACTACTGGGTTTCTGAATTTCTGAGCTTGCTGTCCAAGGCTGGTTCACAACCATGGTTATTGCAACCATGGTATTGGGATTATCTCAAAAATGAATGGGCTCTTGCTGTCTGTAGCCTGCTGTACCTTTGGACTGACACAGAAATGTCCACTTGCCCACCTCTGCAGACCCCTCAGCTTCACAACTTATAGTCCAAACCAGTCTGCTAGCATTGGTTTGGGATACTGAACGTAGTCTCCTCTCTCATCTAGAGTCACAGTAGTTTCCTTAAATTTAGGACTGGCCGCGATGCCTTGCTAGATAGACCCTTGCTATACAACACACTGCCCTTGATTAAGCAAACTCATGGTACCAATCTTCCAATCTGTATCAGTAGCTAATTCTACAACTGGCCCAATATGTTGTTTTACTTCCAAAATATTTTACCTTCAAAAGTTAATTGCCTGTAAAAGATTATTTTCAACTCTTCATTCTCCATTTAGAAAGTTTGCTATGATACAGACAAAATGCTTACTTTGTTATACTAAGACAGATCAATACCAGAACCGAGGTCTCATCAACTTTTTCTTCTTCAGGTGGGAAGAAATTATTCTGAGTGTCTTTTTTTTTAAATGAGGTTTTTCCAAAAGGCATTAGTGATAAATTAAACATCTATATAAGTAAAAGAAGTTAATTTTTTCTATAATATTCTTAACAAACAGTAATGGCCCATTATATGATTATAATTTTAATACATCTTCAAATTCAGTTTATATATAGACACTATGAACTTGATTCTTTGAAATACCATTATATAGGAGCATTGTGTTACTTAGGTCCATTTCCTTCTGTCTCTTTTCTGTTAAACTCACCTTGAATTGGGATGGGAAAGATTTGAATTGGGATTTGAAGCCATCAAATTACTGCTAGTTAGATTGATGGGTGGCATCATCATACTTCCTCCAGCATGTGGATCATCTTTCATGCCATTAGAATTAGTGCTGGGATTGACAGGGTTTGGTGGTTCATTGATTACAGCTTTTGTATCTTGAGACATAGTATGAGCATTTTCAATGTCATCCTGTTGACAATGTCCACCTTCACACTCTATCTTGTTTGGTTCTGAGATATCTCCTGTTCCTCCTTTGACTTTAATAACTCTGACTTTTATTTCCTTGGGCTTTTTCTCTTTTTCCATTTCCTGGAATAGATACATCCAAAATCTGAGTCAGAAGAATAGTTATTTTTACCATTAGAGTGCTAACTATAATACAGTTCTACCGACTAAAAAGAGAACAACTTTTACCTTTCCCAAAACTGGAGTATTTAGCAGTGTATTGGTATGAGTTGTTTTCCTTTCATCTTTCATAAGTTCATTTTCTTTAGAATTCTCTTTTGGTTTTAGCAGTGTATTGGTATAAGATGTTTTTCTTTCATCTTTCATAAGTTCATTTTCTTTAGAATTCTCTTTTGGCTTTATGAATGAGTTGACTTTTGCTTCTTGTAGTAATTTAGCTCTCAGTTCTGGTATGAATCTGATAAAACAAGCAATATCAACAAATAATCTTCTTATTTATGTAGATAAAGTATTTTATCTTTAATAGACCACTTAATTTATATGTCATCTATAGCATAAATAATCAATAATGCATGCCAAGAGATGGTACAATATTTAATACAAATTGCTTCCTGGTAAAGATACATCTTCCAAAAATTTTTGCATGGGAATTTGCTACATAAAACTCTTACAGAATAGGTTTATATGGATTAGATTCCTGTTGTGATACAAACTTTACTCAATAAAAGTTTCATTTTGATAAATACTTTCAAGGAAAACTCAGGTCATTTTGTCCTTTTTGTGGTTCCTTTAAGGTAACAGTACTTAAAAGATCAGCTAATTAGCTTTTGAAATATTATTCTAGAGAAATAATTTTAGTACAAAATGTAACAGAATACATCAATATCAAAGGGAGATTATTTTGGTTTTGGTTTGAATTTTTTTAAGTTACTTATTTTTTAATAGAAAAATCCATTCACATAGCTCAAAATCCAAAATGCTACATGGAAAAATCTCCTTCCTACCCTGCCCCTGAGTTGCATAGTTACCCTCCTTGAAGCAGCTACAATTATGTTTTATTTTATTTTATTTTATTTTATTTTATTTTATTTTATTTTATTTTATTTTAAGTAAACTCTACACCCAGTGTGGGGCTCAAACTCACCACCCTGAGATCAAGAGTCACGTGCTATACTGACCGAGACAGTCAGGTGTCCCCTAGTTTGTGGAAATTTTAAAATATCATTCTGTGAGTGAATTCTTCCCCAGTTTAGCCCAATCTTGCCAGAGCTGCGCAAGACACATGTCTAGTAAAGTGTAGTGTGAAGAGATGAAGAAAACAACCAGTGTGATTCATTTGGCTGAATAAGAACACGTCATACTTCTGTCAAAACGCCCTTGTATTGCAGAAGGTTCTGTGAAAGGGAGAGGCCTCTTTTCAAAGGAAAGGGTCTTCCCCAAACATTTTCTGAAGACTGTATCATTGGAATTCAAGAACCTTCACTCCATCCATCATACTAAAATCCTAGGATCTTAGTACCCAAGAGAGTACCCAATCAACATGGTCTACGAACAACTGATATGAGCAACTTTTTAATTCAATAACAGGCACTTTTTTCATCAATGGCACTTTCAATATATCTTCTCATTTTTTTGTTTTACATCAAAATTCTTGGTTTGTTTTATATTAAAATTCTCTGAATGCCTAAAGTTCTAAGTACTCCAAAGGATTCTCTCTTCTTTGCCTTTTTCTAGTTTAGTCTATCTTCAATGGCTGTTCCTGGACTATTCCATGCCTAATCTTAAGTCCATCACATTTTAAAATGATGTCCATCTTTTCTGACCTCACATCCAAAGCCCACCTGAATTGCTCTGTAATTAAAGTAAAAAAATTTCTGTTTCTTTCAAAGCCCAAATAGAAAATGGTGGGTTTTTGTTTTGTTTTGTTTTTAGAAATACAGCTGATTTAAGCCAAAATATGGAAAGAGCCCAGATGTCCATCGGCAGATAAATGGATAAAGAAGATGTGGTATATACACAATGGAATATTACTCAGCCATCAAAAGGAATGAAATCTTACCATTTGTAATGACATGAATGGAACTAGAGGGTATTATGCTAAGCAGAATAAGTCAGAGAAAGACAAATACCATATGATTTCACTCATACATGGAATTTAAGAAACAAAACAGTTGAACATAGGAGAAGGGAAGGAAAAAAATAAGATAATAACATAAGTAGGCAAACCATGAGAGTCTATCAACTATAGGAAACAAGCTGAGGGTTGCTGGAAGGGCGGGGGGTGGGGGACAGGGTAACTGGGTGATGGGCATTAAGGTTGGCACTTGATGGAATGAGCACTGGGTGTTATATGCAACTGATGAATCACTAAATTCTACTCCTGAAACTAATAATATACTATATGTTAACTAAGTTGAATTTAAGTAAAAAATTTAAAAAAAAAAGAATACAGCTGATTTATAAATCTACATTGTCATTCTATATTACATACACAATGTAGGACACAGAAGGGCTAGAGGCCTGGTCCCTATCTTCAGGGAACTTCCACTTTGGTAGGGAGAATATGACAAAAAAAACCCACTATAACAGAAAGTACATAAAGCAGAGGGAAAAAAACATTTGACATTATAACATACAGATCAGAGATGCTACCAGAAGAGGAAAAACCAGACTATTCTGAGTCAGAGGTCCAAATGGGAATAAAACTAAAAAGTATTGATTGTTTATTTACTATCTTCAGGCCTATGATTACCATTGAAAATGTGTATAAAGAGCTTAGCACACTGCCTAGGACATTGTAACTGTAATGCATGTTAACTACAATTATTTTCATTAGTAGAATTTTCATCATGATGCCTGTAAGTCTACCATAGACCTAGTTAATAGAGGAACTAAGTAAGTAAAATTTTTGTTAAATTGAATTTTTTTTGTGTGTAACATTAACCTATGTAGCAATTCTCATGCTAGGAAAATTCCCTGACATAAAACACTACAAAGTCCACACTCACTCAACATGCTTACTTTTCAATAAACCCATCTCTAGTAAAATACTCATGATGCAAAAGATCAGTAGATGATGTCCTCTGAGCAGGATCAATTTGTAAACAAGCCTAGAAAATGAAAAAAAAAAAAAAGATTCTAACATTAAGGAAGTTCTTAACAGGGCTCTATAAGGTAGAAATTAAATTTATTTGACATATGTAGAAGTAAGTAACTACCCAGAGCTAAAACCATTCTTGAAAAGATGGTTTAGACCTTAGGAATTTCTGACAATGAGTTCTGACATTTACTTCCCTAAGAAATTTGTACTTGTAAAGCATTATTATAGGTTAAATGTCCTGTGATTCTAGCCGAAACAGAAGTCAGTCTGCTTCTGCTGGAATTAGCAGAAATTAATTAGTTCATTTTGATCCTCTCATTAGCACTGTAAGGTGGAAAGCTGGTGGATTATTATTTTCATTTTACAGAACTAGAAGCATAATTAGTGATTTACTATATGAGAATTTTAACTCGTATTGTCTGAATCCTAATCCATTGCTTTTTCTATGGCATAATACAACTTCACATTCAAGCCCCCAAATCTTTCAATATTCCATTATGAGAACAGCTCTTTTTTTGTTTCCCTATCTTGGGAATACTTCAACTGAATAGAGAAACAAACAAACAAACAAAGCCCCACAAAACAAAAACAGATGATGGAAGGAAGAGTTTTGAAAATAAGTTGAACATCATAAATTTATATATAATCGAATAACTCGTTGTAAATAGAAGATATTTTTAACCAAAATATTAAAGATAGAATTTGAATAAAAGCCATTTGCATTATAGTTTTCATTTCTTCCTTCAGAAGAAGGCAAAACATAAAAAGAAGGCAAAACATGATAATAATTGGTAATTTTTATTGATGTTTGCTATGTGCCACACAATACTCTACCTAGCTTTTTCCTATATCTTGAAGTCAACAACGACCCTACAGGTAGGTATTATTATTATTATCCCCATTGTACAGATAAGAAGACTCAGATCCAGAGAAATCAAGTAATTTGTCTAGATCTAACAAACAGAAGAGTAGAATTAAAATCCAGAAAATCCAAGGTAATTGAATATAATATTACCTTTTTATTTCAAAATGTATATGTTTAAATTGACTTACGAAAAAAGTTATAAAGATCTGCGATACAACAATATGAATATAGCTAACAGTACTAACTAACTAACAGTTTTGAAACACAAAAATTTCATGTTATGTGTTTTTTACCACAATAAAATACATTGACTTACAAAGCAAAATTGAGTTCATTATCTACTTTATGATGGGAGAATACCCGTCTACTTTATGATGGGAGAATACTGCAACTAGCTAAAAATATGTGCTTATTTAAGAATATGATAGTAATTCATCAATAAAGCTTAATAAGAAAAATGTTGGGGTGCCTGGGTGGCTCAGTTGGTTAAGTCTCTGCCTTTGGCTCAGGTCATGATCCCAGGGTCCTGGGATCGAGTCCCACATCAGGCTCCCTGCTTATCGGGGGAGCTTAGCACACTCCCCCCCACTAGTGGTGTCTTCTCTCTCTCTCTCTCTCTCTGTCTCTCTCTCTCTCGGAAAAATAAATAAATAAAATCTTTAAAAATGTTAAAAAAGTCTGCCCAAGTCATAGTCTATTAGAGGCAGACAAATTAGTCCTTCTTTGAATAATATAATTAGAAAATTAAAATACATGCCCTAGTTTGGAAAATGTAAGATATGATACTTGAGAAACAGACTGGCAGTTTCTTTAAAAATTAAACATACACATTACCTTAAACCCACCATTCCACTCTTAGATATTTACTCAGAATAAAAATTACATCTACAAAGACTTGTACATGATTGTTCATAGCAATTTTGTTTGTAACAGCCAAAAATAAGAAACAACCCAAAACAGGGGAATAGAGTAAAAATGGTTATATATCCTTATAATGGAGTACTACACAGTAATAAAAAAGGAATCAACTACTGATACACACAAAAACATGAATGTATCTATAAACCATAACGCTGAATCAAAGAGTATATACTATATAATTCCAGACATATATATCCTAGAAAATGTAAACTAATCTATAGTGATAGAGCAACTATAGTGATAGTTGCTAGATATATAGATAGTATATAGATAGATAGATAGATCACTATATATATATATAGTGCTCAATAAATAGATATAGATAATCTATAGTGATAGAAAGCAACTCCGAGGTTGTCTGAGAACAGAAATGGAGGGATAAGAGGATTGAAAAAGGATAAGAGGACATTTTAGAGGTTGATGGAAATGTTAGATATCTTGGTTGTGGTGTTGGTTTCATAGGTGTAAAAATCTATCAAAACTCATCAGATTATACATTTTAAGTATGTATAGTTTACTGTACATAATTACATCACAATAGTTTAGAAAATTTAAATCTAGGAAATGATACAAGCTTTGCCCCATATATTAAGATGGATTTTAAAGTTATAATAATCAATCAAACTGGTATTTATACTAGAATAAAAAAAGAAATCAATGAAATAGAAACAAACCCAAGTGCATATAAGCATTTTTTCTATGATAAATGTGGCCCTCCAAGTCACTGGATTATTCAAGTTGAAGAAAAATATTTACAACATAGATGACAAAAGACTAATATGCCTATTATTTTATAAATGTATATGAAAAAAGACAGTTTAATTGACAAATAATTTAATTAAACAAATAGTTTAATGATTCTTAAAATAAGAAATACAAATGGTCAACTAATATTAGTAAAATGTTCAACCTTTCCTGTGATGATAAAAGTGCAACTAAAAAAAATATGGTATTTTAAGCTTATTAAATTGGCAAATATTTTGGGGCACCTGGCTGGTTCAGTTGGTAGAATATGGTGACTCTTGATCTTGGGGTCGTGAGTTTGAGCTCCATGTTGGGTGTAAAGATTACTAAAAAAAATTGGCAAGTATTTTAAAAACTATAATATCCATTGTTAGATTGAGAGTGGGAATTTATATCCAGTGTTACTTGAGAGTACTTGAGTACGAATCAGTGAAATCTTTCTGGAGGAAAAAATAGCAAAATATATCAAAAATTTTGAAAAAACGTAAAGCCCGTGGCCCACTAACCCTGAGATCATGACCTCAGCTGAAATCAAGAGTTGGACACTCAACTGACTGAGCCACACAGGCACCCCAACGAACCTGATTTTTAATAAACTCTAGTTTTCTCTGGATACCAATGAAATAATTTTTTCCCATAAGAATACTCTTGAGATGATACATATCACATGTTTAGTCAGTTTACCTAAATAATAACAGCAACAATTAAAATTAACAATATTTGTTGACAGCTTATTCAAGGCCCTGTACTCAGAACATTTTCACCATTACCTCATTTAATTCTCCAGCCCCAGAAAATAAAGACCGTTAATGTTGTTTTATAGCCCCAGTAAACTGGGGCACAGAGATTAAGTGACTTTTCCAAAGTTATAGAGCTAATTAGTGACAGAGCTGAGTTTTAGTCTATGTGATTCCACAGTCCCTTCTTATAAACACTACACCATACTTGCTTTGAAATTTAGGTAACTATTTCTTTTAAATGGCTATACATCAGAAATAAGATACCTCAGTTGACCCTGGGAAAGGAAATTAGCTAGATAGAGAAAATAAATAGAAGCTGATTTACTTTCCACAGTAAATTCTCTTATTTTTTGAATTTGCACTAAGTATATTGGTATATTTATTACCTAGTTTAAAAAGAAATTTACATTTTAAAATAATTAGAAAGTGTTATACAGTATAATGTTTTTGTTTTCAAGGCATTGGTATACCTTCAAACAACATTAAAACTGCAGCTGTCAATGCCTGGTAAATATCTTAGGATACCAGTGTACAAGGAACAGAGCCCTAACTTGGGTAGACTGGCTATTAAAAGGTGATGATAAACATGGTAAGTCCTTTGAATTATTCCATTTTATCCCTAATTATCATTAAAATTGGGATAAACTAAAAATAATGACCAGGATTATCCTCGGAAGTTTTCAGTTCTAACAGTCTATGGATTTTAATTTTTCTGAACTAAAGACATAAAGACAGGAATATAGTAACTTTTTTTTTTAAATTTATTTGAAAAGATAGAGACAGCCAGCAAGAGAGGGAACACAAGCAGGGGGAGTGGGAGAGGAAGAAGCAGGCTCATAGTGGAGGAGCCTGATGTGGGGCTCGATCCCATAACGGTGGGATAACGCCCTGAGCTGAAGGTGGGATCACGCCCTGAGCTGAAGGCAGATGCTTAACGACTGCGCCACCCAGGCGCCCCAGGAATATAGTAACTTTTAACAGATAACATTATGAATCCTTTCAGAATTTCATTAAAGAATTTCATATAAAACTGTATTATAATTTATGCAATTTCCCAGAAATAAGCCCCTAATATTTAACATACATCAACTATATCTGCCAACAATCCATTTAGCTTTGGGTATTTTTTTCTTGCATTTTTGGGGTGTTGAACTTGAGGAAGGACCACCCCAGCAAAAATGGGACTCTTGGAAAAGATATTCTGTAAGTGAGGTGTCAAATTGCCTGGAAAGAGAAAAAAAGATGAATATAAGAAAACAAAAAACGTTAAACTACAGTCAAACAAATTGCTTTGTGGTCTGTATTAAATTACTAAAAAGGGAGAATAACAATTATGTTCTTTTAATTTTTTAAGGTTGAACAAGGAACTATCTGAATATAGCATAAAAATTGGAAGTTCCCCCAGAGTTGATAGCATGTAGACAGTAGAAAATTTAAAGCCACCAGGTTCATTTTCCTTTCCCAAAATATAAGACATAATTATAATGCTATCAGGAAAAGCAAACTTTTACATATTTCCATATGGGTATCTAAATGGTCTAACAAGTGTTTATCAGCAAAGCCTTACTCAAAACAGCTAAAATATCTAAATTATTTAGAAACAGAAATATTGCAAAGAAACAAGGCTATAGAGTAGTAGTAGAATGGAAAGAACTGTAAATAGGAGTGGAGAGAGCTAAGTTCTAGGACCAGTTTTGTTATAACAGGTTCTGTGACCTTGGGCAAATCTCTTCCCTTTCTATGCTTCAGTTTCCTTATCTGTAAAATGACAGAATTAATCCTATCATCTCTAGCTTTTTTTTCTAACATTAATGTTCTCTCAAACTAGGACTTTAAAGAGGACCAAAAAGTGAGATGCTTTAAGACTCCAAGCCATACCTTTAATTAATACTTAGCCAGACTTCATAGTTTTTTATAGTTGCTCACAGTACCTTCCTCATGATCCTGTAACTACATGTTTATGTATAGCTTCTCTACCACAAAAGGGGCTCCTCAAGCTCATCATTCAGAAATATATTAAAAAAACAAATCACTGAAACTCCATGAGCAAGGCTAACCACCACAATGTTTGGGTGGTCAAAGCAGATCATTAAAAAAGTTAAAGTCCTCATCAAATGTATTCTTGAAAAAGTTATTAAGCTACCTGGATATCTACTGTGGTTAAAAAAAAAAAAAAGTTTTCTAGGGGCGCTTGGGTGGCGCAGTCGTTAAGCATCTGCCTTCGGCTCAGGGCGTGGTCCTGGCAGTCCCCGATCAAGCCCCACATCAGGCTCCTCCACTATGAGCCTGCTTCTTCCTCTCCCACTCCCCCTGCTTGTGTTCCCTTTCTCGCTGGCTGTCTCTCTCTGTCAAATAAATAAATAAATCTTTTTAAAAAAAATAAAAAAGTTTTCTCAATAAATAACTTTCTACCTCTAAGTACTTCAAAAAGACAGCTAAATCAACTCTATTATTTAAAAGTCCTCTTTGAGAGATGCAAATTTGTACAAGCCAAAAATTAAGATTTTATTTATTTGACAGAGAGAGTGAGAGAGTACAAGCAGGAGGAGCACAGAGGGAGAGGGAGAAGCAGGCTCCCCACTAAGCAGGGAGCCCCATGTGGGGCTCATTCCCAGGACCCTGAGATCATGACCTGAGCCAAAGGTAGACGCTTAACAAACTGAGCCACCCAGGCACCCCTGCTTCCCTGTTCTTATAAAGAAAAAAACTGAATTTGAAAATCAAGCAGAACTGATATACCAATATTTACTTTAGGCATTTAACAGTGTATTTCAGTAGTACCCACCTACTTTTAAAACAATTTTATGAAGTAAATCCAAATCAGAACTGCTAGGAAGATAGGGATTTCCAGTAGCCATCTCAATGATCATACAACCCAAAGCCCAGATATCTACAGGCCTGAAACAAACAAGAATAAATCATTTTTTCATGGAGAAATATATAAAATATCTCTTCTAAAATTTTTTTTAAATAATGTTCCAGCCAAAGAAAAAATAAGTTAGATGGTATCATTTATAAATTTTCGCCTTAATATCATATGTCAACTTTAGAATATATATTAAACATTATCACATTTTATTAGTAATATTAAATAGCTTATATTTAAATCACATGAGAAGCCACATAGTAGTCCAGATAAAAAATAACTGTAATTCTAAAATTGTTCCACTTATATAAGGACATTATGATAAACGGTTTATGAATTAGAGCAATTGAATACCAAAACCATCTGGTTTTTAAAGAGTAAAAATTAAAAATCTTAAGTATTTTACCACCTACATTTATTTATCCTTTTAAAAAATTAATATATTTATTTAAAGGAGACTCCATGGGGCACCTGGGTAGCGCAGTCGTTAAGTGTCTGCCTTCGGCTCAGGGCATGATCCCGGCGTTCCGGGATCGAGTCCCACATCAGGCTCCTCCGCTGGGAGCCTGCTTCTTCCTCTCCCACTCCCCTGCTGTGTTCCCTCTCTCACTGGCTGTCTCTCTGTCACATAAATAAATAAAATCTTTAAATAAATAAATAAATAAATAAATAAATAAATAAAGGAGACTCCATGCCTAATGTGGGGCTTAAACTCATAACCCTGAGATCAAGAGTCACATGCTCTACCAACTGAGCCAGCCAGGCACTCTCATTTATTAATATTGTATTGTGAGTCATCCATAATTCTAACTTTTTTGCCACATAATCAGTTTTTTAAAAGATAGTTTATATCACTAAGACTTCTAAAGATTTTATTTTTAAGTAATCTCTAGACCCAACATAAAGCTTGAACTTAACAACCCCAGGATCTGGGATGCCTGGGTGGCTCAGTCATTAAGCGTCTGCCTTTGGCTCAGGTCATGATCCCAGCGTCCTGGGATTGAGCCCCGCATTGGGCTCCTTGCTCCGCTGGGAGCCTGCCTCTTCCTCTCCCACTCCCCCTGCTTGTGTTCCCTCTCTAGCTGGCTGTCTCTTTCTCTGTCAAGTAAGTAAATAAAATCTTTAAAACAAAATAAAACAAAACAAAACAAAAAAAAAAAACCAAGATCAAGAGTCACACGCTCCACTGACAGAGCCAGCCAGGCACCCACTAGGACTTTTTTTTTTTTTTTTTTTAGAGAGATTTAAGTATTTATTTTAGGGGAAGGAGAGGTGTATAGAGGAAGAAAGAGAGAATCTCAAGCAGACTCTGCACTGAGCGGGGAACCCAACAGGGGCCTCAATCCCAGGACCCTGCGATCACAACCTCAGCCAAAACCAAGAGTCAGATGCTCAACTGACTAAGCCACTCAGGCCCCCCACACCCACTAGGACTTTTAAATAGATAAAAAGTAGCCCAATCTCACATTCAGAAGAAATATTACCACCACAATGAGCTATATCTTTCACTAATCCAACTGACAGAAATTGTAAGATTTAATAACTGCTGTATTGGTGAAGCCATGGAAAATGAACACTCCTGTGTACCACGCTGGGAGTGTAAAGCTCACAACTTCTTTGAAGGGAAAATTGGCAAAAGCTACCAAAATTAAAAATGTACCTACTTTTGACCAAACAACTTTATTCCTAGGAATTTATCCAAAGATCTATTCACCCACGTGCACAAAGATAAATGATATGAGAATTTCACTGAAGCATTGTTTGTGGTAGAAAACAATTGGAAACAACCTAAACGTTCTTCAATATAAGAATGGCTATATAGGGTATTTACCCCAAAGATACAGACGTAGTGAAGAGAAGGGCCATATGCACCCCAATGTTCATAGCAGCAATGTCCACAATAGCTAAATTGTGGAAGGAGCCGAGATGCCCTTCAACAGATGACTGGATTAAGAAGTTGTGGTCCATATATACAATGGAATATTACTCAGCTATCAGAAAGAACGAGTTCTCAACATTTGCTACAACATGGACAGCACTGGAGGAGATAATGCTAAGTGAAATAAGTCAAGCAGAGAAAGACAACTATCATATGATTTCTCTCATCTATGGAACATAAGAACTAGGATGATCGGTAGGGGAAGAAAGGGATAAAGAAAGGGGGGGTAATCAGAAGGGGGAATGAAACATGAGAGACTATGGACTATGAGAAACAAACTGAGGACTTCAGAGGGGAGGGGGGTGGGGGAATGGGATAGACCGGTGATGGGTAGTAAGGAGGGCACGTATTGCATGGTGCACTGGGTGTTATACACAACTAATAAATCATCGAGCCTTACATCGGAAACCGGGGATGTACTGTATGGTGACTAACATAATATAATAAAAAATCATTTAAAAAAAAAAAAAGAATGGCTATATAATATTTTGTACAACCACACAATGAAATATTTTTCAGCTATCAAAAAGGAGGTATATGCTAATATAAATTGATCTCCAAATGAACTCTCAAGTGAAAAAAGCAAAATTCACCAAAGAAATCCAAGAAGATGTATAGAAATGGAGAGATATTATATGTTCATGAATAGGAAGACTCAATATTGTCAAAATGTCAACTCTTCCAACTTGATCTATAGATTCAACTCAATCCCAGTCAAAATCCAATTTGGATATCAACAAATCGATGCTAAAGTTTGTATTGTTAAAAAAGAGACAACAGGCCCAAAGTGGAGTGCTAAGCCCACATCACCACACTAAGACTTAATACTTAACTTAGGTGCACCTGGGAGGGTCAATCCATTAAGCCTCCAACTCTTTTTTTTTTTTTTTAAGATTTTATTTATTTATTCAACAGAGATAGAGACAGCCAGCGAGAGAGGGAACACAAGCAGGGGGAGTGGGAGAGGAAGAAGCAGGCTCATAGCGGAGGAGACTGATGTGGGGCTCGATCCCATAAGGCCAGGATCACGCCCTGAGCCGAAGGCAGACGCTTAACCGCTGTGCCACCCAGGCGCCCCAAGCCTCCAACTCTTGATTTCGGCTTGGGTCATGATCTGTGGGTGGTGAAATCAAGACCCAGGTCAGGCTCTGTGCTCACTGCTGAGTCTGTTTGAAATTCTCTCTCTTGGGGCGCCTGGGTGGCTCAGTTTGTTAAACATCTGACTCTTGATTTTGGCTCAGGTCATGATCTCAGGGTTCTGGGATGGAGCCCTGCTTCGGGGGCTCCTGGCTTAGCAGGGAGTCTGCTTGAGACTCTCTCCTTCACCCCCTGCTCATGTGCTCTCTCTCTCAAATAAATAAATAAATCTTTAAAATAAAAGAAATGAAATTCTCTCTCTCCCTTTCTCTCTGCTCCTCCCCCAGCTCATGCTCTTTCTCTCTCTTTCTCTAAAATAAATAAATAAACAAAATCTTTTAAAAAATACTTTATTAGTTTCAACTTCTCCCAGAAGTGGACTCTTAAACCAGTCAACCCGGAATTACATGGTCAGCACTAGTGAGGTAACCTGCCTGACAGAACCCTGCCATCCTCTAAAGGAAGGTGACCTTGCCACAAACAATCTACTCTTTACTAATAACTTCCTTGTTCTGCCCCATTCTGCCTATATAAGTCTTCCCATTTTGTACAGCCCTTCGGTGTGTCTTTCTGTCTGCTAGATGGAATGCTGCCTGATTCACAAATCATCGAATAAAGGTATTAAGATTTTTAAATTTTACGCAGCTAAATTTGGCTTTTAACAATATGGAAAAGCAATAGACCCAGAATAGCCAACATGATGTTGAAGAACAAAGTTAGAGGAAAGATACCACCAGACTTCAAGATGTATTATAAAGCTACAATAATCAAGACAGTGTGGTATTGGTGAAAGAATAGATAAACAGATCAAGAGAACAGAATACAGAGTCCATAAATAGATTCACAAGAATATATTCAACTAAACTTTGGCAAAGGAGAAAAGACAATTCAGTAGAGAAAAGAAAGTCTTTTCAACAGGTGATACTGGAAAACTGGACATCCTTATGTAAAAGAAAAAGAACCTAGATATAGATCTTACAATTTTCACAAAAATTAACTCAGAATGGATAACAGGTATAAATATAATACATAAAAGTATAAAACTTCTAGACAATAATATAGGAAAAAATCTAGATGATCTTGGGTTAGGTGATGAGTTTTTAGATACAACTCCCAGAAGCATAATCCACAAAAGAAAAAAATTGATAGGGGTGCCTGAGTGGTGCAGTCGTTAAGCGTCTGCCTTCGGCTCAGGGCATGAACCCAGCATTCTGGGATCGAGCCCCACATCAGGCTCCTCCGCTAGGAGCCTGCTGCTTCTTCCTCTCCTGCTCCCCCTGCTTGTGTTCCCTCTCTCGCTGGCTGTCTCTGTTAAATAAATAAAATCTTAAAAAAAAAAAAAGAAAAAAGGGGAAAAATTGATAAGTGGTACATCATTAAAATTTAAAAATTCTGTTCTGTGAAAGACACTGATAAGAGTGAAAAGAAAAGTTGGGGAAGGTATATGCAAAACACATTTTCGGAGATGCCTGGGTGGCTCAGTCATTAGGCGTCTGCCTTCGGCTCAGGTCATGATCCCAGGGTCCTAGGATGGAACCCCAAGTCGGGCTCCCTGCTCAGTGGGAAGCCTGCTTCTCCCTTTCCCACTCTCCCTGCTTGTGTTCCCTCTCTCACTGTATCTCTCTCTGTCAAATAAATAAAATCTTTAAAACAAAAACAAAACAAAAAACACATTTTCAATAGACAATTTGTATCTAAAATATAAAAATCACACCTAAAACTCAACAATAAGAAAATAAACAATCAAATTAAAAACATGGGCTAAATACGTGAACAGACACCTCACCAAAAAAGATATACAAATGGCAAACACACATATGAAAAAATGCTCAACATCATATGTCATCAAGGTATTGTAAATTGAAGCAATAAGATAAATACCATAAATATACCCCTATTATTAGAAAGACTAAAATCCAAAATGCTGACAACAGCAAATGCTGGTGAGGATGTGGAGCAACAGGAACTCTCATTCTGTGGGAATGCAAAATGATACAGCCACTTTGGAGGACAGTTTGACAGCTTCTAACAAAGCTAAACATGGTGTTACCATAAATCCAGCAATAATTGCACTCCTTGGGGGCACCTGGGTGGTTCATTCGGTTGAAAATCTGAGCATCCAACTCTTGGTTTTGGCTCAGGTCATGATCTCAGGGTCCTGAGATCGAACCCCAAGTCAGGCTCTGCACTCAGTGTAGAGTCTGCTTGTCTGCTTGTCCCTCTCCCTCTGCCCCTTTGCCCCCCGCCCCCCACAGTCTGTCTCTCTCAAATAAATAGATAAAAAATATATATATATATTTTAAAGATTTTATTTATTTATTCGACAGAGATAGAGATAGCCAGCGAGAGAGGGAACATAAGCAGGGGGAGTGGGAGAGAAAGAAGCAGGCTCATAGCAGAAGAGCCTGATGTGGTGCTCGATCCCATAATGCCGGGATCACGCTCTGAGCCGAAGGGAGACGCCCAACTGCTGTGCCACCCAGCGGCCCCCGATAAAAAATATTTTTTAAAATTTACACTAATCGGTATTTAGCCAAATGAGTTGAAAAACTTATATCCACAAAAAAACCTGCACATGAATGTTTACAGCAGCTTTATTCATAACTGCCAAAACTGGAGAGCAAGCAAGATGCCCTTCATTAGATAAATGGAGAAACAAATTGTCAAATATACATACAATGGAATACTATTTAGTGATTAAAAAATGACCTATCGAGACATAAAGCAAAGCAAAACAAAAATGTAGGAACCTTAAATACACATTGCTAGGTGGAAGAAGCCAGTCTGAAAAGGCTATATAACATATGGCCCCAAACACATGACATTCTGGAAAAGGCAAGAGTATAGAGACAGTAAAAAGATCAGTGGTTGCCAGAAATTCAGGGAGAAGGAAGAAAGGATGAAAAGATAGAACACGGAGGATTTTTAGGGTTGTGAAACTGTTTTGTATAATACTGTAATAGTGGATACATGACAGTACACTTTTGTCAAAATCCACAGGAATTCAACACAAAGAATGAACCTTAATGTAAACTATGGATTATAATTAATGATATATATGAATACAGTTTTATCAATCTTTTTTAAAGATTTATTTTTTTAAGTAATCTCTATACCCAACATGGGGCTCAAACTCACAATCCCAAAATCAAGAGTCACATGCTCCACTGACTGAGCCATACAGGCGTCCCCTGGTTTGTCAATCTTAAAAAAAGTGCCAAGCTAATAAAAGGTGTTAACAACAGGGAAACTGTCATGGAGTGGGTAGGAGGGAGGGGGTAGATATCTGGGAACTTTACTTTCTGCTCGATTTTTCTGTAAACCTAAAAATGCTCTCAGAAAGTAAAGTCTACTAATTAAAAAAAAGAGAGAGAGAGGAAAAAGAAAAGGAAGAGTCTGTACTATATATAGCATGCTTCTATTTCTGTTTAAAAAGGAGGTGCTGTGGGATTAATATCCAAAATAAATAAAGAACTTATACAACTCAACACCAAAAACACAAATAATCCAATTAAAAATGGGTGGAAGACCTGACTAGATACTTTTCCAAAGAAGACATACAGATGGCCTGTGTTAAGAAAGAAGACTTCAGGGGTGCCTGGGTGGCACAGCAGTTAGGCGTCTGCCTTCGGGTCAGGGCGTGATCCCGGCGTTATGGGATCGAGCCCCACATCAGGCTCCTCTGCTATGAGCCTGCTTCTTCCTCTCCCACTCCCCCTGCTTGTGTTCCCTCTCTCGCTGGCTGTCTCTATCTCTGTCAAATAAATAAATAAAATTTAAAAAAAGAAAAGAAAGAAGACTTCAAGGAACCTGGGTGGCTCAGTTGGTAAAGCGTCTGACTTTGGCTCAGGTCATGCTCTCAGAGTCCTGGGATTGAGCCCTACATTGGGCTCCATGTTCAGTGGGAAGTCTTCTTCTCAATCTCCCTTTGCCCCCTCCACACCATGTGTGTGGGCTTGCTCTCTCTCAAATAAAGAAATAAAATCTTTTAAAAAAATAAGACTTAGAAAGAAGAAAGATATCAAATCTATAACCTAGCATTCCACCTTAAGACAGTGGACAAAGAGCAAACTAAAACTACAGCAAGAAGAAGGAAGGAAATAATAAAGATAGAGTGAAAATTAATGAAATAGAGAATTTTTTTTTTAAAAAAGAGAAAAATCATTGAAACCAAAAGCTGGTTGTAAAGATCAATAAAATTGATATTTAACTAGAATGACAGAAAAAAAGAGAGAAGACTTAAATTATTAGAATCAGAAATGAAAAAAGTAACATTACTACCAATCTTACAGAAATCAAAAGGATTATAAAGGAATACAATGAACAACTGTACACCAACAAATGAAATAACTAAGGTTAAATGGACGGTTTCCTAGAAAAACACAAACTATTAAAACTGTCTCAAGAAAAATAGAGAATATAAATAAACCTGTGAGAAATGAAAAACTTGAATTCTTAATCAAAACACTACACACAAAGGAACGCCCAGGCCCTGATGGCTTCACTGCTGAATTCCATCAAATATTTAAGGAAAAATTAATACCAATTCTTTACAAATGCGTTCTCAAAATAGAAGAGGAAGAAACATTATAGAGAACAAACTGATGTTTACCAGAAAGGAGATGGGAGCAGGGATGGGTTAAAGAAGTGATGGAGATTAAGGAGCACATTTGTGATAAGCACTGGGTATTGTATGAAAGTGTTGAATCACTATATTGTACACCTGAAATTAATATTACACTATATGTTAACTAACCGGAATTTAAATAAGCACTGTAAAAAATCAATAGAAAATTACAGCCCAATATCTCTTATGAATATGGACACAAAAATTCTCAAGAAAATACTAGCAAACTGAGTCCAGCAACAAATAAAAAGAATTACATACACTGTGGGATCTAAAAACCAAACCAAACAAACAAACAACAAAGAGAGAAACAGACTCCGAAATATAAAGAACTAGCAGGAACTTCTGGCTGGCTCAGTTGGAAGAGCATTCAACTCTTGATCTCAGGGTTGAGAGTTCAAGCCCATGGTGGGTGAAGAGATTAGTTAAATAAATAAAATAAAATAAAATAAAATAAAATAAAATAAAATAAAATAAAATAAAAAACTGAGAACCATAAAGAACAAGCTGGCAGTTGTCAAAGGGGTAAGGGAGATGGGTGAAATGGGTGAAGGGGATTAAGAGATACAAACTTGAAAAAAAAAAAAAGAGGTACAAACTTCCAGTTATAAAATAAATAATTCACAGAAATGAAAAGCACAGCATAAGGAACAGTCAATAATACTGTAATATACTTATTGTGGTGAACATTTCATAATGTATATAATTTTTGAATCACTATGTTGTATACCTGAAAATGATTTAATATTAATATTAATTAATTAATGTTAATTAATATTAATAATATTAATATTATATATCAACAATGCTTCAATTAAAAATAATTATATATATGCAAAAAAAAGATGGTTTGCTTTTGTTCTTGTGTTGTTATACTTTCACCACAGTATTCCACAGAGGCCAATAAACTTTCTCTGTAAAGGAGGACAATGAATATTAAGCTTTGCAGACCATACAGTCTCTGGTGCGACTTCTCAAGCAACTCTGCAACAGGGTGAAAGCTGCCACAGACGATATGTAAGTGAATGGGTGTGGCTGTTACAATAAAACTTTATTTACAAAACAGACAATAGGCCAGATTTGCCCATCCCTGCTATGGAGAGTAATACAGTAGTCCTAAAATTTAAGAGTGTTCATGTTGTTTTGTAGACTCAACGAAACAGGCAATACCTCCAATGGAAATAACTTTCAGTACTTAATGTTGCATTGTAAATGTCATCTTTCATTATATTTTAGCATGGTCAAGCAGGTTCAGGCACCAAAATCAAAAGAAAAAAAAAGAATTATACACCATGATCAAGTGGGACTTATTCCAGGAACACAGGTTGTTTCAATATGCAAAACCAATTAATGGAATATATTTTTCATCATATCAATAGATTAAAAAGATAAAATGTACTTGGTCATCTCAATAGGTACAGAAAAAGCATTTGACCAATACCCTTTCATAACAAAAACTCTCAACAAACGAGGAATAAAAGGAAATTTTGTCAACCTGAGAAAGGGCATCTACGAAAACCCACAGCTAACATGGTACTTAATGGTAAAAGATTGGATGCTTTTCCCCTGACATTAGGAATGTCTGGGGACATTCTGACACGGATGACATTCTGACATGGATGTCTGCTCTCACCACATCTTTTCAGCACTGTGCTGGATGTTCTGGTCAGAGAAATTAGGGGGAAAAGGAAACAGAAATCATCCAGACCAGAAAAGAAGTAAAATTATCTCTGCTCACAGACGACATGATCTTGTATATAGAAAATCCTAAGGAATCCACAAAACAATTATTAGAACAATATGTTCAGCAAGGTTGCAGGATACAAAAATTAATATACAAAAATCAGGGTTTTTTTCACACTTGCAATGAAAAATCTGAAAATGAAATTAACAGTTCCATTCACAATAGCATCAGAAAGAATAAAATACTTAGGAATAAATTTAACAGAAGTACAAAATGTATGCTCTGAAAACTATAAAACGTTGAAAGAAATTGAAGATCTAAATAAAATAGAAAAATGTCCTATGTTCATAGTTTAGCAGATTTAACATTGTTTAGATGACAATACTCTCCAAAATGATTTACAGATTCAGTGTAATCCCTATCAGAATCCTAACTGTCTCTATTGAAAAAAAAAATTGACAAGCTGATCGTAAATTCATATGAAACTGTAAGGAACCCAGAATAGCCAAAACAATCTTGAAAAGGAAAAACAAAGTCGGAAGACTCACACTTTTCTGTTTCAAACTCAATACAAAGCAATAGTAATCAAGATAATGTGATTTTGGAACAAGGACAAACATACAGATCAACAGAATAGAACTGAAAGTCCAGAAATAAACCTTATATTTCTGGTCAACTGGTTTTCAACAAGGGTGCCAAGACCATTCAATGAGGGAAAAACATTCTTTTCAACAAATGGTGCTCAGACAAGTGGATAGACACATGCAAAAGAAGGAAACCCCTTACCTTACACCACATATAAAAATTAACTCAAAATAGGGGCACCTGGGTGGTGCATTTTGGTTAAGCCTCAGACTTCCGGTTTCAGTTCAGGTCACGATCTCAAGGTTGTGAGATCAAGCCCCATATGGGGCTCCACACTCAGTGGGGAGTCTGCTGGAGATTCTCTCTCCCTCTCTGTCTGCCCCTCCCCTCTGGCTCACTCTCTCTCAAATAAATAAATCTTAAAAAAAATTAAAAACTTTTGTGTGTCATAGGACACCATCAAGGAAATGAAGAAACAATCCACAGAATGAGAGAAAAAATTTAAAAATGTATTGTCTGATAAGGAATTGAATCCACTCGTGTACAAAGAATTCTTACACTCAATAATAAAAAGCCAATACAATTTAAAAAATGGACAAAGGATCTGAACAGATATTTCTCAAAGGAAGATGTATAAATGGCTAATAAGCACATGAAAAGATGCTTCACATCTTTAGTCATCAAGGAAATGCAAATCAAATCCACAATGAGATACCACTTCACACCCATTAAGATGACTAGAATCCAAGTCAAATAATAACAAGTGTTGATGAGGATATTAGAGAAACTATAATCCGCACACTCTGCTGGTGGGATTTTAAAATGATGCAGACACTTTGGAAAACAGTTTGGCAGTGTCTCAAATAATTAAACATAGGGTTACCATAAGACTCATTAATTCTACTCCAAGGGAAATGAAAACATATGTCCACACAAAAACTGGTACATAAATATTTAGAGCAGCATTATTCATAATATTCAAAAAGTGAGTACAACTCAAATGTCTATCAGTGGACAAATGGATAAACAAAAGTGATCTATCCATATAATGGGAAAATAATGGGGCTATAAAAAAGGAAAGGAAGGGGATGCCTGGCTGGCTCAGTCAGATGAGCATCTGACTCTTGATCTCGGGGTTTTGAGTTCAAGGCCCACATTGAGTGTAGAGATTACTTAAAAATAAAATCTTAAAAAAAAAAAAAAAGGAAAGGAAGTACTAATATGTGCCACAACTTGGATGAATCTTGAAATCATTATGCTAAGTAAAAAAGTTAGTCACAGAAGACCACATATTATATAATTCCATTCATACGAAAATCAGAATAGGGAAATCTACAAAGTCAGAAAGTAGATTAGCGGTTGATTAGGACTGAAGCAAGAAGGGTGGGGGTATAGGAGAGTGACAGCTAAAGGATACAGGGTTTCTTTTAAGGTGATGAGAAAATGTTCAAAAATTATGGTGGTGTTGCACCTATCTGTGAATATACTAAAAACCATTTAATTGCATACTTTAGATGCATGAATTATATTGTGTATGAATTGTATCTCAACAAAGCTTTTTTTAAAAAGAACAAGTAGTGAGGATTTATTTTTTTATTTTTATTTTTTGCATTTTTAATTTTTAATATTTTTATTTAATTTTTTTGCTTTGTCCCAACCATAATTTTTTAAATTTAAATTTTACTTAGTTAACATACAATGCAATATTTGTTTCTGGAGCAGAATTCAGTGATTCATCAATTACATACAAGAGCCAGTGCTCATCACAAAAAGTGCCCTCCTTAATACCTCCACCCAAAAGTATTAGAAGTAATAAGAAGAGAAGATAAAATTAAAATACCACCATTTGCAAACCCCAATGAGTTGACAGATCTAGCCATTAAGCATCAGTGGCTACCAACATCACAGAAAGAGACATTCAGACTTATGCCTCTCCTGACCCAAAAAGACAACACTGCCTATAATCTTGCCAAATAGATTGAACCTCAGACTAATCCACCCTCTGGACCCAGGTGCTAATTTGCACAAAATATAAAGGACAAAGAAACATGTTGAACTCCACTGCAAGTATGCAATCAAAAACTCAGACTTAGAAACTCAATGGTCTGGGTTCTTCAACAGATAAATTGTAAGAAAAATAAAGGGATAGAGGAAATTGCTGTAGTTTAAAAGAGATTTTAAAAACATCAGATCTTGGAGTGCCTGGGTGGCTCTGTCCGTTAAGTGTCTGCTTTCAGCTCAGGTCATGATCCCAGGGTCCTGGGATGGAGTCCTGCATTGGGCTCCTTGCTCAGAGGTGAGCTTGCTTCTCCCTCTATCCCTACCCCTGCTAGTGTTCTCTCTCTCTCTCTTGCAAAAATAAATAAAATTTATAAATAAATAAATACATATCAGATCTTATTTAAATAAAAAGGCAAGACTAGATTTAACAAATATACCACAGTAATGTAAGATTATGACGTTAGGAGAAGCAGAAATTGGGTGAGGGTTGTATGGGAACTCTCTGTACTATCTCTACAACTTTTCTATAAATGTAAAATTATTCCAAAATAAAAAGCATATTTATTTTTTTAAGATTTTATTTATTTATTTGAGAGAGAGTGAGTGAGAGAGAGAGAGAGAGAGAGAAAGAGAGCACAAGTGGAGGGGAGGGGCAGAGAGAGAGAGAGAGAGGGAGAAGCAGACTCCCTGCTGAGCAGGGAGCCTGATTCAGGGCTCAATCCCAGGACCCTGGGATCATGACCTGAGCCGAAGGCAGATGCTTAACTGACTGAGCCACCCAGGTGCCCTTAAAAAACCTACTTAAAAAAGAATGCCTGGGGAGGGTGGAGGAGAAAGTCTAAGGTGGACATAAAAATGATAATAATTAAGTGTTGGCAAGGATATGAAGAAATCGTAGTCCCTACATTCTGCTGGCGGGAATGTAAAACAGTACAGACACTGTGGAAACCAATCTGGCAGTTCCTCAAAGGATCAAACACAGAGTTGCCACAAGACACACAGTTCCAGCTCCCAGGTATAGACCCCAAAGAAATGAAGACACATGTCCACACTGAAACATGTACACGAATGTTCACATTATTCACCCTAGCCAAAAAGTGGAAACAATCAAGATGTCTATCAACTAAAGACTTGATAAATAAAATGTGATCTATCTATAGGATGGATATTATTCAGCCATAAAAAGAAATGAGATACTGATACATGCTACAACATGGATAACCCTTGAAAACAATATTCAGAGTGAGAGAAGTCAGTCCCCAAAAAACAGATCTTGCTTAATCTCATTTATATGAAAAGTCCAGAATAGGCAGATACATACAGAATGAAAGTAGCCTCATGGTTGCTAGGCCTGGAAGGCTTGACAGGAAAGGGAGAGTGACTGCCAATGGATACAGTGTTTCTTTTTGGGATGATGAAAATGTTCTAAAATTGAATGTAGTGAAGTAGAGGAGTTAAGATGGCAGAGGAGTAGGAGACACCTTTTTCAGCCGGTCCCCGAGTCGAGCTGGATAGGTACCAGACCAGCCTAAACAACCACGGAACCAGCCTGAGACGCAGGAAGATGCATCTAGATCTCTACAAATGAACATCTCCAGCGCTGAGTATTGAGGTACGAAGCGGGGAGCCATGCAACCGTGCACAGATATCGGAAGATAAACGGAAGGGGGAGGGAGCCGCCGCGTTCAGGCGCCAGGAAGCGGTAGCCACTTGCACGGGGCAGCGGGCGGGCTCTCGGTGGGCACCCGCAAAACAGCAGACTGAGACCGTGAGCCGGGTGCGCGCGTCACTAGGCATCTCGCGGAACTCCGGAATCCTGGTGCGCTCACTGGATCCAGACTGAGACCGGGAGCTTCCGGAGCGCGCGCGGGGCGGCTGGCGGCATTAGAAACACAAAGGACAGAGACGTGCCGGCCCTGGAAGTGAGGGCTGGGACGCCGGGTGTGGGGCGCACATCCCGGGACGCTGCAGGGTTGAGCAGCACCAACAGTAACAGAGTTAAAGTGGCCAGAACATTAGTAGAGAACGGGCCGCAATCCCTCTGTTCTGTGACAGAGGCTGAAATTCGGCCGCTGCTGCTCTGACTCTCAGAAGAGGCACAGCAAACCGCCAGGGAAAGCCACCAGAGAACAAAAGCCTGGAAATACCGGCTCAGAGAGTGCCCATCCCCATCCCCCCTCGCAGGGGACATGGAGACTCTAACCAAACAGGGTTGCCTGAGTATCGGCGCGGCAGGCCCCTCCCCCAGAACACAGAAGGCAGGCTGAAAAATCAAGAAGCCCACAACCCGAGGCGCCTGGGTGGCGCAGTCATTGAGCGCCTGTCTTCGGCTTAGGGCGTGATCCCGGCGTTCCGGAAAGGAGTCCCTCATCGGGCTCCTCCGCTGGGAGCCTGCTTCTTCCTCTCCCACTCCCCTGCTTCTGTTCCCTCTCTCGCTGGTTGGCTGCCACATAAATAAATAAATAAAATCTTTAAAGATGAAGCCCACATCCTTAAGATCCCTATAAAACAAGGGGCACGGCCTGGGACCCAGTCAATAATTTGGGCTCTGGACAACCCCGCAACCTCTCCTCATCAGAATGACAAGAAGGAGAAGCCCCTGCCCAGCAAAGAAAAGACAGTGAGTCTGTGGCCTCTGCCACAGAAATAATGGATATGGATGTAACCAAAGTATCAGAAATGGAATTCAGAGTAACGATGGTCAAAATGATGAGTAGAATTGAAAAAACTATTAACGAAAAGGTTACTGAGAATAGAGAATCCCTAAGGACAGAAATGAGAGCGAATCTGACAGAAATTAAAAATTCTATGAGCCAAATGCAGGCAAAACTAGAGGCTCTGACGGCCAGGGTCACAGAAGCAGAGGAACGGGTTAGTGAATTGGAGGATGGGTTAATAGAGGAAAAAATGAAAATAGAAGATGGTCTTAAAAAAATCCACGCCCACGAATGTAGGTTACGGGAGATTACTGACTCAATGAAACAATCCAATGTTAGAATCATCGGCATCCCCGAGGGGGTGGAGAAAAACAGAGGTCTAGAAGAGATATTTGAACAAATTGTAGCTGAAAACTTCCCTAATCTAGTGAGGGAAACAAACATTCGTGTACAAGAGGCAGAGAGGACCCCTCCCAAGCTCAATCACGACAAACCTACGCCACGTCACGTCATAGTGCAATTCGCAAATATTAGATCCAAGGATACAGTATTGAAAGCGGCCAGGGCAAAGAAATTTCTCATGTACCAAGGCAAAGGCATCAGAATTACGTCAGACCTGTCTACACAGACCTGGAATGAGAGAAAGGGTTGGGGGAGCATATTTAAAGCTCTTTCAGAGAAAAACATGCAGCCAAGGATCCTTTATCCAGCAAGGCTGTCATTCAGAATTGATGGAGAAATAAAGACATTTCAAAATCGCCAGTCACTAACCAATTTCGTAACCATGAAACCAGCCCTACAGGAGATATTAAGGGGGGTTCTATAAAAGTAAAAAGGCCCCAAGAGTGATACAGAACAGAAAGTCACAGCCAATACAAACAAAGACTTTACTGGCAACATGGCATCATTAAAATCATATCTCTCAGTACTCAGTCTTAATGTGAATGGCTTAAATTCTCCCATAACGCCACAGGGTTGCAGATTGGATAAAAAGAAATGACCCATCCATTTGCTGTCTACAAGAGACTCATTTCGAACCCAAAGATGCATTCAGACTGAGAGTAAGGGGATGGAGTACCATCTTTCAAGCAAATGGACCTCAAAAAAAGCTGGGGTAGCAATTCTCATATCAGATAAATTGGATTTTAAACTACAGACTATAGTTAGAGATGCAGAAGGGCACTATATTATTCTTAAGGGAAGTATTCAACAAGTGGATATGACAATTATAAATATATATGCCCCCAACAGGGGAGCAGCAAGATACACAAGCCAACTCTTAACCAGAATAAAGAGACATATAAATAAAAATACATTAATAGTAGGGGACCTCAACACTCCACTATCAGAAATAGACAGAACACCCTGGCAAAAACTAAGCAAAGAATCAAAGGCTTTGAATGCCATACTCGACAAGTTGGACCTCATAGATATATATAGAACACTACACCCCAGAACCAAAGAATACTCATTCTATTCTAATGCCCATGGAACATTCTCAAGAATAGACCATGTTCTGGGACACAAAACAGGTCTCAACCGATACCAAAAGATTGAAATTATCCCCTGCA
This sequence comes from Ursus arctos, assembly GCF_023065955.2. Lineage (NCBI taxonomy): Eukaryota > Metazoa > Chordata > Mammalia > Carnivora > Ursidae > Ursus > Ursus arctos. The sequence continues at coordinate 32,622,275 of NW_026623067.1, forward strand.
TATTCTCAGACCACAACGCTCTGAAATTGGAACTCAACCACAAGGAAAAATTTGGAAGAAACTCAAACTAAGAACCATCCTGCTCAGGAATGACTCGATAAACCAGGAAATCAAAAATCAAATTAAACAATTTATGGAGACTAATGAGAATGAAAATACAACAGTCCAAAACCTATGGGATACTGCAAAGGCAGTCCTAAAGGGGAAATACATAGCCATCCAAGCCTCACTCAAAAGAATAGAAAAATCTAAAATGCAGTTTTTATATTCTCACCTCAAGAAGCTGGAACAGCAACAGAGAGACAGGCCTAATCCACGCACGAGGAAGCAGTTGACCAAAATTAGAGCTGAAATCAATCAAGCAGAAACCAGAAGTACAGTAGAGCAGATCAACAGGACTAGAAGCTGGTTCTTTGAGAGAATCAATAAAATTGACAGACCACTGGCAACACTTATCCAAAAGAAAAGAGAAAGGACCCAGATTATTAAAATTATGAATGAAAAAGGAGAGGTCACGACAAACACCATTGAAATTGGAAGGATTATTAGAAATTTTTATCAACAGCTATATGCCAATAAACTAAGCAATCTGGAAGAGATGGAATCCTTCCTGGAAACCTATAAACTACCAAGATTGAAACCGGAAGAAATTGATTTCTTAAACAGGCCAATTAATTATGAAGAAATTGAGTCAGTGATAAACAACCTTCCAAATAACAAAACTCCAGGCCCGGATGGTTTTCCTGGGGAATTCTACCAAACATTCAAAGAAGAAATAATACCTGTTCTCCTAAAGCTATTTCAAAAAATAGAAACAGAAGGAAAGCTACCAAACTCATTCTATGAGGCCAATATTACCTTGATCCCCAAACCAGGCAAAGACCCCCTCAAAAAGGAGAATTACAGACCGATTTCCCTAATGAATATGGACGCCAAAATCCTCAATAAGATACTTGCTAATAGAATCCAACAGTACATTAAAAGGATTATCCATCACGATCAAGTGGGATTCATACCTGGGATGCAAGCGTGGTTCAATATTCGCAAATCAATCAGCGTGATACATCATATCAACAAGAAAAGACTCAGGAACCATATGATCCTCTCAATCGATGCCAAAAAAGCATTTGACAAAATACAGCATCCTTTCCTGATTAAAACCCTTCAGAGTGTAGGAATAGAAGGTACATTTCTCAATCTCATAAAAGCCTACTGCAAATATTATTCTCAATGGGGAAAAGCTGGAAGCCTTTCCCTTAAGATCAGGAAGTCGACAAGGATGCCCACTCTTGCCACTACTATTCAACATAGTACTAGAAGTCCTTGCAACAGCAATCAGACGACAAAAAGGGATCAAAGGTATTCAAATCGGCAAAGAAGAAGTCAAAATGTCTCTCTTCGCAGATGACATGATACTCTATATGGAAAACCCAAAAGAAGCCACTCCCAAACTATTAGAAGTTATAGAGCAATTCAGTAACGTGGCGGGATACAAAATCAATGCTCAGAAATCAGTTGCATTTCTATACACGAATAACGAGACCGAAGAAAGAGAAATTAGGGAATCCATCCCATTTACAATAGCACCAAAAACCATACATTACCTTGGAATTTACTTAACCAGAGACGTAAAGGACCTATATTCTAGAAACTATAAATCACTCTTTAAAGACATTGAGGAAGACATAAAAAGATGGAAAGATATTCCATGCTCATGGATCGGAAGAATTAACATAGTTAAAATGTCCATGCTACCCAGAGAAATCTACACTTTCAATGCTATCCCGATCAAAATACCGAGGACATTTTTCAAAGAACTGGAACAAATAGTCCTTTAATTTGTATGGAAACAGAAAAGGACCCAAATCTCCAAGGAACTGTTAAAAAGGAAAAACAAAGCTGGGGGCATCACAATGCCGGATTTCGAGCTGTACTACAAAGCTGTGATCACAAAGACAGCATGGTACTGGCACAAAAACAGACACATAGACCAATGGAACAGAATAGAGAGCCCAGAAATGGACCCTCGGCTCTTTGGGCAACTAATCTTTGATAAAGCAGGAAAAAACATCCGGTGGGAAAAAGACAGTCTCTTCAATAAATGGTGCTGGGAAAATTGGACAGGTACATGCAAAAGAATGAAACTTGACCACTATCTCACACCATACACAAAAATAAACTCCAAATGGATGAAAGACCTCGATGTGAGACAGGAATCCATCAAAATTCTAGAGGAGAACATAGGCAGCAACCTCTACGACATCGGCCAAAGCAACCTTTTTCATGACACATCCCCAAAGGCAAGAGAAACAAAAGATAAAATGAATTTATGGGACTTCATCAAGATTAAAAGTTTCTAAACAGCCAAGGAAACAGTCAGAAAAACTAAGAGGCAGCCCACGGAATGGGAGAATATATTTGCAAATGACACTACAGATAAAGGACTGGTATCCAAGATCTACAAAGAACTTCTCAAACTCAATACACGAGAAACAAATAAACAAATCAAAAAATGGGCAGAAGATATGAACAGACACTTTTCCAATGAAGACATACAAATGGCTAACAGACACATGAAAAAATGTTCAAAATCATTAGCCATCAAGGAAATTCAAATCAAAACCACACTGAGATACCACCTTACGCCAGTTAGAATGGCAAAAATAGACAAGGCAAGAAACAACAATTGTTGGAGAGGATGTGGAGAAAGGGGATCCCTCCTACATTGTTGGTGGGAGTGCAAGTTGGTACAGCCACTCTGGAAAACCGTGTGGAGGTCCCTTAAAAAGTTAAAAATTGAGCTACCCTATGATCCAGCCATTGCACTACTGGGTGTTTACCCCAAAGATACAGACGTAGTGAAGAGAAGGGCCATATGCACCCCAATGTTCATAGCAGCAATGTCCACAATAGCTAAATCGTGGAAGGAGCCGAGATGCCCTGCAACAGATGACTGGATTAAGAAGTTGTGGTCCATATATACAATGGAATATTACTCAGCAATCAGAAAGAATGAGTTCTCAACATTTGCTACAACATGGACGGCACTGGAGGAGATAATGCTTAGTGAAATAAGTCAAGCAGAGAAAGACAACTATCATATGATTTCTCTCATCTATGGAACATAAGAACTAGAATGATCAGTAGGGGAAGAAAGGGATAAAGAAAGGGGGGGTAATCAGAAGGGGGAATGAAACATGAGAGACTATGGACTATGAGAAACAAACTGAGGGCTACAGAGGGGAGGGGGGCGGGGGAATGGGATAGACCGGTGATGGGTAGTAAGGAGGGCACATATTGCATGGTGCACTGGGTGTTATACACAACAAATGAATCATCAAACTTTACATCGAAAACCGGGGATGTACTGTATGGTGACTAACATAATATAATAAAAAATCATTATTAAATAAAAAAAAAAGAGAGAGAGAAGGGCCATATGCACCCCAATGTTCATAGCAGCAATGTCCACAATAGCTAAATCGTGGAAGGAGCCGAGATGCCCTGCAACAGATGACTGGATTAAGAAGTTGTGGTCCATATATACAATGGAATATTACTCCGCTATCAGAAAGAACGAGTTCTCAACGTTTGCTACAACATGGACGGCACTGGAGGAGATAATGCTAAGTGAAATAAGTCAAGCAGAGAAAGACAACTATCATATGATTTCTCTCATCTATGGAACATAAGAACTAGGATGATCGGTAGGGGAAGAAAGGGATAAAGAAAGGGGGGGTAATCAGAAGGGGGAATGAAACATGAGAGACTATGGACTATGAGAAACAAACTGAGGGCCACAGAGGGGAGGGGGGTGGGGGAATGGGATAGACCGGTGATGGGTAGTAAGGAGGGCATGTATTGCATGGTGCACTGGGTGTTATACACAACTAATGAATCATCGAGCCTTACATCGGAAACCGGGGATGTACTGTATGGTGACTAACATAATATAATAAAAAATCATTAAAAAAATAAAATTGAATGTAGTGATGATTGTACAACTTTGTGAATATACTAAAAACCACTGAATTGTACAATTTAAATGGGTGATTTTTATGGTATGTGAATCATATCTCAAAAAAGCTATCATTTTAAAAAGGCTTGGTTAAACTAAGTGCATGTACTTAGAGAAGTAGATAAAACTATAAAGAAATGAAAGGAACTGAATATAATAAAAGTCAACATCATGGTCACTTATGGGATAAGGGAGAGCGATATAATTGGAATAGGGCACATAGAGAGTCTTTGGAGGGGCAGCAAAGTTCTATTTTTTAATTCAAGTATAATTAATATGAAGTGTTATATTACTTTCAAGCATATATGATTCACCGATTCTATGCACTACTCATTGCTTATCGTGATAAATGTTTCTTAATCCCCCTCACCTATTTAACCCATCCCTGCCCCACAAAATTCTATTTTTTGATCTAGCAGTGAAGCTATACAGTCATTGCGTGAGCTTTTTTGTATCTGTGTGTTGCTTTACAATAACAGGATTTTTTTAAAAAAACATGCACTAGCAAATTTATTTCAAACATAATGTGAAGTCTCATAGAATCCAAATTTACCATGTACAAGTTATCAATTTTGTCTCTGTGGATAAGAGATTATATCTGTTCCCAAACAACTTATCTTTCAGTAGGAAGTGTTTTTTTAAAAGAACTAGAACTAGGCCATATTAAATATTAACTGACACAAAATTTATAAATAATGAACAAGACGGTTTAGAAGGAGATATGATTTGGGGGCAAGGATTGGAAAACAGGGGGAACATCAGAAAAGGAACTTAAGCTCTATCATGAAGAGAGGGTAAAAGTGGGACATAGATCTTATGGAGGCTACATTGAGCATTTACTATACTCTAATCTTCTTCATTCATTAAATCATTTGATTCTCACAACAAACCGATGAAACTGGTTCTATTATTATTTTCATTATACAGATAAAGTAACGGAGGCACAGAGATGGTCTGTGTGAGGCATCAGTGGTAAGTACAGTTGAGAAGGTACTCTGGGGTGACTTGGGGCAAATGAGTTTTCCTTTCTGTACCTTAGTATCCTCTTATTTTAAATGGGGATGATGGGGAGATGGGCAAAATGGGTGAAGGGGAGTGAGAAATACAGACTTCCAGTCACAGAAAGAATGTGTCATGGGAAAAAAAGGTACAACATAGGGGATATATCAATGATACTATAATAGCATTGTAGGGCGACAAATGGTAACTACATTTGTAATGATCATAGCATAATGTAAAAAAAGATGTCGAATCGTTATGTTGTACACCTGAAACTAATGTAATACTGTGTGTCAACTATTTTCAAATTAAAAATTTTTGTTTAAATATTTAGCATTACTTCTTTATTTTTCTAAAAAAGATTTTACTTATTTATTTGACAGAGAGAGAGAGAGAGCACAAGTAGGGGGAGAGGCAGAAGGAGAGGGAGAAGCAGGCTCTCCTCTGAGCAGGGAACCCAGTGTGGGGCTTGATCCCAGGACCCTGAGATCATGACCTGAGCCAAAGGCAGATGCTTAACCGACTGAGCCGCCCAGGCACCCCTCAAATTAAAAAAATTTAATAAAATAACTGAATTATCATAATAAAATGAAATAAAATGGGGGTGATAATAATAGCAGCACCTTATAGGGTTGTGAAAATTAAATGATTTAATGCATGTAAAGTATTTAGAACAGTTTCTGGCATGAAGCAAATACTCACTGAAGTTAGATATTGTAAAAACAGAATAATGGCTTCTAGGAAAAGTGCGTGAGAATTATCCACCATCGCCCCATTTCTTGTGTTAAGTTGGACCACTTGGTCCCTTTATGTACTCAGGATTTGCTATTTGTATAGAAGATTGCAGTTTCATATGCTGTTTCTACAGTTTCACAATAGACTGAGACTATGCTACTTTTTAAGGCATCTAGAACAGCACAACTTAAAAATTATTTGCCAGACTTTGTAAAGAGGGTGCCATATTCCAGAAAATAGGAAACTTGGCAGTTCCTATGGTAACACTGGCAGAGTGAGGTAAATGATTTTTAAATCTTTGCAGAATGTAGAAACTAAAGATAAGCAGAGGAGACAATTCTGCCAAGGGTGGGGTACAGCTTAAAGCAAGCATGGATACAGCCTGAAAGATGTCTGCAAAGATCACCTGGAGTTGGAGCCCCTCTGCAGTACAGAACAAACATGGTAACATCATTATGTAGCAGGGCAGGTGCCTAGAGGGTCTCTCTTTTTTTTAGAGGCATCTCTTTCTTATTCCTTTTTTTTTTTTTTTTTAAGATTTTATTTATTTGACAGAGAGAGAGACACAGCCAGCGAGAGAGGGAACACAGACAGGGGGAGTGGGAGAGGAAGAAGCAGGCTCCCAGCGGAGGAGCCTGATGTGGGGCTCGATTCCAGGACCCCAGGATCACGCCCTGAGCCTAAGGCAGATGTTTAACGACTGAGCCACCCAGGTGCCCCCCCTTTCTTATTCCTAACCCACAAGCAGAAGGCAGAGGGTATCACAAGTTGGGGTGACAGATACACAAAGGGAAAAAAGAGATGACCAGGAAAAGGCAGACAGGATCCCAAAATATACATACTTTCCATAAGAGGTATCTTTTAATACTAATTCTGGAGCTCTATACCAGCGTGTGGCCACATAGTCCGTATAAATGCCCCCAGGAGCTGCTAGAGTTCGTGCAAAACCAAAATCACAGAGCTTAGTAATTCCTGACTGGGATACTAAAATATTCTCAGGTTTTATATCTCGATGAATGATCTAAAAACAAACAGAAGATTAAATACATTAAAATGAGATTTCATTATCTAGAGGATCATTCAAAAATTATACTGAGAAAACCTAGCTAATTAAAACAGTAAAGCTATTTTCTTATCACATGCTATTTTCTTATCACATGCAAAGGATTAACTACACAAGGCAAAAGCTAAATAGTTACATGTTTTCAATTCTTGCCCCATCCATCATCTCAAAATAAAATGAAGCCGGGGTGCCTGGGTGGCTTAGTCGTTTGAGCCTTCAACTCTTGATTTTGGCTCAGGTCACGATCTCAGGGTCTTGGAATCAAGCCCTGCATCAGGCTCCATGCTCAGCCCAGAGTCTGTCCCTCTCCCTCTTCTCTGCTCACACCCCCCCCCCCCGTGCTCTCTTGCTTTCTCTCTCTCTCAAATAAACAAAATCTTTTTTTTTTTAAATGAAATGAAGCCAAGAAAACAGACATAATACTGAAAAGGTAAATCACATTCCCAAAAAGAAAAGTAACCAAAAGAACTTAATGAAAAACAGGTTATTTCCTTTAACCTCATGTCATTCTAGATACAACTAATTGCCCTTTCTTTCATTCCTTCACAGCTAAACCTCTTGAAGATATTATCTTTACTAAATCTTCTCTTTCTCACCACTCATTCACTCCTTAAAGTAATATAATCTTTCTTTTGCTTCTATATTCCATTAGACGGCCACAACCACAGTCATCATGAACTTCATTGTTGCTGTATCCAATTACATCCCTCAATATACACATCTGACTTGTTAACTTAGTGTAAAAATTTTGCCAACTACTCCTCCCTTCCCGATTTCAGGGACCTAAAATTCTCCCAGTCCCTTCTATTTCTGTGGCATTTCCTCTTTTTCTCTTTGTCTCTTAAAAGTAGGTTTCTGGTCTCAGGATTTCTTTTCTCATACATCATGTTCCCTGGGTAATCACATTTACTCATTTGGTTTTTTTTTTTTTTTTTTTTACCACTTTCTTCATTTGTTATGGGGAAACCATACTCTCTTGGCTTTCTTTTCACCTATTGGCTGCTCCATCTCAATCTCATCTACTCTTCTACCTTTAGTAACTAACAATATACTGATGATTTCCAAATTTCTATCTCTAATCAAGATAATACTCCTGATTTCCACAAGGAGTGGAAGTCCACAAGAAGTCCAACAAAGCTGACCCAGACACCCCTTAAACTTAGCAATTCCGAAACTGAATGCATATTCTCCCCTAAACCTATTTGTTCTCAACAGTCCTTTAGCTCCTTTAGAGGATGGATCAAACATTGACCCCATGGCTTAAGCCAGAAACCGAGGTAACCTTCTCCTTCAGCTCCCATACATACTTTTGTCCCTAGTTCAAGTTCCCTCAACTCTCTCACCAAAATTACTGCATTGCCAACTGGTCTCCCTGAATTCATTCTGATCCCCTCCAACCCACTGTCCACAAAAGGAAGTCACAATACTATTTTACAATCACATGTGTGTGGCACCAGCCTGGCTCAGTTGGAAGAGCATGTGACTCTTGATCTCGGGATCATGGGTTTGAGCCCTACACTGTTTGTAGTGGTTACTAAAAAAAAAAAAAAAAAATTAAAACTAAAAAAAATCACATGTGTGATCATGTCACTTCCCGGCTTAACATCCTTCAAGGATTCCCCATCCCATAGGACAAATTTGAAACTCCCGAAAATGGTTTATAAGGCCTTGTAGAATTTGGCCCTTGCTCACTTTCTCAACTTCCCTTTCCTAGCCTATAGGATATTTCCCAATTTTCCAAGGTTTGTCTCACCTCTGTGCATTTGCTGATGTTTTTCCAACTGCCTAGAACACTTTGCCTGACCAACTATTTCTTTAGATCTTAGCTTAGGTATTTATATTAGATGTTCCTCGTATATGGTCTCACATCGTTCTGCACTTCCCCCATCACATTATTTGTCATGCCACATTATTAATTGTCTGTTTACTTGTTTGTAACTCCCACTAGACTGAAAGCTCCACAAGGGCAAGATGTATGTCTGTCTTGTTCAAGCTATATCCCTAGTGACCAATACAGTGCCTAAAACAAAGAAAGCGTTTAAAAATTTTATGAAATGTGTCAGCACAAGTGAAAATATCTCAGTGACAGAAATCTAGGACCTTTCCTTGTTTATACAACTTACTTATATAAGTCTTTTGGATTGGCTCTTGTTCTGCCTCAGTCTCCCTCCATAAATGGCCAAAAAATTAACTTGGGGTAATGTGCCACCTTAAGGGTGCCATCCATAAAACTATATTAATCTTTCTTTATTTCTACAACTTTTATTGAATGGCTACTATATGCCAGGCACTATACCAATATCTAAAGATATAACATGAGCAAACACTGACATAGAAAAGCAAATCAAGATACCATTCACAAATTCTGCCCACCACATATCCATTGTCCTCCTCCTCAGTCCTTTAAACACAGGCAGAAAGATCCATCCAGTTGATACCCTAATATTTTCATTCTTTTCCACAACTAACACCATGACTATATATGGAATTTTGTTATCCTTGAGAACCAAGCACTTTCCAAAGCCCAACTTTTAAAACTCTATGCTTGACTACATCCTCCTTGGTCTTCCACTATCACACTATGACCTCCATAGAGACAATATTTCTTTCCCTTTGTTTAGGTCTTTAATTTCTCTTAATGTTTAGTAGTTTTCAGTTTATAGGTCTCATACATCTTTTGTCAGATTCTCCCTAAGTATTTCTTATATTTAAAGCTGTTTAATGGTGGTTTTTTTGGTTTTGTTTTTTTTGGGGGGGGGCACCTGGGTGGCTCAGTCAGTTAAGTGTCCCACTCTTAGTTTTGGCTCAGGTCATGATCTCAAGGTCATGGGATCAAGCTCTCTCCCTCCCTCCCCCTCTACTCCTCCCCTCCCATATGCACACACATTCTCTCTCTCTCCCTCAAATAAATCTTTAAAAAAAAAAGAGAAAGATTTTATTTTTAAGTAGTCTTTTCATTCAACCTGGAGCTTGAACTCAGAACCCTAAGATCAAGAATCACATGCTCTAGGGGCGCCTGGGTGGCACAGCGGTTAAGCGTCTGCCTTCGGCTCAGGGCGTGATCCCGGCGTTATGGGATCGAGCCCCACATCAGGCTCCTCCGCTATGAGCCTGCTTCTTCCTCTCCCACTCCCCCTGCTTGTGTTCCCTCTCTCGCTGGCTGTCTCTATCCTGTCGAATAAATAAATAAAATCTTAAAAAAAAAAAAAAAAGAATCACATGCTCTATTGACTGAGCCACCCAAGTGCCCTGTTTAATGGTATTTTTTATTTCTTTTTTTTTAAAGATTTTATTTATTTATTTGACAGAAAGAGAGCACGAGCAGGGGGAGGGCCGCAAAGAGGGAGAAACAAGATCCCCACTGAGCAGGGACCCTGACATGGAGCTTGATCCCAGGACCCCAGGATCACGACCTGAGCTGAAGGCAGATGATTAACCAACTGAGCTACCCAGGTGCCCCTAATTTCAATTTCTGATTGTTGATTGCCAGTATATAAAAATACAATTAATTTTGATACACAGATCTTACATCCCACAACCTTGACAAACTTACAAATTAGTTCTGTTTTGTTGCAGATTCCATAGGATTTTTTAAAGATTTTATTTATTTATTTGACAGAGAGAGACAGCCAGCAAGAGAGGGAACAGAAGCAGGGGGAGTGGGAGAGGAAGAAGCAGGCTCCCAGCAGGGAGCCCGATGCGGGGCTGGATCCCAGGACCCTGGGATCACTCCCTGAGCCGAAAGCAGACACTTAATGACTGAGCCACCCAGGCGCCCCTCCATAGAATTTTCTACATAGATGATCATATCATCTGTAAATAAAGACATTTTTACTTCCCAAAAAGAAAAAGTACCATTTCACACCCACTGGAATTGCCACAACCAAAATGACAATAAACAAATACTGGGGAGGAAGTGGAAAACTGGAATGCATTGTTAGTGGGGATGTAAAATGATACAGCAACTTTGGAAAACAGTTTGGCAGTTCTTTAAAAAGTTAAAACATAAACCATATGATCCATACGGTTTTTTTTGTTTTTTTTTTTTAACGAAAGCTCCACACCCAACATGCAGCTTGAACTCATGAACCCTAAGATCAACAGTCACGTGTTCTACCGATGGAGCCAGCCGGTCACTCCTACCCATACAGTATTTTTTTTAAAAGATTTATTATATATTTGAGACAGAGTACGCCTGCAAGAGCTCACAAGTGGGGGGAGAAGCAGAGGGAGAGAATCTTCAAGCAGACTCCCCACTGAGCTCCAAGCCCCATGGGGGTGGGGGTGGGGTGCCTTCTTGATCTCCAGACCCATGAGATATGACCTAAGCCAAAACCAAGACCTGGATGTTGAACTGACTGAGCCACTCACGCACTGCCCCCAACCCCCCAACCCCCAGTATTCTTAATTCGCCTTATTTTACTTCCCTCTCCCTAGCTTCTGGGACTTTGTAAACCAACAGTCCCCAAAATCATAGGAAAACCAGTAGCCTAGCAGCCACCGGAGAAAGTGGAACAGGTTATATCTCCTCCAAAGCCCCATTCCCAGGTAACTATCATTATTTGACCTGTCTGACAAGTCACTGGAAAATCCCACTAGAAGCCTTGTCTTTTTTTGACCAAAGGCAGAGCTTGCCTAGTGCATAGAGCTTTTCTCCTGGGGTCTTGGTCAGAAATAACTAACAGCCACTTTATAACATTATAGCCACCTGAGGTAGCTGTAACAATTAGGACAAACAACAAGTTGGCCAAAATACTTAAAAAGATAGATTGGGAGTAAGATGTCCATAACGGGTTTGAAAAGCTTCAACATAGGGGTGCCTGGGTGGCTCAGTCAATTAAGTGTCTACCTTCGGCTCAGGTCATGATTCCAGGGTCCTGGAGCAAGCCCTGCATTAGGCTCCCTGCTCAGCGGGAAGCCTTCTTCCTCTCCCTCAGCGGCTCCCCCTGCTTGTGCTTGCTTTCTCCCTCCCCCCACTCTCTGTGTCAAATAAATATATAAAATATTAAAAAAAAAAAAAGGGAACGAAAGAGAAAGGCTTCAACAAATTCCTGAGAATCCAAACAGCCACATGCAGAGCTATGCACATGCCCAGGAAAGACTGGAGATGGTATGAAAGCTCTTACCTGTGGATTAGTTTGAGGCTCTGAGCAAGCAAGAAGGTAAGATCAAGTGAGAGTCGCAAACTGCCTGCCTGAACACTGAGGCATGTCCCAACACACTGAAAGAGCCCCTCAGTAAAAAAGGCTGAGAGATTTCTTGGTTTCAAGCATTTAAGGAAATCTCTGCCTAATCATTAGCTAACCTCTAAGCCAAATGAGCAGAGATTTCAGTGGTCACACATGAGGAAGAATACACATTTTGCAGAATTAGTTCAGTAAAGTAACTAAACAGCCACAACAACAAACTCTGAGAAATGGCAAATTCTGATTTCCAGAGTTTTCACATTATGTTATTTTAAATTCCAGTTTTCAACAAAAAATTATAAATTTCCAAAAAAGGTATCTCTAAATCTCTAAAAAGGATCTCTAAAGGTATCTCTAAAATCTCTTAAAAAGATATGCAAAGAAACAAGTATGGCCCATATATGGAGAGAAAAGCAGTCCATAAGAAATCTTCCCTGGGGTGCCTGGATGGGTCAGTCAGTTGAGCATCAGACTCTTGGTTTCTCAGGTCATGATCTCATGGGTCTTGGGATTAAGCCCTGCATAGGGCTCCATACTCAGTGGGGAGTCTGCTTGAAGATTCTCTCCCTCCCCTCACTCTCTCTCTCTCTCTCACTCTGTCTCTCTAAAATAAATAAATCTTTTTTTATCATTTTTTTTAAGATTTTGTTTATGTATTTGACACAGAGAGAGAGAGAGAGAGAGAGTACAAGCATGGGGAGAGGCAAGCAGAGGGAGAGGGAGCAGCAGTCTCCTTGCTGAGCAAGGAGCCCGATGTGGGGTTCGATCCCAGGACCCTGAGATCATGACCTTAGCCGAAGGCAGATGCTTAACCAACTGAGCCACCCAGGCACCCCTAACATAAATGAATCTAGAAAGAAAGAAAGAAAGAAAGAAAGAAAGAAAGAAAGAAAGAAAGAAAGAAAGAAAGAAAGGAAGGAAGGAAGGAAGGAAGGAAGGAAGAAAGAGTGAATCTTCCCTGAAGAAGCTCAGATATTGAATTTGCTGTAGACAATAATCAACTATTTTAAATATGTTCTAAGCTAGGGGTGCCTGGCTGGGTCAGTCAGTAGTGTGCATGACTCTTGATCTCTGGGTTGTGGGTTTAAGCCCCACATTGGGTGTAGAGATTACTAAAAAAATAAATAAATAAAACTTTAAAAAAATGTTCCAAGCTAAAGGAAACAATGTCTAAAGAACTAAAGAAAAGTATGAACACAATGTCTCATCAAATAAGGAATATCCTGAGTGCCTGGGTGGCTCAGTTGGTTAAGCATCCGACTCTTTGTTTCAGCTCAGGTCATGATCTTAAGGTTGTGGGGAGCTCTGCACTCAGTAGGGAGTCTGCTGGAGAGTCTCTCTGTCCTTTTCCCTCTACCCCTTCTCCCACTCATGCTCTCACTCTCTCTCTTTTATAATATATATGTATAATATATAATATATATAAATATATAATATGATTTTTAAAAATTAAAAATAAAAAATACCCATAAAAAGAAAGAAATTATTAAAAAGAACTAAATAGGGATGGCTGGGTGGCTCAGTCAGTTAAGCATCTGCCTTTGGCTCAGGTCATGATCCCAGGGTTCTAGGATCAAGTCCCGCATCAGACTCCTTGCTCAGTGGGGAACCTGTTTCTCCCTCTGCCTGCTCTGCCTGCTGCTCCCCCTGCTTGTGTACTCTCTCTCTCTCTCTGACAAATAAATAAATAAAATATTAATAAATAAATAAATAAACAAAAATAAAAAGAACTACATACAAAAGAACATGATCAAGAACACAAAAAGGCAACCCACAGGAGAAAATACTTGCAAATTCTGTATCTGTTAAGCATCTAATATTCAAATACATAAAGTACAACTCAACAATAAAAAGACAAGTAACCCAGTTTAAAAATGAGCAAAGGACTTGAATAGACATTTCTTCAAAGAAGATATACAAATATGAATTTGCCAGCCCTGAAGTTTTCATTTTAATGGAATTTATACTGTGTGATTTTTACATCTGAATTTCTTCATTTAACACGATGTTTTCAAGGTTCATTCATGGTGAGGCATATATCAGTACTTCATTCCTTTTTATGGCTGAATACATTTCATTGTATGTATATACCTCATTTGTTTATCCATTCATCAGACTGATATATAATTGAGTTGTTTCCATTTTTTGGCTATTATGAATAATGCTGCTATGAATATTCTTGTGCAAATTTTCATGTGAACACATGTTTTCAATTCTCTCATGTAGATACCTAGAACTAGAATTGCTAGGTCATATGGTAGTTCTATATTTAACTTTTTGAGTAACTGCCAAACTGTTTTCCATACCATCTGCACCATTTTACATTACCACCAGCAGTGTATGACCGTTCCAATTTCTCTACTTCCTCGCCAATATTCGTCATCGTCTGCTTTTTAAATTACAGCCAGCCTGGTGGGCGTGAAGTGATTTCTCATTGTAATTTTGATTTGTATTTTCATAATGACTAATGATATCGAGCATCGTTTCATGTGCTATCAGCCATTTATATATTTTGTTTGGAGAAATGTCTACTCAAATCCTTTGCCCATATTTAAATTGGGTTGTCTTTTTACTCTTGAGTTGTATTTTACATATCTTGGATACTTATCAGATATATGATTTGCAAATATTTTCTTTCATTCTGTGAACTTTTTACTTTCTTGATAGTGTCCTTTGATGTACAAAAGTTTTTAATTTTGATGAAGTCAAATTTGTCTACTTTTTTCTTTGATTACTTTTGCTTTTGATGTTATATCTAAAGAACTATTACCTAGGGATGCCTGGCTGGCTCAGTCAGAGGAGCATGCAGCTCTTCGTCTCAACGTAGGTTCAAGCCCCACGTTGGGTGTAGAGATTACTTAACAGGGAGCCTGACATGGGGCTTCATCCTGGGATCCTGGGATCACAACTCAAGCTGAAGGCAGATGCTTAACCGACTGTGCCACACAGGTGCCCCCATGAATATGAACTTTAGGACAGAAATTGAGACGTTTACCAATTTTAAGCACAAGGTCTGTATGTGGGTAAAAGCTGGAGGGGAATACAAAGAAATGAGAGTAGTTTTTGTTGGTGTGATAGGCTCAGATCATGATCTGGGAGTCCTGGGATCAAGCCCCACATCAGGCTCCCTGCTCAGCGGGGAGTCTGCTTCTGCCTCTCCCTCTGCTGCTCCACCTGCTTGTGCTCTCTCATTGTCTCTAATAAATAAAATCTTCAAAAGTTTTTTTAATCTGATTTATAATACCTCTGCTTTTGTAGCCCTATATGCTTGAAGGTAAACACTCATCTGAGGCAAGAACTCAAATTTCCATATCATCTAACAGCCTCAGAGAACCTGGTTCTAAATCACCTAGAACTTTGATTTGATAAACTTTCCAGTTGGAAAATTATACAATTAAACACTAATGTGTATATGAAAAAATAAGCCAGTAGCTTCTAGAAAGAGGCTGAATAAGGATGTTTGAAGTAGACCAAAAAACTGGGAATTCCCTTTATGCCCTAAAAACCAAATGGAAATTGCAGTCCTTGATTGGATCTTAATCTTAATAAATCATTTGTAAAAGATATTTTAGGAACAACTGGGTACAATTTAATATAAGTTTGGTATTACATGACATTAAAGAATTATTGTGCAGATGTAATCATGATTCTGAAGTTATATAGGAGAATGTTTTTGGTTTTTTTTTTATTTAAATTCAATTAACATATAATGTATTATTAGTTTCAGAGGTAGAGTTCAGTGATTCAACAGTTGTATATAACACCCAGTGCTCATTACATCACGTGCCCTCCTTAAGGCCCATCACCTAGTTACCCCATCCTCCCACTCACTTCCCCTCCAGCAACCCTCAGTTTGTTTCCTATGGTTAAGAGGCTCTTATGGTTTGTCTCCCTCTTCTCTCTGATTTCATCTTATTTTATTCCCCCCCCTTTCCCCTATGCTACTCTGATTTGTTTCTTAAATTCCACATATGAGTGGAATCATATGATAATTATCTTTCTCTGATTGACTTATTTCACTTAATACCCTCTAGTTCCATCCACATTGTTGCAAATGGCAAGATTTCAATTTCTGAAGGATGAGTAATATTCTACTGCATACATATACCACATCTTCTTTATCCATTCATCTGTCAATGGATATCTGGGCTCTTTCCATAGTTTGGCTACTGTGGACAATGCAGCTATAAACACTGGGGTGCAGGTGCCCCTTTGGATTACTACCTTTGTATCTTTGGGGTAAATACCTAGTAGTGCAAGTGCTGGATCATAGGGTAGCTCTATTTTTAACTTCTTGAGGAACCTCCATACTGTCTTCCAGAGTGGCTGTACCAGCTTGGATTTCCACCAGCAGCGTAAGAGGATTCCCCTTTCTTTGTACCCTCGCCAAAGCTTGTTTCTTGACTTGTTAATTTTAGCCTTTCTAACTGGTGTGAGGTGGTATCGCATTGTGGTTTTGATTTGTAATCCCTGATGCCGAGTGATGTTGAGCATATTTTCATGTGTCTGTTGGCCATTTGCATGTCTTCTTTGGAGAAATGTCTGTTCATGTCATCTGCCCATTGCATGATCGGATTATTTGTTCTTTGGTTGCTGAGTTTGATAAGTTCTTTAAAGATTTTGGATACTAGCCCTTTATCTAATACGGCATTTGCAAATATTTTCTCCCATTCTGGAGGTTGTCTTTTGGTTTTGTCAACAGTTCCCTTTGCTGTGCAAAAGCTTTTTAACATGATGAAGTCCCAATAGTTGATTTTTGCCTTTGTTTCCCTTGCCTTTGGAGAAGTGTCTAGAAAGAAGGTGCTGTGGCTGAGATCAAAGAGATTGCTGTCCATGTTCTCCTCTAGGATTTTGATGGATTCCTGTCTCACATTTAGGTCTTTCATCCATTTTGAGTTTATTTTTGTGTGTGGTGTAAGAAAATGGTCCAGTTTCAATCTTCAGCATGTGGCTGTCCAATGGAAAATATGCTTTTATAAAGAGATACATAGTGACCTATTTAGGAGTAAAACGTCAGGGTACCTATAATTTAAGATACCTCAGAGTAGATGAAGCAAAATATTAATATATTAAAACATATTATTTTTTTAAGATTTTTTTTTGAGAGAGTGCACATGTGCACATGAGTGAGCTGGGGGGGAGAAGAGGGGCAGAGGAAGAAGGAGAGAGAGAATCTCAAGCTGATTCTGTGCTGATTACAGAGCCCGATGTGGGGCTCAATCTCATGACCCTGAGATCATGACCTGAGCAGAAACGAAGAGTGGGACGCTTAACTGACTGAGCCATCCAGGAACCCCAAAACATATTAAATAATAATAAAATGTTAACAATAGCATTATCCAAATAGTAACAATTCCCTGTTTAGAAGACTATGAGTTTAAAATTCAAAGCAGAGTTAAAAAAAAAAAAAAACTATGCAAGGGGCAGCGGGGTGGCTCAGTTGGTTAAGTGTCTACCTTTGGCTCAGGTCATGCTCTCCAGGTCCTGAGACTGAGCCCCATGTCAGGCTTCTTGGGCAGCAGGGAGTCTGCTTCTCTCTCTCTCTCTCCCTTTGCCCCACCCCATCATTCACTCTCTCTCTCTCTCAAATAAATCTTTTAAAAAATAAAAATAAATAAAACACTATGCAAAAGTGGCCTAAACTTAGGGAAGAAGGGCTTTGTGGAGTAGGAGGTGGGATGGGGCTAAGAAATATCAACAGTGCTTTGGTATTATTCAGAATATTTCGTAATTCATAAAGGTTACTGAAAATTTAATAAAATTTAAGAAGCTCCATAAGGACAGGAATCAAGTCTTTTTCACTCAAGGCTGCATCCTCAGCTCCTACTACAATCAATGATTGCTACCAGAAGATGCTCAATGAATATTTATTGGATAAAGGAATGAGGGAACGAATAACCATTTCTTCCCCATAAGTGGCCAAATATTTGCATTTACACTTCGCTTCCAAAATGGTTTCAAAGTGACTTATAATATTTTTTTTCAGGATTCACAAAACTTTATTCATTTAGAATAAACAAGCTCTTACATAGCACCTAGACTGTTTCACAAGCTTACCGGACTTGGACTATTTTTGAAGAATTATTGCTATTTGTATGACGTTTACAATTTTGTGTATAGTATGCTATTTTCTAAGTACACAATAAGCAATCTGAATTATCACATGAATTCCAAAACTTTGAGTTTTTAAAAATAATTTTATGAAATAAAAGCATGCTAAGATTTATTGTTTACATAGTTTTATTTTTTTTAAGACTTTATTTATTTGACAGAGACAGACAGCAAGAGAGCACAAGCACGGGGAGTTGCAGAGAGGAGGGAGAAGCAGGCTTCCTGCTGAGCAGAGAGCCCGATGTGGGGCTCGATCCCAGGACCCTGGGATCATGACCTGAGCTGAAGGCAGATGCTTAACCGACTGAGCCACCCAAGTGCCCTGTTTACACAGTTTTAATCTGTCATACCCATTTGCTCTAAAATAATGAGCTGAAATTATAACATCCCACTTGCAAAAGCCAGACATAGTCAACTCTTACTTCTGTGTTTGATAGTGGAAGACCAGCAGTGCACATCAGCACAAATAGCACATAATCTTATGCTACATAGTTTGGATATTTTATAATATATTTTTAAATTTCTTTAAGTAGAGTTGACATACAATGTTATATTTCATTCAGGTCTATGAGGCTTATACTACTAACCAGATCAAAATTTTAAATTTTAAAAAACAACCAGAGTGAAAAAGATAAACCAAATTCCTATAATTAACTAGTTACTGTAACTGAACAGTAAATTTTTATTTGAGCTGCATAGAAGCCAATATAGGAAAGAAAACCTATTTTCATTATTAAATGAAAGAAGGTAAACAAATATTTCTGGAGATAAAAAGCTTTTCAGGTACTGAACTGTATCTGACTTCATAAATTATGAAAGTAACATTGGTATCATGGTAGACACTATTTTAGAAATTTCAGTTACATAAAAACATTCATCTGAAATTGGAGATATTAGGAAAATAAAGTTTTTCTTTCTTGATTTTTGTCAACATGAAGATACCTTAAATCATCAAGGCCAGAACCTAGATATACAGATAATAGGCATAACAATATTCCAATGAGCCACTTCACTCACAGCTGCCTTAATTCTCAGGAATAACTAACTTTACAATATTCTGTGAGATGAGCGACAGGGATAATTTTACTTTAGGTCCTGGGTAAGACCAAGAGAATAAAAGGATTTAGATGCTTCTGTCTAGGCCTTTTCTCTGCTGTCCCCACAATTCCATGGACATTCTTACATATTTGGTGCTGAGGACTACCACTTACTTTTCTTTCTGTCCCTTGGAAAATAATCCATCCTTACCTCTTCAACCATAGTCTCTAAGATAAAGTTCCCGAATCTGTATATACAGTTCTGACAACTTCCTAGAAAGACCATGTTAAATAATAGGTCAACCACTATTCTGTCTTAGAAATTCTCACTGTCCCTTAAAATATATCAATGTTTCTAAAAAGCAATTCCCCTCCTGTAAAACCGGTTACTGCCACTGGCACCATAATGCTCCTGCACTCAATTAAAATTTTTGTAATTATCTTTGATTTCTTACTTTGTTCACATCCCTCTCATATCTACTCAGACCCCACATCCTATCATCATTTCCGCTTTGAGTCTTTCCATCCTCTGCCTTTGCCATCCTTCCTCCTCCTATTTCAAGTCCTTACCGCTTCATATCTGGACTGTCACAATAGCCTCTCACCTGATCTGCTTCTACCCACACTTCTCCTCTACACCTGCCAAAATAAGCTCAGGTTTTGTTTTAATCCTGTTACAGACAGGTCAAAACCCTTCTGCAGTTTCCCAGTATCCTCAGGAAAAAGTCCAAACTGTTCAGGATGAATTTCAAGATTCTGGAAACCTCTCCTCAGGGAACCTGTGCAATCTTACCACCCTTTACCTAGTCTCTGTAAAGCTCACTCACCACCACTCTCTGAAGTCCCCTGCTCAGGCCTGCCACTGTTCTCACAGTGGTACCCCATCTGAATCTATTTCCTCTTCTATTCCAGTGAAATTGTAGCTACAATTCCAAATTCTACTTACTTTAGTTTTACTTCCTCTTTGAAGTCCTCTCCTCTGAGTATAGCCCATACTGGTGTTTCCCTTGATTCAAGAAACACTTCCAAATGGATAAGGCACAATAGGGATACAGATAATACAACTATTCCTAACTCCCTACCAGCACTACTTATTAAGTACTTAAAATATGCTTGACACAGTGCTAAACACTTTATACCTACTGCCTAATTTGAGCTTTACAAAAAAATCTGTGCGGTACTATATCATTTTACTGATGAGGACAGTCAGGCTCAGAGAGGTTAAGTATCTTTCCTGGGACCAGAGTGTAATGCGGCTGCCACCTGTCACTATGCACTACTACAGTGAGCTGTGAACTGCACAGGTGTGTGGTTGCCCATAGAAAAGCTGGTGGGTGAAAATCTAGGATAGTCTGATTCCACAGACTGTGCTCTTAACTATTACATTATACTGCCTCCCCATGGATCCAGCTGGCAAGGAAATGACAATCTGAATTCCAGTTGCTATCACAACCACATTTTTCAAAACCACAAAATAAAATGCACTATTAGCAAGACATAAAATTAGAAATTAAGATATCAAAAAAATCTTAGGATATATAGATATTATGCCTATATCACTTACTAATAAATATTTTGAGGCTCTTCCTGTTATATCCTGAATATATATCTAACTTTCCAGAAAGTAGAGCTGAAATTGGGAACGAATACCTCCATAAAAACCTGCTGAGCTAAACACTTAACTAGGCAATGTTAAAGGCAACACTAAGAATTAGAACAGTTAATCTTTCCTGTCTTGATTTTTTCATGTTAAGCAAGACTATGTACCTCTTAGCAACTTTATTTCTGCTTTCTTTCCCTAAAGGCATCCACATTCATTTGCCGTTCCCCTGTCCTAGTTTCCAGTTCCTACCTCCAAACGTTCCTTCATTTGAGCCTGCCTGGCAACATTTTGATGTAATTTCCCCAACAAAAGGTCCCAACTGACTGCTGGTTCCTCCTTACCAAATTACTGATACTTCCTTTAGCATCTCATACTTGCTCTGCCCTATTGTTATAATTACAGCTTTATTAATGTGTACTTAACATGTTTTGCAATTCTGCAACTAAAGTGTAAGGTAGTGACCCCAGTTTCAGGATGTCAATTACTATTGTACAGGAAAATACTTTTAAAACCTTCATTAAGGGGCACTTACGATTCATGTACATCCTATAGTTTGGCTTACTACGAAGCACTTACGTTATTATTGTGAAGATATTCAATTGCTCGAAGGATCTGGAAGAGGTATCTTCTAAGTCGTTTACTCTCTAGTCCATGACAATAATGTTGTAACTCATCTAATACTGTGTGGTCAACAAATTCAAATACCAAGTGAATTTTCTTTTTCTGCCTAAAAACTTCAATCAGATTGACCAGGTTTTCATGACGAAATTGCTATTGACAAAAGAAACAGATTTATAATAAATTATTTTATGCACAATAATTTATACATATAACACCCATATAATTTTTAAAAGCAGAAATATCCTCAGCCTATTTTTTAAAAGATTTTATTTACTTATTTGAAAGAGAGAGAGATCAAGAGAGGGAGGGGAGGAAGAAATAGACTCCCCACTGAGCAGGGGGCCTGATGTGGGGCTTGATCCCAGGACCCTGGGATCAGGACCTGAGCCCAAGGAAGACGCTTAACCAAATGAGCCACCCAGGTGCCCTATTCTCAGCCTATTTGACTCATGCATGTCAGTAGAACTATTTCAACTTATTTGTTTATATTCCTATTTTTTAAAAATGCTAAACTAGGGGCTCCTGGCTGGCTCAGTCAGAAGAACATGCAACTCTTGATCTTGCGGTCGTGAGTTTGAGCCCCATGTTGGGTATAGAGATTACCAAAAAAAAAATAAACTTAATAAAATGCTGAACTATTTCATAATTAATACATACAGAACAAGGGGAGATGTACTACCTTACTTCAAGTTGGCATTTGATTGTTTATTAAAATAATTTAGAGTTAATGTACTATAATGCAACCTGGTATGCTGCTAAGACATATCTTTTTTTTAAGATTTATTTCTTTATTTGAGAGAGAGAGAGAGTGAGAGAGAGTGTGTACAAAGGGAAGGAGCAAAGGGACACAAAGAGAGAGAATCCCAAGCAGGTTCCGAGCTCAGCAGATATGGAGTTTGATCTCACAACCCTGAGATCACGACTTGAGCTGAAACCAAGCGTCAGACACTTAAATACTGCATCACCCAGGTGCCCCTAAGACATATCTTTCTATCCTTTAACTTGGTTTATAGTTAAATCTAACATCTGAAATTTAAAATGGTATGTTTTCAAATAAACATGGATTTCAATGCCACTCAGTCTGCAATCTGAATTCAAAGAATTTTCTTAGTTTGATCCTCAACTCTCAAGAGTGAAACATAAGTTCTAGGTGGATATTATAAATTAATTAATTATACTGGAACAAAAGAGTATCAAAATATGCAGAAACTTTACAGATATGTGAAATAACAATTTATAGTCATAGAACTTCACAAAAATATACAATTATTTGTGGATACCTTTTTGTTCACTGTCTATAATATTCTACTAAGTAATAAGAAATCTTTTTAAACTAGTAACAACCAGTGTTAAAATAACTTCAAAAGGTCAAAAACGGCATTCATCAGCTTAGAAAACAAACGAGGTTCAATATTTTATACTGCTTACTTTATTTTTTAACACACTAACTTAATTATTACCAATTCTCAAATATTTAACATTTTCAAATTACTTAAAGCATTTATTCATTTGGCTAAAAATTGAGAGGTATATTTTCAATGTTAGAGTCATTAGAAAATTAAACTTTTATGAAAAATATTGGTCTTTATTCTAACAGCACAATTATCAATTTTTCTACTTATCTATACTAACACATAGACCAAAGTCCTTAAAATATGACTGAAAGAAAAATATGCCAGAATATAACGCCAGATTCCCTTCCTATTTTTGCTCCCAATTTCCCTGGTTGGCAAGATGCCAGAGTGCTGCAGTGACACCATGCTAGCAGCAGCAAAAACAACTGACTGCTTTTGGACATTACACTACTAATCCTTCAACTAAGGAAAATTACTGGTTCCCTCTCCTGCCTTTATTTTAAAGGCTAAAGCAATGAAGAGTTAACGTGAGTTAATAAGCATTATGGAAGATCCACCAGGGTAAAGAATTAGGTGCTTTCTCAAATTAACCATGAAACTCCTAGAAATGCTCCACTGCCACTCTTCAAGTTGTTTACTTTTGTTTTCCTTCATTACCGGACAACTTTGCTACAGATATTGTCACTAATTACTCTAACTTTAATGTATTTAATAAAATTCTAGTAGATAAAAATTTAATTCAAATGAAGTCATAATGGCAAATTTTTATTTATTTTTATTTTTTTTTAAGATTTTTTATTTATTTATTTGACAGAGATAGAGACAGCCAGCGAGAGAGGGAACACAGGCAGGGGGAGTGGGAGAGGAAGAAGCAGGCTCCCAGCGGAGGAGCCTGATGTGGGGCTCGATCCCAGAACGCCGGGATCACGCCCTGAGCCGAAGGCAGACACCCAACGGCTGTGCCACCCAGGCACCCCATAATGGCAAATTTTTAGACTAAAAATGTGAATTAATCCAAGAACTCTCTCTCGTTGAATTAGATTAGACCAAGCTAAAAATTCTATAAGAAATAAGCCAACGAGGGCCACTGGGTGGTTTGGTTTGTTAAGCTTCTGACTCTTGATTTCACCTCAGGTCTTGATCTCAGGCCCAGTGTGGAGCCTACTTAAAAATAAAACAAACAAACAAAAACACCCAACTAAATAAATAAGCCAATGAGAATAAATAGTTAAGGTGTTTCAAAACAGTTTGCATAACAGTTGTAATAGTTAAGCACATTTTTAAATTCATCTCTGTGTTCTTGCCACATATTGGTTGTTTTTACAAAATGATAAAGTAGAAAAAAATAATCAGCTTAAATGTAACAGAGTTGAAGAAAGAGCAAAAGATATTGCCTGGGAAAAGATCTCCATCTAATCAGATTTTCACTTATTGTACAACACAATTTCACAATTGTACAACAATTGCCTTACGGTATTACAGTGTTTTAGGTGATGAGGGATAGGACTGGCATCTCACAAAATTATAACATCTTTACTGACTTTACCTTTTCTTTCCACTGTCTAAAAGTAGAGTACTTCAACAATCCACATATATAAATGCCTAATGTATTTATTTTATTTAAAAAACAAATCGATCCATCATATCTAATATAAACTAACAAAGAAGGAAGAGAATTTCACAGAACTAAAACAAATAACCCTAAAATTTGTATAGAATCACAAAAGACCTCCAATAGTCAACGCAATCTTGAGAAAGTAGAACAAAGCTAGAAGTATCACAATCCGAGATTTCAAGATATACTACAAAGCTATAGTAACAAAATAGTATGGTACGCACACAAAAATAGACACATAGGCAAACAGAACAGGACACAGAGATCAATGGAACACACAGATAAACAGAAGTGGCATAAAAACATGACCACAAATCAAAAGAACAGAACACACCTATATGGTCAATTAATTGACAACAAAGGAGGCAAGACAATCACGAAGAGACAGTCTTTTCAATAAATAGTATTGGGGAAACTGGACAGCTACGTGCAAAAAAATGAAACTGCACCACTCTCTAACACCATACACAAAAATAAACTCAAAATGGCTTAAAGACCTAAATGTGAGACCTGAAACCATAAAACTCCTAAAAGAAAACATTAGGCTGTAATCTCTTAGAGATCTCCCTTAGCAATATGTTTATGGATCTGTGTTCTCAGGCAAGGGAAACAAAAGCAAAAATAAATTATTGGGACTATACCAAAATAAAAAGCTTTTGCACAGCAAAGGAAACCATCAACAAAACAAAAAGGCAACCTACTGAATGGGAGAAGACACTTAAAAATGATGTATCGGATAAGGGTTTAATATCCAACATATATAAAGAACTTACACAACCCAACACTAAAAAAGACAAACAATACTATTTAAAAATAGGCAAAGGACCTGGATAGACATTTTTCCAAAGGAGATATACAGATGGCAAACAGACGCATAAAAGATGCTCAACATCACTCATCAGCAGGGAAATGCAAATCAAAACCACAATGAGATATCACCTCACACCAATCAGAATGGCTAATATTAAAAAGACAAGAAAACAACAAGAGTTGGCAAGAATATGGAGGAAAGGAAACTCTTGTGCACTGTTGGGGGGGGGCTATAAATTGAAGAAGTCACTGTGGAAAATAGCATGGCGGTTGCCCAAAAAATTAGAAACAGAAATACCACATGATCCAGTAATTCCATTACTGGGTATTTGCCCAGAGAAAGTGAAAACACTAATTCAAAAAGATGTACGCTATTTGATAAAGCAGGAAAAAACATCCGGTGGGAAAAAGACAGTCTCTTCAATAAATGGTGCTGGGAAAATTGGACAGCTACATGCAAAAGAATGAAACTTGACCACTATCTCACACCATACACAAAAATAAACTCCAAATGAATGAAAGACCTCGATGTGAGACAGGAATCCATCAAAATTCTAGAGGAGAACATAGGCAGCAACCTCTACGACATCGGCCAAAGCAACCTTTTTCATGACACATCCCCAAAGGCAAGAGAAACAAAAGATAAAATGAATTTATGGGACTTCATCAAGATTAAAAGTTTCTAAACAGCCAAGGAAACAGTCAGAAAAACTAAGAGGCAGCCCACGGAATGGGAGAATATATTTGCAAATGACACAACAGATAAAGGACTGGTATCCAAGATCTACAAAGAACTTCTCAAACTCAATACACGAGAAACAAATAAACAAATCAAAAAATGGGCAGAAGATATGAACAGACACTTTTCCAATGAAGACATACAAATGGCTAACAGACACATGAAAAAATGTTCAAAATCATTAGCCATCAAGGAAATTCAAATCAAAACCACACTGAGATACCACCTTACGCCAGTTAGAATGGCAAAAATAGACAAGGCAAGAAACAACAATTGTTGGAGAGGATGTGGAGAAAGGGGATCCCTCCTACATTGTTGGTGGGAATGCAAGTTGGTACAGCCACTCTGGAAAACAGTGTGGAGGTCCCTTAAAAAGTTAAAAATGGAGCTACCCTATGATCCAGCCATTGCACTACTGGGTATTTACCCCAAAGATACAGACGTAGTGAAGAGAAGGGCCATATGCACCCCAATGTTCATAGCAGCAATGTCCACAATAGCTAAATTGTGGAAGGAGCCGAGATGCCCTTCAACAGATGACTGGATTAAGAAGTTGTGGTCCATATATACGATGGAATATTACTCAGCTATCAGAAAGAACGAGTTCTCAACATTTGCTACAACATGGACAGCACTGGAGGAGATAATGCTAAGTGAAATAAGTCAAGCAGAGAAAGACAACTATCATATGATTTCTCTCATCTATGGAACATAAGAACTAGGATGATCGGTAGGGGAAGAAAGGGATAAAGAAAGGGGGGGTAATCAGAAGGGGGAATGAAACATGAGAGACTATGGACTATGAGAAACAAACTGAGGACTTCAGAGGGGAGGGGGGTGGGGGAATGGGATAGACCGGTGATGGGTAGTAAGGAGGGCACGTATTGCATGGTGCACTGGGTGTTATACACAACTAATGAATCATCGAGCCTTACATTGGAAACCGGGGATGTACTGTATGGTGACTAACATAATATAATAAAAAATCATTAAAAAAAAAAAAAAGATGTACGCACTACTATGTTTACTGCAGTGTTATTTACAATAGCTAAGATACGGAAGCAACCTAATTATCCATTCACAGACGAATGGATAAAAAAGATATGGTGTATATATATAATGGAATATTACTCAACCATAAAAAGGAATGAGATTCTTTTTTTTTTTTTTTTGATTTTTTTTAAAGTAAGCTCTACACCCAGCGTGGGGCTCAAAGTCACAAGCCTGAGATCAAGAGTCACATGCTCTACTGACTGAGCCAGTCAGGTGCCACCCCAAAAATGAGATCTTAACATTTGAGACAACATGGATGGACCTAGAAGGTATTACAATGAGTGAAATTAGTCAAAGAAAGACAAATACCATATGACTTCACTTATACGTGGAATCCAAAAAACACAAAACAAATGAATAAACAAAAAAATCAAACAGACTCTTAAATACAGAAAACAAACTGGTGGTTGCTAGAGGGCATAAGGGGAGTGGGTGGGTGAGATAGGTAAAAGGGGATTAAGAGGTACAAACTTCCAGGGATAAAGCTAAAAATCACAGAAATGAAAAGTACAGCACAGGGAATATGGTCAATAACATTTCATGGTGACAGATGATGACTACACTTATCATGGTGAGCACTCAGTAATGTACAGAAATGTCAAATCACTACATTGTATACCTGAAATTAATATAACATTATATGTTAATTATACTTCAATTATAAAAGAGGGGAATATTGCTTTTTTATCAAATAAAAATGAAAAAGTATTTTCTTCATCACATAAAACATCTAGACTATGTTGTCAAGTCATAAACCTTAAAGCATCTATATTCTAATAAGTAAAATATGTAGATTTAAATATTTTTTTAATCACTAGTTTTGTACCCAGTCCCCAAGGAATGCTAATGCTCCTTTCTTCACACTCCTGAGTTCTTTCCCCTGGGATGACCTGTCATACCAACACAAATTTCTATTTTTCACTGCATCTATAAAAGCATACTAGTCAGCTTTACTTAAATGTATTCTTGTCACATCAAATTCAACATTTCTAAAACTGAACTAGTTCCCAGACCATTTCTCGTTTGGGTCTTTCGTATTTCCATCAGTGAGAACAGTCACTAAATTTCAGCAATTCCTTTGTCTCCCTCTGTTTCCTTCTACATTACTTCATGTCTTCTTTTGCAATATATTCTATTTTAATTTTGCTTTTCTAACTTTAAATTCAAATTGCTGCAACCCAGCAAGGGTCTCATGTTATTTACCAGGATTCTTGAATTAAACTTATATGAGACCTCCCTATTTTTACTCTTCCAACGTATTCTAAAAAATAGTGCTAGATTATTATATATAGTTGCTTTATTTTTAATATGAAACCTTCCACCTCTTTCAAAATCAAATTTTGTCCTTCTAAGACTTTAAAACCTAACTCCAGTTTACTTCTCTAATCTCACTTCTTTCAACTTCTGTACAAAAAACTCTACAGATCAATGTCTCTGCTCTCTGTACTTTGTCCTGCTTGAACATCTCTGAGTTTATGTTGTAACCCTAACCTAGAATGCAATAGTTTCTCCCTCCTGCCTTAATTCTGCACATCCTTTAAGACCAAACGCATGTCCCATTTCCTCCGAGAAAATTTCTCTACCCAATTGGACTTTGTGTTACTCACTTGGCATTTATTATGAGT
This sequence comes from Ursus arctos, assembly GCF_023065955.2. NCBI lineage: Eukaryota > Metazoa > Chordata > Mammalia > Carnivora > Ursidae > Ursus > Ursus arctos. Next base: position 32,650,845 of record NW_026623067.1, read on the forward strand.
CACTTTTATTCAGCATTGTTTTCAGGGGCCCTCCCATCCTTCTGATTAAACAATAAAAGTTCTTTAGAGCAGATACTGGCTTTTACTGTTCCTGAATAAATATTTCATAATATTTGGCATAACTTTTGCTACATTATATATAAGCATATATATCTTGTATCACTATAAAATTTCAAAATGTAGACAATAAGATAGGGTACCACACTTTCTTATTCTACACTACGTCTTAATACATCTGTTAACTAAAAGATCCCTTATATAATTTTTTATTCCATAACAGTTCCTCTTTTGACTTACAGCAATTAAGGTAAAAGAAGCAAACCTTTAAAAACTTTATTTCTCTCGTTGCAATTTTGTTGATAGACTTTTCTGGTTTCTCATAAAATATCTTAATGGCCACTATCTGCCCAGTATCCTTATGTTTACACTTCATCACTGTTCCATAACTTCCTTCTCCCACTTTTCCGAGGGTTTCATACATCTCCATTTTCAAGCCCGGATTCTTCTTCATAAAAATTAAAAAAAAAAAAACAGTTAAACATTTGTACATTTATTTATACAAGCTGAACAATGCACTTCCACAATAAACCCATATTTTAAAATACGTAAACATGGAAAATATTAATCTTTTCCAGACACTTGTTTGTCCTCCGGAACTCTGCCATCTAGGCAGTACGGTGTCCTCGTGGGGCTCCAGCGCTCACCAGAAGTTAGGGAGCTTCCTGCTGTCTCGGTCATTCCCGTGCACACTCAGATTTAAGATTCCCTCACTACACGTCACCTATCCATCAGGAATGGTGTCCGCACACTTCCTGTCATACGCCCCTCAACTATGGGGTTCCCGAAATACCGCAGTCGCCTACAGATCAGGCCCCCGACCCAAGAAAACCTCAGCCCCACTGGTTCCTCAAACCAGACGTCTTAGGGTCCCGGACCAGTGTTGCGCCCCCTGCCCCGCAATCGACCTCCTCCGGTCAGCCGACGATGTCTCAGCCCATTTTGCTGTCCCGCCGGCCTGGCTCCGCGCAGTCCTGGCGGAACAACTGGACACCGACCATACTTAGCTTGCCAGCTCCTGTAGCGCCAGGCAGCCCACTACCATGGCAACGGTGCCGCTGACCTCGCGCTCGGGGCCTACTGCGCAAGACCGGAACATCGGGCGCACTCGGCCCGACCCGGAAGAGAAAATGAGAAATGGTGAAAACAAGTTCCCGGTGGGTGCTAAGTGAAAGCTTTCTTGGGGTTGGGGTGGGGAATATTTGGATTGAGACCAACTCACAAGGTTGGTTTTGAGTAGAGGTGGGGTAGGATCCACATTTTACTGCACCGAGAGTCTGCATGTCTTCTAGGGAGGGGCAACAGAGGCGGAAGCTTGCCCGACCTGCTTCTTAGATGCCTCCAGGCCAAAGAACTTCTGCCGCTGGTGCTGGGTCCTAAAAGGATGGCTGGAGTCATTAAATAGAGACATCTTGTAAAACAAGTCTTCCAAGGAAGTCTTGTGTAATTATAGTCGTCTAAGTTACCTAGTTATATTAATATTCCATAGACCTGAGTTGGACCTCAGCTGTCGACATTCATCCTTAAATGGGGTTGAAACGGTTCTTAAATCAAGAATGTTTCTTGAACACCTGCTATATACTTTTAATTCTTTTTTCCGAACTCGTAATACTCCTTTTTAAAAACACCCTCTTTGGGAAACAAAAGCGTTCGGTAGACATACCAACATGTCCTGACATACAAGGGCACAGCAAGGGGGGGGGAGCCATTAACTAATTGCTCAAGAACTACAATGGGGTTCTGCTGACCTGACAGCCTCCATAAACTATGAGTTTCTTTAGCATTTCACTGCATATGAACCAACCTGTATGTCTTCATCCTTAGCTACATACTGGAGAGATTTAGGATCCGTACAGCAGGAAGACAAAACAATGAGAATATTCAGCTTTTAACTTACAGAATCTCATTTGTGAATGCATCGCAGAACCTATCAAGAGTTAGGCTTGGCTAACTTGATCCCAAAGCCAGTTATAAAAGCAAAAGACAGAATCAGGGTTTCAAGAAAAGGAGGTAGCAAGAAAGTGGGGGAAATTAACTCTTCCAGTTTCCATGAAACTATGGGCAACTTTGTGCAATGGTCCCATTTCACCTTGGGCTGAAGAATCACCCAGAAGGCTATAAAGCCCTCAGAGTCCTCCAAACCATTAAAGCCCTGAGGCCAGGAATCAAAGGCAATGGAAGGAGGGAACTCAAGGAAATGTCAGAATCCCCTCGGACTACATCAACACCTCTGAGCTCCCTGGTGGGCGACATCTCAGGCCCATTGCACCTTACTTGCTGGTGTAGAAAACCTGAAATGAGTTATCCAGGTTAGATATATAACCCCACCCCTCGTCTGCAAAATCTCTTCCCGACGTCCGAGTCATATTTGTAGGCTTTCTTGACAACCAACCACCCTTCTAAATGCTTTGCGATTTCATCTCCATGTACCCCATCTTAGCCAAATCCATTGACTTTTGACATTTTGACACCAATCCTCAAATGAGAGCAGACCCACGTTAATATAAGATTCTGTAATAACATACAAATAGTCAACAAACCTTAAGACAATCTCTATACCATTCCTTTTTGTCCCCGTAATTTCCAACCCTGGAAACCCCAGCGTAATGCACATACAGGCTATTTGATGGCCTTATGGAAGAGGTTCAGGGAATTTTACTTGGTGTGGGCCATAGTATTTCAATGCTGCACTTATTATAAAAAATGGAGGTTCCCTCACTCTGCCCCACGTACCAGATTTGATAAGCCCTTGAACCAACCAAAAAGGATTTTAAATCTATATTATTTTTGGCTCTGTTTTAAAGACTAAGAAGCAAAACACGCTTTTGCTTCCGCCAGGACCGCCGACCCAGTTCATGAAACAAACTGGAGGGAAAACTAGTAAAGGCCTCTCCTCCCCTCAGCCCCATAAATTTAATCACTCGCTCCATAGACCTGACTGAGATTTAAGCGACGCTCCCACGTGATCTGTTCTAACTCGTCATAGGGACACGTGGTTCTAGATACTTCGTCCCCTCCCCCTCAGGGGTGGATTGTTGACAACGCCGCCGGCAGTCACGTGATCTTACGTCATCCCACCTCCTTTCCCTGAAATCTCTGGCCCCGGATGCGTCTCTCTGTCCCCACCCGGTCGAGTTTAAACTACTGAAAGGGGGAGACACAGGATGGCGTTTCGCTTTCGGGGTCTCTTAATCCACAATCTCCAGACTGAGAACAGAGAACATTACCTTATCGATTAGATCAGGAAGCCAAAATGGATAGAACCCTGCTCAGAAGCTCCCACAACGAGCTCTCAAACGCCCCGTGCCCTTCTCCCGCACCCCTCACTCTGTGGTACTGGCGGAGGGCGGAGGGATCTGGAGGCGGCGGAGGGAGACGTCATTGCAGGGTTGTTTGTGCAGCCTCGGCGGCGGCGGTGACCCACAGTGATTCGGCCGCCGCGCCGGGGGTGGGGGGGCTGCGCGGGACTCTTTTCTTTCAGACTGACCGCGGGGCAGCTGGGGAGCATGTCGACTCCGGCCCGGAGGAGGCTCATGCGGGATTTCAAGCGGTAAGGGCCCTCACCTTCGCCTTGATGACGGCTCCTCCCCATAGCTGTGGGGCTGCAGGGCGGGGATCCGGGACACCTTCCTCTCAGAACGCTAAGAGGGCCGACTATGGGCCCAGCGGTACCGACGGAAGCCCAGTCTTAGCCCCCGTTCGCACTCCCTCATCCTTGATTGCTCACTCTTCCGACGTAAGAAATTTCGATACCCCCTCCCCCAAAAGTAAAAAGATGGCCATGGTCTGTCCTAGGATTTTCCGCTGCCCATTTGGGTCAGCTGCCCGACGTTTGGCCCTAGAGCTCAAGCCTCATCCCTCCAACCCTGCGCCCTGTCGTGCCCGGTCCCTGTCCCCCAAAAGCAAACCCTTGCAGAATCTTTTTCTCTGCTTGCTGCACCAGTTTTGCTGGATGGTCCTGCGGTCTTCGCTGAGGGGCAGGGTTGAGGCGAAAAGCGCCCCCCCCCCTTTCTCATTCTTTCTGCAGCGAGGGTGGGGTCTGCAGCGCGAGGTCCGGAGGTGGTTAACCCATCTTCCGAAACCTGACTCTCCCTCGCCCGCCCGAAAGGACCTTGAGAACTGGCTTAGAGACCTGGGATTCGGGCTGGCAGCCCGGGCTGCCAGTGCCTTTTGGAACTCAGCTCTGTGGCCTGGTGTCTAAAGCCCTATCTATAGCCTCCGAAGTCTGGAAAAATTCCTTCCTTGAGACTGGCGCTAACCTGATACTCCCTCGGCCCCTTTTTGTAAAATAGGGTTTTGTTAGGAGGTGTTCGGGTTAGTGAGGAGGAAGTGACTTTTTCAGTTGTTTACCTATGATTGAATACTTGGAGGTACCGGGGGTGGGGGGGAGATGAGAAAACTTAGCATTACGATCCACTGCACATTTTTAAGTGTTTTTTTTCCCCCCTGGGGACATCTGCGCTGATAGAGACAAAATATCTAGTATAAAAACTTAGGTTACCTGCTCGGGAAGTAACCTTTCAACTTCGCCATTATAAAGCCATAGGTGAGGCATTTGGAAGCCATTGTTTTGGGCTTTGGGCGGTTTATTATTGAATATATTCGTAATGTAGCCGTTTACCTTTGGTGGGCGAGACGAAGCATAATTCTTTAAAGGCTTCTGGTCATCGTGGCTTAATGTGTTTGAGGTTGAATGAAAAGAACTATTTTTATGTAGCCTAATTTCAAAATATCCTATGATAGTCACTACATATAGATATCTTTGTATAAAATGTGTCGTTTATTTTTCTTTTGAAATGGTAGTCTTCACAAGGAGATGCTCTGTTTGGTGCAAAAGTTGTCTGCTAAAGGTTAAAATCAAATTTCACGTTAGCTCCGATGAGTGAAAGCCAAATAATAAAACTTCCAGTTTGCGTCCATTGTTACTCTGGTTTCTTACTGCCCATCTCTGTTAAATTCTGAGTTGAACACATGGCACCTTTGGTGGTTTTCCAAAGGTCTTCAGGTTATGAGAATTTGATTATGACAATGTTGGAAGGTAGCTTTGTATCGAGTCTCCTGATAGGAGAGGTAGATTGAGCTGTAGCGCAGATCTTTAAAGGGACTGATGAAAAAAACATAACTGAGGCTTGATTATTTTAAAAGCTACTGCTAATTGAAGCAAATAGGATAAAACTCTCCTGCCTAAAACTAGTTTGCTAATTAAATCCAATATAAGTGTTTTTAGTCATTTAGTGTTTGCCTTGAGGGTCCTTTGGGGGGGTGGCCATGTTGCACAGGTGGCTGTCCTTTGGACTCACACAGACCGTCTTTGCATGTTTGCAGCAGCAAAAAAGATGGTCTGTGAAAATATTTTTTGCATTTCAGGCTTTTAATTTTTGTCGTTGATGGCAGTCTGTACGCATCACTTCTTGAAGATACATCTTAACCTTCATATTCAGAGTGATGACTCCAAAGCTCTTTGGAATTTTAGACAATTTGGAGAGGTATTTAATAAGTATATACGTGGTTGATTTTTTTTCTTAAGTTGTATGGTTTATTCCACCTCAGCACAAGAACAAGGAAACGATTTAGTTTGTGTGAAAGTAGGTAGAATAGCCCATAAGGGTTCTCTTTGGCCTTTGTAGTGACCTTAATGTTCAACTTTGAAAATTACTGCTCTGGATTTCTAGATTGCAAGAGGACCCACCTGTGGGTGTCAGTGGCGCACCGTCTGAAAACAACATTATGCAGTGGAATGCAGTTATATTTGGGTGAGTATAACAAATGATAGGTATAGTGATACTTTAAGAAAAGTGAATGTATTCACTGGGCAAAGAGGCTGAAGTGGAATTGGGGGCTCGTACAGAAACTGCAAAATAAATTTTGAAAAAATTCTGCGAAGTGTTTTTGTTGTTAACTAAAATTGATTTGTGTTGGTGTTACTGCCTATGATTTTGTAATCACTTTGGGTTTTACCTGATTAAAAATTTCATTTGAAACTAAAGAAAAGGTAAATTATTTTGTACAAAATAAAATGTACTAAGCAAATGTTTATGCTTGCATTCTTTTGGAACTGTAAAAAAACTAAGAATAAAAAATAGTCAGCTTCCAGTGTGGCAAGAATTAACGAAAAATGTTAAACACATTATATATATTGCGTATATATCGTGTGTGTGTATATATATATATATATATATATATATATGTATTTTTTTTTTTTTTTTAAGAGAGATGGGTTGGGGGTGGAAGCAGAGGGGCAGAGAGAGAGAGAATCTCAAGCAGGCTCCACAGTCAGTGTCAAGCCCAACATGGAGTACAGTCTCACAACCCAAAGATCATGACCTGAGCCCAAATCAAGAGTTGGCTCCTTAACAAACTGAGCCACCTAGGTGCCCCACATATATGCTGCTTGATTTAAAATTTCCTTAAGCCTTTTCTTCTGTTTTTCTGGACTTGATCTTTTTTTCCCCACACTTTTTAAAACTAGGATTTTGCAGTAAAACTTTTAAGGAGCACCTTCATAAACAGAATTCTGAGTTGCCATTGAATTAGTTATGAGTCTGTGTTAAATACTAGTGAAAAAATTAGTGTAGTTTATTCTAAAGAGATTATATTAAATTCAGGCTAACATGCTTTGAGATCTTGAATGTGCCTTGCAAGAAATAATTAAACTTGATGGTGCTGCTTAGGAAAGATGAAATTGGGATATGGAGACAGGGAAAAGATTTGAGCAAAAGAAAGTGGTTTTCTTGGTTACATCAATTCTGTCCAGATGTTTTGAACAAGAGCTGTTGCTCTGTTGGGAAGCAGGACACTTTGGTTTGGTGTTACAATTATCTTTGAAGGCTATTTCCATCTTATTGATGTAAATTGAAAATATGTTTTTTTTTTCTCTTAATATACATTTACAAAATGACTGGTTGGTATTTATGAACTGAATTGTTGGTATACTAAAATTATGAGCTTTTGCGGGGGGTTGGTTTTTTTCTAAAACCCCCCTAAAATGAAAACTTAGAAAACAGTTACTTTATGCCTACATCTAGAAAATAGTTACTTTATGCCTACATCTATAAAAATCTAGGGCTAAGATGATACTAAACAATATCTTTAAAACTCCACAAATCATTAAAATAAGCCCCTCATTCTCTGTTTGAGTTTATCCTTTCCACTCTTAAAAATCAGGAAAATGGGCACCTGGATGGCTCAGTTGGTTGGGCAGCCGATTCTTGATCTCGTTCAGCTCTTGGATCTCACGGTCTTAGTGTTGGGCCCCATGTTGGGCTCTGCACTGCACCTGGAGCCTACTTAAAAAAAAAAAAAAAAATGAGGAAAAGGCAGAATGAAACATTTTTTAATCAGAAATCTTCTTGTTTTCAGACCAGAAGGGACACCCTTTGAAGATGGTAAGTCATTCTCAATTATGTTTTCTGTAGTATTAGGCCATTGCTTTTAAATAGGAAATTGTAACACACCAACATATCTAACTTAAAACTATTTTCTATTGTTATTAGGTCAAATTAAAACTAAATAATGCTACTGAGAATTTATAGTTCACAAAGGACTTTCTTTCCACATCAGCTTGACCACCTCCATTGCCAGTTCTTTGTGTTACTTTGGTATTTGGTTGTAGAACTGTAGGCCTAGATGGTAGGATAAAGGAGGGTAATCATGCTTTTTTAACATTGTTATCTACGTTGGTAAGTTGTTGAGTTGAAATTGTTCTTAAACATACATAGGTGGGGCATCTGGTTGGCTCAGTCTGTAGAGCATGTGACTCTCGATCTCAGGGTTGTAAGGCCAAGGCCCACATTGGGTGCAGAGATTACTTAAAAGTAAAAAAATTTAAAAATCTCAAAAAAAACCCAAAAAGCCACATAATGTAGCTGCCTGTAGCTGCACAAACAGCTAACTCCTGGTACCTATAAGTAGTTGGCATCTGTGTAATCTTTTGCCTCTTAAATTTAGTTTTTTCACCAAGAGCCAGGAAAATGGAAAACTGGTTCTGATACATGTTTATAATTGAGCTTTTCTTATTGATTTTAGCAAGGTTCTTAGATTTTCTCTAATTATAGCATAGATTTTTAAGAATTATTGAACAGGTTTTTAATTATCAAAATGGCTCCAGAATTAACCCATGGTAGATATTTACACAAAGATACTGATTGTACTGTTTTTAAGGAAATAATTTGAATGCCTAATAGGGGAAAAAATGGTTAAGTAAATTTATTTTTTTTTTAAGATTTTATTTATTTATTTGACAGAGAGAGACAGCCAGCAAAAGAGGGAACACAAGCAGGGGGAGTGGGAGAGGAAGAAGCAGGCTCCCAGCGGAGGAGCCCGATGTGGGGCTCGATCCCAGAACACCGGGATCACGCCCTGAGCTGAAGGCAGACGCTTAACGACTGAGCCACCCAGGCGCCCCCCCTTTTTTTTTTAAGTAAATTTATGATTTATCTAGATTGTGGAATATCATGTACTTGTTAAGTAGATCTGGACATAAGTCTCAAGAGACAAAGTTTCAGAATGATACATGTTGTATTACATTTTTACCAAATACATGTATGCAGGTGTGTGTATTAAAGGGTTATGTTTCCCACTGTTCAGAGTGGTTACCGCTAAGGTGGGGGAAAGGAATGGAAGAGAAGTACTTAAGGACTTCAGCTTTTTGCACTATACCAGGGGTTCTTGGGTGGTCCATGAGCCCCCTCTTCAAATCCCTAAGACTGTTCCATGGATTCTTTGTAATGAAAACTGTCTTGGGATGCCTGGGTGGTTCAGTTGGTTAAGCATCTGCTTTCGGCTTAGGTTATGATCCCAGGGTCCTGGGATCAAGTCCCACAAGGGGCTTCTTGCTCAGTGGGGAGCCTGCTTCTCCCTCTGCCTTCTGCTCTCCCTGCTTGAATGCATGCGCACGCGCTCTCTCTCTCTGACAAATAAATAAGATCTTTAAAAAAATAAAAAATAAAACTGTCTTTATACCAATACTAAGACATTTGCCCTTTTTACTCTATCAGCATTTGCACTGGTGGTACAAAAACATTAGTGGCTGAAACTGGACCTAGGCAGTTTAGTATCCTGGCACAAATCAACACAGTGGCTCTAAACTGTACTATAGTCATTGTACTCTTTACATTTTATTTATTTATGTATACATTTAGAAATTAAATTTTTTTAAGATTTTTTTTTTAAAGCAATCTCTACGTCCAATGTGTGGGGCTCAAACCCACAACCCTGGGGTCAAGAGCCTAACACTCCACCAACTGAGCCAGCCAGGTGCCCCTTTTCTTAGCATTTTAAAAGCTGCCAATTTCACTTAAAAATTTTTTGTCTTGATGGCAAAAAAAAAAAGGTCTTGATGAAAAAGTAGATATTATTGTTATAATTACTGAATTCTGACCCTTAAGTATACATTTTTAAAATACTCTATGTGATTAAGTGGAAAGTATGCATAAAACACTTCTCGTGATGATTTTCTGGAGGAAAAGCACTTCTGCAGTTGTTTGAGTTGCAACTTAAACTTTTTTTCATGAAACATTTTTACTTGAATGAATGAGAGATAAACTGTGATAGTTTAGCTTTGACTGTTTGACAGACATACTCAAAAGTGACATAAGTGAGCTGTTAGATCAAGGAAAGTAACTGACAGTATTGTTGCTACTGATAAAATAATGGTTTCCCAGTACTTTAAGACTTCTCTGATAACATCAGTAGGTGGTATTACCTAATTGTGATTTGTTTTTGGTTAGTATATAATGAAATGTGACAACATTTACAAGAATTATCATTCGTTGAACCAATGTTTTCTGAACGACCAGTGTATAATATGGAAAATTAGGGATGGATAAAACATTTATGAAGCGTATAACTGATTTTAGTGTAACCGATGCAAATAGTATGTATGATTTCAGATTCTCCATTGCAACTAACCCTTAAAAACCTACCACTTCCTTAGTGTAGTAATCAAAAAAGAATATCTACAGTTATCTGAAAAAACTGTGAAAATATTCTTTTTTCACTTACATATTTTTGTGGGACTTTGTTTTCTTCCTGTACCTCATCCCAGAACAGCATATTGCAGCGGATCAAATGCAGAAGCAGCTGAGAGAATCTAGCTGTCTTCTGTTAAGCCAGTCATTAAAGAGATTTGCAAAAACGTAAAACAGTGCTAAGCTTCTCACTAACTTTTAGGGAAATATATTACTTTTCATCAGATGTTACTTAAGTTAACATGTAGTGAGTTTACAGTAATTAATGAATTTTTTAAAATTTTCTGGGTTGGGGCACCTGGCTGGCTCACTCGGTAGAGCGTGTGACTCTTGATCTCAGGGTCATGAGTTAGAGCCTCACATTGAGCATAGAAGTTACTTTAAAAAAAAAAATTCATGAGTTAAATACTCTCTAAGAAATACCGACAGTTAAATTCAGTGGTGTGGCGGGGGCAGTTTGTACTGATTCATGAGAACAGATTGTTAAAAATTGGGGGGAATTTTTGCAAGCTAGTTATTAAAGAGCCAATATTTAAAAATGAAATTATTTTTCATTTTTGGTGGAAATCTATAAAACGGTATGTTGTCACCTCTTTCCCAGCTTCACATTCAGTTGACTTCCGTTTGGAAACTTGGCCGTGATTGGGAATAAGAGTATAAAGGGGCCCATAAAGTGGGCAGAAAAAAACTTTAAAATTACTGTTCATATTTGTGTAGGCTGAAATTTTTACAGTGTACATTTTTTTTAATTAAAGCAAATTAAAATGCACACTTTCAAAATACATAATTAAATATAAGACTATCTTCACTATTTAACTATACATTTCATAACACCTCTGTGTATTTAGAATATGAAATAGATACCATGTTTGATTTTGCTTGTATCTTTGGCTTCCCTAATCCCAAATTTCCAACCAGCAAAAAAATGTAAAAAGGTAGAGGTTGTATACCAAACATAAGATAAAATATCAATAAATAGAAGAAAGGATTGCATTGATGAAATCAGGGAAGAACCTTCTAGAGACATCTGGAATGGTTTAAACTTTTATTGACTTCATTAGGAGTAAGTCTCCATTTACTGAGTATGTCTAAGTGTTTGTAGTTAGAATACCTCTCCAACCTTCAGGTGGATTTCCTCAAAATAAAAGAACTGTGGATAGTTAATAAACAGAATAGAAGTCTAGAAAGACGTACAAAACCAGTAATAATGGTTATTTCTGCAAAATAGATTTGGAATTAGAGTTGAGAGTTTTACTTTGTACACTGTGAACAGATTGACTTTGCTAGAAATGCATAATTTTTTTAAAAGCCTGTGTCTGTACTGACCATAAAATACTGCTCTACAAGAGTGTACCACTTTGGTCTATAACCAGCAGTAGGCAGTTACACTAACGCTTACTGGTTCTTGGCGTATTTAAGTGAAAGGATTTGTATGGGGACAGAAGAGACCTTTCAGATTAATGTCGATACCTCCAATCTAAGTCCTTTGTCATGTGGTAGTTAGCCCCTCTCAAAATCCTTTGGCATAACCCCTCCTAAGCTATAATAAACTAGCTGTAGTTCCCCAAATGTGCATTTTAAATTTCAGTAGCTGGGGCCAAATTGCCTTCCAAAAGTATGGCAGTTTAACATTCCTACCAGTAGCACATGAAAGTGTGTGTTCCCAAGTGCTTGCCAGTGCTGCGTGTTACCAGTCTAACGCGAAACAAAGTATATTTAATGTGTTTTATGTGCTAAGCCAAAATTGACGTTACTTTTTTGTGTGGTTGTGCAAAAACCAGTATGTGTTGGGAATTCATTGATGAAGAGGTTAAAAAGTAATGCTTGTCTTTACCATAAATATTTTGGTTTGTTTTCTATCTAGGTACTTTTAAACTAGTAATAGAATTTTCTGAAGAGTATCCAAATAAGCCACCAACTGTTAGGTTTTTATCCAAAATGTTTCATCCAAATGGTAAGTAACATTTTATTAAACTTCATAAATGGTGGGGGGATAAGAGTTCTTTCGTTCCTTTTGGGCCTTGCCCCATAATTCTCACTGCTACAGGCCACTTCTGGATGTTGCTTCCGTGTCAGTATTAGCTACGTTTTTTTGTAGCCTGGAATCTTAAGAAGGTTCCAAATGTCAGGTAAAGTTGTTTTGTCTTAATACATTTGATTTTAAAATAATACCTATTTATATGTAGAAACATGAAGGATACCAAAAAGAATTTGTTGCTTAAAAGTTAATTTTTAAAAAATACAAATAGGGTTCCTGGGTGGCTCAGTCGGTTGAGTGTCTGCCTTTGGCTCAGGTCATGATCCCGCAGTCCTGGGATCCAGTCCTGCATCGGGCTCCCCACTCAGTGGGGAGTGTACTTCTCCCTTTACCCTTCCCCCCCTGCTCGTGATCTCTCTCTCTAATAAATAAGTAAAATCTTTAAAAGTAATAAGAATAAATAAATAAAAATACAAATAAATGCTTGTACAAAATTGAGATCATATTGTATGTAGTTAAGTAATTTTTTTATATATACTATGAACATCTTATTAAATATTTTTTGCATCATTCTTAATCGCTGCATAATGTCCTATGAAGTTACCATAATTAATCTGTGTCCAGTTGTTGGTGATTTTCAGGGTTTTTTTAAGATTTTATTTTAAGAGAGAGTGCAAGTGCGGGGGTGGGGTGGGGGGTGCAATGGGAGAGAGAAAGAGAATCTTAAGCAGGCTCCACGTTCTAGGCGGAGCCTGCCACAGAGTTCCATCTCATGACCCTGAGATCAAGAACTGAGCCAAAATCAAAATTCGATTGCTTAACCAACTGAGCCACCCAGGCGCCCCAAGTTGTTTGTAATTTTAAACAGCACTTTGAACATTCTTGAAAATCTTCCCAAATACCCATGAATATTATTATAGAATAAGTTTTTAGAAGTGAGATTACTGGGTCAAAGGTTTGTATGTTTTCAAGGCTTTTTTAAGTATAGTTTTCCATTTTTTCTCTCGTTCCTATTTTCATTTGGAGAAAATTATTTATTTATTTATTTATTTATTTATTTAAACATTTTATTTATTTATGTGACACACAGAGCACAAGCAGGGGCAGTGGCAGGCAGAGGGAGAAGCAGGCTCTCCAAGGAGCAGGGAGCCCGATGTGGGTCTCAGTCCCAGGACCCCTTCATGACCTGAGTCGAAGGCAGATGCTTAATCAACTGAGCCACCCAGGTGCCCCTGGAGAAATTTATTTTATTCCTATTTTCCATAAATGATTTCTGAGTGACTCTTTGTAATTAAATTTGCTCTTCTAGGACTTCCTGTTTACTCTTAATATGTATATATTCCTGGATTATAAATTATGAAAGACTTATTTTCCAAAATATTTAAGCTTTCCTTTTCGTAACCTTTGCTTATTTAAACATGGTCTTCCCAATCAGTTAACTTACTTTCAGAAGGAGTCACTTAATATTTATTCTACTTTAGTTTAATCTGATTTAAACTTGTTATTGAATTGACCCCCAGTGTAGTAAGAAGGCTCTGTAAATGAAGGTGGGAAAGACTGTACAGTGTGCGGGGGTTCTGTGTATGTAGGTGTAGTATTTTCATCCTTGGGGAAACAGTGTTTTAGACCGTTTCTCATTTTTTCATATTAATAACAGTGGTTTCCCTTTTTTCTTTTATCAGTACATTTTTATTTCTGGTCTAGTTTTTAAACATCTTTACTTGAAATATAATTCACATATTATGCTGTTCATTCGTTTAAATTATACAGTTCAGGGGTTTTTAGTACACTGAGTTGTGCAACCATCACCATATCAATTTTAGAACATTTTTATCTCTCCCCAAAAAATACCATGACAGTTGGCATCACTCCCCTTCTCCCAGCAACCTAGTAGGCTATAAATGAAATCCTATAATACATGTGGTCTTTTGTGACTGACTTCTTTCAGCTAGCATAGGGTTCATCCATGTTATAACTGTATTCCTTTTCCTTTTATTGCTGAGTGAGATTTCATTGTATGGATATATATACTGTGTTTTGTTCATCCATTTGTCAGTTGATGGGTGCTTGATTTCTTTTTTTTTTTTTTTTTTTTTAAGATTTTATTTATTTATTTGACAGAGAGAGAGACAGCCAGCGAGAGAGGGAACACAAGCAGGGGGAGTGGGAGAGGAAGAACCAGGCTCCCAGCGGAGGAGCCCGATATGGGGCTCGATCCCAGCTCTGGGATCACGCCCTGAGCCAAGGGCAGACGCTTAACTAGTGAGCCACCCAGGTGCCCCGGGTGCTTGATTTCTAGTTTACTTTTGGATTACTTCTTGGGAATAGTTACTGGTTCAGAACTTAAAAAATCATTTTGTACTTTAATGGGTTTTGCAGAGGTGATGATTGTTCTTTAGACTTGCCAAGTTTGATGTTCCTGTGGGATAGATAGTAAGCCGTTCACCAGGCTGCTTTAAAGCAGAGAGTTAAATCTAGTCTAAAGCTAGTAAGTGTAAGTAGCAAGCCCATGGATGGTCATTGAGGCCATGAGAGTGAATAACATTACCCAGAGTTGCCAGAAGGAAGAGGATGGAGGATAGAGAGAGCCCTGAGAAATGACAGTATTTAAGTATAATTTGCCTCCTCTCCCCCAAAAAGCCTTGCTTATTCCTGTCTTTATGTAGGGTGATGGGGCTTGCTCCATGAAGCTTTCCAAAGTTTGACAGTATCTATAACATTTAAGTGCGTTTATCCTTTGTCAACACAGCTGTTCTACTTCTGGAAAATTGTCATGTAGACATAGATTCTCACAAGTGGGTAAAAATCTATGTTCATTGTATTTTCAAGTAATCAGTTCAAGAGGAAGAAAAAAACCTCCCAAATGTTAAAGACTTAAAAGATATTAATCACTAGATATTTATTTTATGTTTTATTTATGAAAGGAATGCATGTTCATTGCAAAAACAAATCATAAAATACAAGAATCCTGTTATTTACAGAGAGCCATTACTTATATTTTGGCATTTAGTCTTACAAATGTTTTTTTAACTACACATACTTCAAATGAAAATAGTTACACTTCAAATGAATATATTTAAATATTTTGTAAAAAATGACATTATCCTCTAAAAATCAAAAACTTATTAAGGTGTTCTACATTGTGGGTCTCTTCCTATATCAA
The DNA here is from genome assembly GCF_023065955.2 of Ursus arctos. Taxonomy (NCBI): domain Eukaryota; kingdom Metazoa; phylum Chordata; class Mammalia; order Carnivora; family Ursidae; genus Ursus; species Ursus arctos. Next base: position 32,666,011 of record NW_026623067.1, read on the forward strand.
TTAACAGAGGATAGATGTGTATCGTTTCTCTTGGCCGCACTGGTATTGGTTATATGAATGTACTGTTATTTAGCCAGTCACCTCTTTATGGGCCACAAGGTAGTTTCTAATTTTACATGCTTATAAACAGTATTATAGTGAACTTCCTATAAATAAAACTTCAGGTGTCCACATTTATTTCTTTAGGAATAATTTCTGGGGGAGTAATTATGATGTCAAAAAATAAGTATTTTTGAGGGCGCCTGGATGGCTCAGTTGTTAGGCGTCTGCCTTCGGCTCAGGTCACCATCCCAGGGTCCTGGGATTGAGCCCTGCATCCGGCTCCCTGCTCAGCAGGAAGCCTGCTTCTCCCTCTCCCACTCCCCCTGCTTGTGTTCCCTTTCTCACTGTGTCTGTCAAATAAATAAAATCTTAAAAAAAAAAAAAAAAGTATTTTTTTAAGAGCTTTATTTAAGGAGTTTAGAAATAGAGGATTTAAACAGTTGGGCTATAAGGTGGGTGTTGAAAAAATTTAACTCTGACAAAGCTTCCTGATGAAGAGGTGCAAAATAAGAGACCTTAGTTTTGACACTGGTTTTCCTGTGAGACAAGAGGGCTTTTGGTAATTGATGTTCAGAACTTCTGACTAGGCCAAGCATTCTGTTTGTGGTAAAGATTTCTCTTTTAACCGTTAAAATATGATAAAATTAATAGGTAACCAATTTTAGTGTTGTCTTTGCAGTGTATGCTGATGGTAGCATATGTTTAGATATCCTTCAGAATCGATGGAGTCCAACATATGATGTATCTTCTATCTTAACATCAATTCAGGTAAGTGTGTTAAGTTAGGTTGCATCATGATTTTTTAAGGTTCTGTGGGATATAGTCAGCTCTTTTAGGAGCAGTAACAGGTAACCAATGGCATAGCCTGGATGATAACATGCCATGATTTTCAGACAACTGGTCTGCTTTTTTGTTAGTGACCACATTGGATCAAACCCACAGTCCTGATCTTGTGTAAATAAAGTGTTTCACAGGTCAAGTATTATTTATGCCCATGAAGCATAGCCAGAGGATGTGGAAAAGGAAAATGCTTCTTGGAAATAGAGAAAGATGATTGTTAGAAAAACCGTAGGTACCTCAGGAAACTGCCAAGTGCAGAGAACCATTAAGTATGTGACCCTATCCAAGAAATCCTATTTAAAAAAAAGATCATGTAACCATTTGCCAAAACACTCTGGCAGATTATTTCAGAGTTGACCTTGAATGACAGTTTTGGAGAGAGGTGGAGTGAGGGATGTTTTAGTTCATGTGGATGTGAGAGGAGCAGAAGTAAAATTTTGCTTTGTGACCTTTTTTTAAAGCTTCTCCTATCACATTTCTGCTTTAATTCAGGTCATTTTATAGACATTGTTTTCAACTTCCCTATTTCATTCCCTTGCTGCTAGTTGTATATGTTTTCTTGATAAAAGGAAACAAGATTCACTATCCAACTTACTGTCAGACATTTGCAAAGTAACCACAAAAGCAGAGTTTAACTTTGGAAAATGTTAGCTGCTAAGCTATTTCTAGGTATTGTATATTAACCAAATCAAGCTGTTTATTTCCTGGCTAATGTTTCAGTATGTTGAAGAATATCTTTCCCAGTTTCTTTGAAATTAGAGGTGTTAAGACATGAATGGCGTAGAGGTCTGCCATTTCTTTACTGAGTAATTTGCTCTTTTGTACAAACTCAGTGCTCCATATCTGACCCATGTTAATGCAAAGAGTAATTCTCTACAAATCCTTTTTCTTTTCTCTTTCCTTCCAGTCTCTGCTGGATGAACCGAATCCAAACAGTCCAGCCAATAGCCAGGCAGCACAGCTTTATCAGGAAAACAAACGAGAATATGAGAAAAGAGTTTCGGCCATTGTTGAACAAAGCTGGAATGATTCATAATAGACAACTGGTCTGTTAATTTTTTTCATCATTGTTGTGTATAATTTACCTCTCAGTAGAAAGGCTAACAAATTTTAAGTGCCACAGGTTTTAAGGATTCTGCAGAAAAAAAAAAAGTCCTTCAGTTTAGAACCTACAAAAGCTTGTGTATCTTGATTAATGTACTTTTTATTGCATGGTGTGAACTAAGTTATTGCTTACATAAATTTGTAATATATCCTGTTTGTATTTTTTTCCAAGTGTATAATGTTGGTGTGGAGTTTTCATGACAGAATAATACACATTTTGTAAATCTGTACTTTTTTCAAATATTGAATGCCTTATTTTTGAATTCTTTAGATTTTTAAATTGGAGAAAAGCACTTAAAGTTTTTTATATATGAATATTACATGTAAAGCTGTTAAAATACATAACTTCAGTGCAAGAGACTTTGTCACTTATTTCCTTATCTGTGTAGGAGGGGTTAATAAGTCTCTAGCTCTCCATCAATTGATAGCTTCATTTCCAATTTCAAAAGAACAGATTTATATTTTATCAAGAAATTCTTCAAATTTGATTCTAACCACCAATTATAATTTCAGAATTTATTTTAAGTGTTTAAAACTATATCCGTTTCACTCGAGCAATTATAGACATAACTGGTTTGATTCTGTCCAACTCTGTATTTAGGCCACTTGTTACTGTTTCTTCATGCACTACTTTCTGTTAAACTGTACCTTTTGCAATTTCACAGTTTGTACCTCTACCATGAGGAATTGGCACCTCTACTGGGAGCAGAGAGCTAATGCAACTTATTTGCTGCTTGATAGCACTTTGAAAGATTTTTGATAATGAAGAAAGTAAAACCGTAAACATTTACCAAAATCCATGCCCCACTATTAACACTGAGTAAGAATTTGTTGCATTGGTTTAACAAGGCAGGTATTTGGAAGGAATCTTGGTGTAACTTAAAATATTGAAAACTGCCTTTTAATGCAATTGCATATCTGTTTATTCTGGAAAAATGTTTTAATACCAGGGCCTGCTGAGTTGCTTTCTCTTGTGGAGATTTTTTTTTTTTAATCTCCTAAGTTGTATAAAAGTTGTACTGCATCTTAGTTTACTGGATAAATTTAAAACACAGTATTGTAGAAAGCTAATACAAAGCTATCCTATGCCTTCAAATAGTACAGAAAATGGAAAATATACAAGTAAATTCTGTTGAACCACCTGTGTAGTCTTTCTAGTAGTTAAAACAGCTATTTGAGTAACCCCAGTAGTTTCTTGTTCTATTCTTACTAGCTTAGTAAGCTAACAGTTTCTCTATTGGAAGACTAGGATCGCAGTGTCTACAGCTTCTATTTTTTAAGCCAAGTTTAATATTGGAACAATAAGTGCTGATGTTTCCCTTTAAAAGTTATTACTTGGCAAAATTTTCGGTAAGTGTATGATCTTAGGAAGCTTTTCATACAAATAAGAGTCCACTCACTGGAATTAATGGCCAAAAAGATGCTTACGGATACTTTTTGGTCATAGTAAATAAGATGCTTTTCATATTCAGCTCTTGAGACAAAGTGTAGCTTCTGTAGACATTTACTCCAATGACATTTACTCCAGTGAGTAACTCTTAAATATACACTAGGTATGAGAGTCTCCCCTCTTATTTCATTAAATGCTATTTGGTTCCTGCTTCAAAATCTTTTTTTATCCTAATCGGTTTTCCTTTCCCTATTTAAAAGTGAAATATCTCAAGTATTGATAATTATAAGGGGGTCACATCTCACTTTGTAGGGAGTCTCTGAGCTCTAAGTCCTAAATTCAGTACATGCATAAAACTCATACCTCATCCATATTCCCATTGGAGAAAATTCTTAGGAATATTCCTCTCCCAATTACTCCTGTTTTTTTCTTCAGTCTTGGAACAGATTCCTATTTCTTTGGTTGAGTACTAGATGTAAACCTTCAATTTACAAGGTTATTAGCATACAAAAGATGTTTACTTTTAAACTAGGTAAATTTTATTAATGTGTGGTATAGCAGGAGGCTAGAACTAAGTCATTTATTTTGGTATGAAGTTGGATTCATGCTAAAGTTTAAATACATTTGTGATGCACTTCCTCTGTAACAGTATTTCTGACATAGAATGCTCCATGTGCATGGCACTATGTGAAGCACTTTGACACATAGGACACATTTCTGACTCACAGTAATCCCGTGAGGGTAGGTACCATTATATTACAGATGAGGAATCTCCAGGTACACAGAGATTAAGTAAGTGATTTGTTGAAGTTCAGTGAGCTGGCAGGTGATAGAGCTGGGATTTGTACCTGGGCAATCTGGTCTTTTAGCCAAGAAGTAGACTATCCCTCAAGAGATATTAAGGTATTGAGTTCAGTTTTAGAAAATCTGTTTAAATACATCCCTCTCATTTTTAAAAATACTTGAGTTGATTTAGACTTGTGTACAGGCTGGTATCCAGTGAAGAAGTTTTCTTAACCACCATTTTCTACGTCTTTTTTTTTTTTTTTTTTTTTTTTTGATATAGGAACACCTTCTGGTTTCTGATATAAAGGACTATGACCTATGACTTACTTATAGACCAAATTTCTTTCCCCTTCATGGAAATATTCTTAAGTCAGTACCCCCCACACCCCCCAATAAAAGTTCCGTGAATAACTTCTGAAACTGATCTAAAAATTCTTACTCCTGTAGGTAGGTGGAAGGTAGTGGAAAAGAAATCTATTAAAGGTGCCTTATTTAGTAACTGTATTTTGTGCGCAGTAAACAAAGTACCTCTCTACTTAATTGATCGTTTAGTACTCTTTAAGAAAGAACCGTAGGGCTCATAAATACAATTTAGAGTTACATCCAAGGTATTTTGAGCTCTCAATTCTTCCAGGTTTTAAGAGATAGGGATCAACTTTTTAGGTCTTGGTGGTATTTATTACAATTCCTTTCCTACTGCATTTCATAATGCAGAGTCCCAGAGGAATCTCAGTTATGTGGGGATTATTATGTAAATAGAAAAGTCAGTAGTTGCAAAGCTATTAAAGGTAGATAAAATTGTCCATAGGGCGAGGGCCTTGTGCCAAGATGGTAGCTCTGTTACTTCAGTTCCCATCTAGTTAGAAAAAAACAACTGCTGTCAGATAGGAATAAAGATTAAAGTAGTTTTCTTTAGTTACTCAAGTATATGACATGGAGGAGAGACTAGAAACAAGGTTTTATTGAGTTTACTTTTTTCTCTGTCCTTTGAAAAAGAATATACAAATGTGTGTGCCATTCCTCTTTCAGTAATTTCTCCACCTCCCTCCACCCTCAACTGCATTGGTTTAAAACAATTTTGTTAATAACGTCTTGAGGTTTATACATTTCCTATTCATAGCATGGGCTAGGGCTTTTTTTTAGTTGGGCCCGAAAGACAAATGAGCTGTGCCTTTTGCAAACCTTTTTGAGTATATGACTCATCTCAAGCTCAGCGTTAACTCCTTACTGGTCGAAATCAAGAAACCTGAAAGGAAAGGCTCCTAGCTTCCTCTTTGGCATACGGAGGATTCAGACTTGGGTGAAAAGCCCACATGGACTGAATTTCAGGAACTGCCATTGAGTTGAGTGGTAAAGCTTGGCCACATGATGCTTTTGTTTATCAGTCAACTGTAGAATATTATTATGAGAAGACTCTAGAGAGTGTATTCTGCTGATAGCAAATAACCTTTAGCTGGTTAGAGAGGTCTTTATTTGGGGACGGTCTTGGTTTACAAGTATGATGCTTCTGCAGTCTTTTGGGAGGAGGTTAGCTATCTAAACTCTTACCTGGAAGACTGGGATCCTTAAAGCCACTGGGTTGGCTACTTATCTAGAGGGAATCAGAGCCTATGAAAGGATCTCCTCAGGTTCCATCAACCTGTCATTCTTCCTGGAATGCAGAGGGGTTCTGTGGTGTCTTGAAGGCTGCCAAAATGCAAACATAAAGAGCACTTAAGGCAGACCTCATAATGCTCCTTCCTGTCTGAAGCCCAAGGTGTAAGTTGCCCTTTCCCTTCCCCCTTTACAAACAAGGCCTTTTGCCAAGAATAGCACAGCCCACCAACTGAATTGGACCGGCTGCACTCCTGAATAAGAGAATGTCAAATGCAGAGAGGTTTTCGTTTTACAGAACTGAGCTGGGAGATTTATGTTACTGTGGCGGTATGAGTACAAAGACCACGAGGAACTGGAAGCTTCTTGTCCTGGTAACATCCTGAGCAGAGCATAGGAAAAGAAATCAGATTCCAGCCCATGGTAACTTTGGCCAAAGGCTTGGAACATCACCTCCTCAGAAAAGCTGGATTAGTAATCCCTGCTGTGTTTTAGTGGGCTGTGGTTGTAGACCTGTACCTGCACAAGCATTCAAGGCTGTGGTTTCAGGTCCAGACTTCCCAGAACAACAGTTGGAAGGCTGCCTTTTGAATGAAGACGATGTCAATACCAGGGGTGGGTACAAGGGATCTTCTGCAAGCCCACAAGATGAGTGAGGGCAATACTGGGGGCCTGATGATGGTGAGGTTGATGAACCCATCTGTTCAGGGAGAAAGTTCCCCTCCCTGGCTTTTGTTAGCCCTTACACATTGGTTCGACGGGCTGCATATTCTTGTGCACTGAACAGCTTGAAAACAGCACAATCCCCATGGCACCTTCTCAAGACCAAGTCTGACAGATCAGGCTGTAAGAGCAACAATACAACTACAGTTCAAAAAGACTGGAATGTAACTAGGAACCTCCTTTCCAGACAGCCTCTGGCAATACATGCACAGGCCTGGGCAGGAGGCCAGTAGGACAGCAGAAGACTCCAGGGTCCAAGCTCCAAATCCTCTGGAGACACTGATTAGCAGGTTTCTGGTTTTTGTTATTATAAAAGTAGAACGTAGTCATACATAATTTGGTAAACGCAAAGGTAGAAGGAAGCATGAGTCATTGTCTCCCTACCTGAGAAGTTGAAAACAAGTGGTTTCAGGGGAAGTGGGACTGTAGGTAATGGACCAAGCCCAACAATTCCCAGTCAGCTGGGGCCCACAGTTCAAACCAAGTGTAAGGTCTCATCGGTTTACAGGGTGACTCAGGCAAACCCGCCACGCCAGTGCTAGGGCAAAGGCCATGTTCATGGAGAGAGGAGCATATCCACAGCCTTCGCAAGCCCCAGACCCTAGATACAGGTGGTACAGGGGTTCCAAGGCACCTAGTGTTAGGGGAGGACTGCAGTGGACCTATAAGCTCTGGCCACCTGCTGACCCCCACACCCCCATCCTGGAGGTTTTGCTTCTACCTCCCTCTCGGACTGCCAGGCATTTGATTAAGGCTGCATCGCTCAGTGCCTGCTGCCATTCATTTTGTCAGCATAGCTACTGAGTACTTAATGGGTGCCAACTCACATGTTTCGCCCTACTCCACAACTGCAACTGATGTGGTCTGCCCTTCTGCAGCGCTGGGGATGGAGCCTGGTCTTGTGGGGGTCCCTGTGGGTGGTCATTTTTCTTTTGTGTAAGTTTAAGTTAGTTGAAACATTTTGTTTTCCCAGCTTGGCCTCAAAGGGAGAGTAGGGTAGGAATGAAGCAGGGAGAGCTCACTAAATGCCAGGTACTTAAAGAGAAATTTTTCTACTAAATCCTCCAATAAAGATCAAAGTAAGAATCATCCCCCACTTCGAAGATCCCTACACCAAGGTGAAGTAAATCAGGAGGAACGAATTACATGCCAGTTCACATCTAGGTTCAATTAAATATTCTTAATATGAGAAAATACCAAAGAGAAAAGAAAATGCAGCTCCAGCAGTGAGATTTTGGTGCTAGGATTCACAGCAAAGCAAGAGCTTTAGTCAATAGGCCCAAACAGTTCAAGGTTAACCTCCTTACTGTTAATTGCCCTTTCACTAAACCAGGGGAAGATGAAGACCTGCCTCAAGATGCCCTAGCAGCATTTCTCCCAGGCACGTAGGTTGGAAGACCATAATCAAGGCTATTTTGGGGTCGTTTGCCTAATTTTCCTGGGCTGGGAAAGAAGGATGGGACCACCTGCGTTATTTCTGAAGAGCTGTCCTTGCCTGACAGCACTGTCAAGGAAAGAAGCTCTGGTTCACATGTCCATGCCTAGGATATGTTAAGAATTATAGCTCTAATGGGAACCTAATAGTCTCAATTTTTACTCTTCTTTTTTGATTCCGAAGGCAATCTGTTCGGTTGGTGTATTCTTGTTACCCCCACTTCCTCAGCTGGTCCTTGTCTGTGGGCAAGGCTTCAGGCCCACCTTCCTCCCTGAGAAGACCACATATGCAAAGGACTCTGCCCCTAATGCCGGCATTGTGAGAAACTAAACCTAAATGAGAAAGGCAGCCAACATACTGCCACCCCTAGACCTGGGAGTCCTAACTTGGAAGGAACAGAGTAAACTTTGGGGAAGAAACAAAACCTCATCTGGCTTGCTTTTCACTTAAATAAATGAATAATTAGGCTCTTTTGCTTGCTCTTTATTTTAATGAAAAGCCCAGAAAGATTCTTTTTCTTCCCAAAGGAGTTTATATATATATATGTGTGTGTGTGTATATGTATATATATATACATATACCTTTTTATATATTATATATGTAATACATATTTTTGTAACTTTTTTTATACATATAAATATATAATCTCCATGAGGGCAGACTTTTTTTTTTAGTGTGCATTCAGTATTCGTTAAAGGAAGAAATTTCCAAATGACCACAATCTTTAAATTCTAAAACTCTTGCCTCTTAAGATTTGTGTTTAGTCTTACTCCTACAGAATCAAAAGGTGTCCCTTAACTAGTCAAGGACGGGAGCCATGACTAGATAACATGAACCTCGACTACAGTCCTCAGACTCTAGAAGTTGACAGTCTCTTTCCAAACAAAAGGGTACCCAGCAAAGACTACAGCGCAGCAGAGAAACAGAGTTACCTGACATTTAGAATAATATAAATCTCATTTCAGATGCGACAGTGTGTATTTTCAGTGCCATTTACTACAAATAGCAAAGCCTCAGAGGATGGGCAGTGATAATGAATCCTCCCAATGCCCATGGAATAGGTAAGCCTCAGGTCCACATGGATCCTGGAAAATCCTTGCCTCCTCAATGGTAGACAATTCATCAGGTGGGCTATAGACTCTAGTGAATATTGTAAAAAAGCAATTTTCTGGGTAATATAAAAGGGTATCACGATTAAGTGAGCACCCTAAACTGTACTGTTAGTACTTGCTTCTCACAAAGTCTTGAGACTTAAGTCTTTAACAGAAAAAATGCTCTCTAGTTGTTATTTGAAGGGAACAGTTTACCATGTCCCCTCCTATGATCTCATTTGATCCTTATCCCATGTTGGACAGCACTACATATACCAAGGCCAGTATCTTGCAGTGAGCTCCTGGTTCGCATTAAGAATGGGCCATTTTGCCTATTACGAGGCAAATAACGAGTCCTTACAAGGACTGCTGCAGTGCAAAAATTTTATGATTTCTATGCCACTTTCTATTCCAGAAAAACAAAGGATGAAATTCTAAAATACTGCTTAATTTTATAGATGAGATAGCTATGAAGGTTTTAAAGATGAGAAGAAAAACAGAGACAGCTTAAGCTGAGGAAATAAGAAAACCCATCAGAAAATGGTTATCAGAAAATTTGCTTTTGATAAGTCTTCAAAAATACACTGAAGAAGAATTAGGGAGGGGAGCATGCAATCCGTGCACAATTTAAGCTTGCTTTATGCAATGGATATGCTCCTGACAGGATATTATTATAATAGGGCTTTATCTCTTACAGACAAAATAGGATCCATGATGAGAAACCTGTGAAAGACGCATTTTAAAAGTGAACAGCCCCACTCTGATATTTCCCAACTTGTAAATTTGGTTTTTAAGCATCACCAATTTGTATAGGACACCAGAATAGAAAGAGGCTAGGCCACATGTGAGGAAGAGGCTGAGGTTCATTGAGCTCTGGCTTACCCCTGCAGCATCTTCATCTTTGCCATAGCTCTTTGTGCTAGGTATTTCTATGATCTCCATTTTCCAGGTACAGCTATGGAAAGAAGTGGCTTGCCCAATTATATCAGAGATCTTGACCTCATTTGGTCCACCCTAGTGATCCCTACAGATGAAAGCAAGAAGCTGCACAGAGACGTGGCCCAAGGTGTGATGCTTGTCCTTAGGCTTGAGCAGTGGGTGAGTCTCATCCCACTTGTCTGCTCCCAAGCATCATGCTCCCACAGCCAGCCCTCTTCAGCATTCCTGGTTTTTTAATTACCTGGGTTTACTGGTAGGTTCAGCTAAGAAAGGGTCCACTATCTTATTCACCATTTTCCCACATATGAATTATTCACCAAATATGAATTATTCACCAAATATCCCAAAAGTGAATTCTGCTGTGATTGTTATATTGCTGACCCCAATGAAGTCCCTCTCTCAGTATTTATGCCTGGAGGTAAGTTCTTAAGGTGGGTATTAAATAAATAGAGGGCTCCTGGATGGTCAGTTGGTAATACATGCAACTCTTGGTGCCAAGGTTGTAAGTTTAAGCCCCAAGCTGGGTGAAGAGATTACTTAAAAATAAAATCTTAATGAATGAATGAATGAATGAATGAATGAAAGAAAGAGGGAGGGGATAAAGAACAGATATATTAACTAATGGGAAAATTAACACAAGAATTTCAGAGCAAAACATTGCACTAAACAAGTATTTCTTCAAGGGCTATGTGCAAGGCAGTTCCTCAAGTCAGGCTCCTTCCAGAAAAAGAGAATGTGGGCTTTACTCAGCTGCTGGGAGACCTTCTAGAAAACCTATAAATCACCTGACTGCCTGGACCAAGCTGTGGCATCTGGTGTCCGTTTTAAAATCAGGCCAGATGCCTTTTCATAAGCTGCCTCTTCCCATGAGCTGGTAGGTACCTGAGGCCTATGATTTGATTCTCGCTCGTCTCTTAAAAAAAAAAAAAAAGATGAGTGTGTATGGCAGTGGCCATAAACATGGCATAAACTTCAGAAAGAAATAAGGAAATAGGAGTGCCTGGGTGGTTCAGTCGGTTAAGTATCTGCCTTCGGCGCAGGTCATGATCTCAGGGTCCTTGGTGTCAGGCTCGCTGCTCAGGGGGAAGTCGGCTTGTCCCTCTCCCTCTGCCCCTCCCCCCTTCTTATGATCTCTCTCTCTCCAATAAATAAAATCTTAAAAAAAAAAAAAAAGAAAGAAGGGCTGGTTTGCCTCAGTGCAGGGGAAAAAGACCATAAAACAATCAGATTTGAAGATACATTATTGAAAAGTCCAAAATATAAAATTCACTACCTGCAATTATTACAACATAAAAAAAATAGGCATTTTTAACAAAAAGTTTGGCATTCAAAAAGTGAAAATTAAAAAAGAGGGCATGATTTATAAATACATAAATATCCATGCACACTTTTACAATGACAGCTACTGGAAGAATGAGACCTTTTAAAACTCCAATCTAGACAAGATTATCATTCCAACTGCCTCCTTCCTACATGTTGGAAATACCAGGAATCTTAAGAGAGCTGCTGTGGTCCATGTCACATTCATCCCAGACTCCTTTCCTAAGCCTGTAGCTGATGTTGAAAATGTGATGAATCTTCTGCCTTAACTTTGATGCTGGGGGAAAAAAAAAGAAAAGGTTATTTAGCCATGTAGTCCAGCAAATCAAATTTATAAATTAAAATACAGCAGTGAGGGGCGTCTGGGTGGCTCAGTCAGTTATGTGTCTGCCTTCCACTAAGATCATGGTCCTGGAGTCCCAGGATCAAGTCCCACGTGGGGCTCCCTACTCAAGGCGGGGGGAAGAGTGGGGTCTGCTTCTCCTTCTCCCTCTGCCCCTCCCCCTGCTTGTGCACTTGCTCGCTCGCTCACTCTCTCAAAATCTTAAAAAAATAAAATACAGCAGTCATACAATATTTATGTACTACCTAGAAGGAAAGTAGACTCAAATTACTATTTTACTACATACAGAAAATTCAACAAAACATTGAACATACCATCTATTTGGAAGCTAGAGCCTAATTTTTTTGTCTTGACACCTGGGATCTATAAATGTTCACAGTTTAATGTGATAACAGAAATACCTGAAATATAACTTTCTTCGTGGCATGCTTTTCAGTGAAGGATTCTAAAAGAAGAATCGCACAAACACTGTTTTAAATTAAAATCAGTTGAATCCAGGTAGTAATTCACAAGATTTCACATTGACTCAGGATATTTAGGAGATGTGAAGGTTATGTATTTCTGGATTTCACACTATTAGAAACTGTAAATGCATGTCTTCAAATAGTGGCGAACTGAAGCAGATACATTCTTTCTGGGTGCTCTCTAGCACCTTTGGTAAATTTAAACTTGGCTTTAGACAACTTTTAAGCTGGGTGTGAAGAAATCATGTTGGCTGTCACCTTGTACTTGAATGGATTTCCTTAACATTTAGCAGTGCAAGTGAATCAATCTGAGAGTCTTTTTAGTAATCAGAGTTTTCAAGGTATGACCTATTTCCTAGCTAAGCCTGTCACTCCAGTCTTTTTGAGCAATGAAAAAGCAACATTGTTCAGGAAAAGCAAAATATAAGAAGTCTTTCCCCATTTAGGAGAATGCAATATTACCTAAAGAAACCATCATTACTCCAAAGGAAAAGAAAATCCCCTAAGACACCTTTCAAATTTCCCATAGGACAGACCAAAACTACGGCAGCACAGAAGCTGCCACAGCTCTGGCTGCTGCAAGTATGGTCTTTGACACAAGGTGTTGGCATATGATTTACTCCTCCTGAGCACTGGGCGACAGACTGGCCTGTGCAGTCAGATTCAGCTTTTCCGGCGCTTTCTCCTGCTAGCTGATAAAGGGGAAAGGTAGCTCCACTAATGTGACAGGCTGAATTTGTTTTAATGCTCACAAATATGTGCTGCTTTAAAATCACATCTCCTTTCACCATGGGAGTGGCTTTCCCACTACCTTAGAACTTGCCAAGACTGGACATAATGCACAGAAAAGCACTTCTTGAAATGCAAGTATCCTTGTTTTCCTACCTTCTCGTTCACATTTCATATCCAGTCACTTTCCATGCTGCCATTTTCCTTCTTGGATAAAAATGTTCTTAGGAAAAATGGGCCAAGAAATTAAGTTGATAAATTATTTCTATGAGCCAATAATGATAGCTTCCTAGTTAATCACTCCTCTTTCTCCTTAAGACAATGGCTTGGAAATATTAACTCTGACAGTCCTAGTAATGACATCCTTCCGAGTGAGCTGCTGTTCTTTGTTAATTACTGCTCGCTGGATAAAGCTGGTCTACCACGAAGGCTGCTAGTAGGTGCCTAGGGACGACTGTTAGATAACTGAGATTGTTTGCTCAATGTATTTGTATTTGAATCCAAAGAAAAATCATAAACTGCAACTGTTTGATAAATACCACCTGTCAGAGAACAATGCTCATTTCTTTTCTCAGACCAAAAAAATAATAAGAGTTGGATAGACCACAGAGATGTATTTGCCTCAAAACTGCAGAATATATATAAATTTTTTAAAATATTTTTTTAAGATTTTATTTATTTGAGAGACAGCAAGCAAGAGAAGGGGAGAGAGAGAGAGAATGAGCACAGGAAGGGGCAGAGGGGGAGAGAGAAGCAGACTCCCCACCAAGCAGGGAACCCTATACGGGGCTCAATCCCAGGACCCTGAGATCATGACCTGAGCTGAAGGTGGACACTTAACCAAATGAGCCATCCAGGCGGCCCTTAAATCTTACTTTAAAGAAATTATATCCTAAATTACCTTCACTGTCCAGTCTCAAGATGCCAACAACGCCAGGTGATTCATTTCTACTTGCTAGCTAGCTTTAAAACCCACCTAAACTCTAATTTTAGAGCTGAGGATCTATTCTAGGCAGAACTACGACAAACACCTTCAGGTGCATGGCTCAATATCTCGGGTTTTTTTTTGGTATGTGGGCTGGCAATGTTGCTTTATGTTTGACAGCCTCTATTACATGCAAAAACTTCAGGCAAGAGACAAAAGAACTGCTGGGAAGTCCCCATGACTCTTTCCAGTGGCCTCCCAGGGGCTCCTTCAATGGAGAAGGGACAACCTTCAATACCACACAAGTCTGTCATGGCACACATGTCAAAAGAGTCCTCAGGATCAAAGTATCTAGAAGAGGCTTAAAAACTGGCAAAACTCTACATACCCTTTAAGGATCTCACTTCTCAGGATTAACTGAGTTTCATTTTCAGTGGGATCAATAATCTAAAACTTGGCTACTAAGAAAACTTCAGTTTTATCTGAAGGAAGCCCAAACACGCATAATCCGAAAGTGCTCTCGATGTAGAGGCTCCCGCAGGCTTCTTCCAGGTAGCTAGGGGAGTATGACTAGTCTGATGGCAGAGCTGCTTTCACGGATACCAGGTTCATGCCTGAGGACTCTTCTCTGGAGGCTGACACTGTGCAATGACAGTGTCAGAAATGAACATCCCAGGGCAGAGGACCCCTACATTGTTGAGGTTCAAGACCCCTTCACAGTATTAACAGATTCGAGAAACACCCCGGCCCAATACACATACATATATTTCTTCACACTGGTCTAGGGACATGCATATCAATTACAAAACCTCCTTAGTTTCCTTCTGGTCTACGACCCAAACACCATGAAGGGTTCTCAACTCTACAAGTCCAGAATAATCGGAAAGACTATGGCTACATACAAGACAGAGAAGTACAGGGGTGCCTGGGCGGCTCAGTCGGCTAAGCATCTGTCTTCAGCTCAGGTCATGATCTTGGGGTCCTGACTGAGCCCCGCATTGGGATCCCTGCTCAGTGGGGAATCTGCCTCTCCCTCTCCCTCTGCCCCTCCCTCTTGCTCGTTCTCTCTCTAACAAATAAATAAAATCTTAAAAAAAAAAAAAGTATAACAAATTTGACTTAAAAAAAACAAGTTTTATGGATGGCAAAATACCTCTTGGGAGTAAAAGCAAGGACAGAATCACCACACACAGGACGTAAAAGCTGATCCTACTCTTGCCTGGGGAACACTCGGGCAGCCAGCAACTATCTAGCTGCCCCATGACAGCCCCAGGAACCTCACCACTATGGGACACTGATGGGACTGCCCAGAAATTTTTTTTTAAGTATTACATGAGATGATCCAAAAAGTCACAAGCTTCCAATTCCTGACCCCAGATTCAGATTTAAAAAGAGTATTTTTTTTTTAGCAAAACTATTTGAAATCAAGTGGGGTGTGCTATTTGAGACTGAAGTACTTTCTGGGATGCTGAGGTTTCGATTAGTTCCTTGATAACCACACAGAAGGGAACCTCTTTATATGCCCTACCTCCCCAAACAAGACCCAACAGGGGTGAGGGCTTACCTATGTTTCTGAGGATAGAAATAAAACAGGCCTGCAGCCTTTTACTCTATTGCTTTGGTTTTCTGAGCTGCTTTTAGGTAAGCCTATACTGGGTTTCAGAGACAGAAGGACTAAGACTTTAGGTACCAACTCTTTCCTCAAGAAGCTTACAATCTTCTAAGAGACCTGGGCAGAGTGCCGAAGAAACAAACTTTGGATGAGAGGAAGCAATTCTTCCTGAAAAGGCCCAGGCAAATGAGAAAAAGCATGTCTTGGGGCGCCAAGGTGGCTCATTCGGCTAAGTGTTGGACTTTGGCTCATGTCATGATCTCAGGGTCGGGGGATGGAGCCCCACATCAGGCTGTGCACTCAACGGGGAGTCTGCTGAAGATTCTCTCCCCCTCTCCCTCTGCCCCCCCCACCACCGCCCTGCTCGTGCTTGCTCTCTAAAATAAATAAATCTAAAAAAAAAAAAAAAAGCATGTCCTAGGGATGCCCAGCCCATCAACTGAACTTCTTTCTGCCACATTCTCCAGGGCCCCAGCACCAGAGCACCAGGACCCAGATACAAGGCTAAACAGGCAATAGCTCACCATGTAAAGTCTGCAACTTCAGATCAGACTAAGCCCTACAGAACAGGGAACAGCTATATGTGGGCATTATTCCATCTACATTTCCATCAGCAAGTCAGATGGGCCAAATAAGTCTGGTTAGACCTTCACCCACTGGGGTAAAGATGAGTTAATGTTACCAACAAGATTTTTTTAATAAGTGGAAAGCTGTAGCACTCTAGCCAACATTTTCTTAAAAATTAAGCAAAAAGCTCAAAACTTCATAAAAGAAGTTTAGAGGTTGAATTTATTAATTACTCCACCAACAATGTATAATTTAGTTGTTATCTAGTTATGAAAAGGCTTATACCGAGTATAGAGAAATGAAAGTGACAAGGCACTTAAGTGTCCACAGATAAATGAATGGATAAAGAAGATGTGCTGTTATACATATATATAATGGAATACTACTCAGCAATAAAAAGAGATCTTGACAGTTGCTACATGGTTGGGCCTAGAGTGCATTATGCTAAGCGAAATAAGACAGATGACGATAAATACAGTATGATTTCACTTATATGTGGAATCTAAAAAAACAAATGAACAAACAAAACAAAACAGATTCATAGATACAGGAAACAAACTACTGGTTACCAGCTGGGGGGTGGACCACAGAGGTGAAGGGGATTAAGACGTACAAACTTCCAATTATAAAATAAATTAAGTCATGAGGATGTGATGTACAGCACAGAGAATACAGTAACACTGTAACAGCTTTGTATGGTGAAAGATGTGTTACTAGATAATAAGTGGAAATTATTTTGTAATGTATAAAAACATTATGATATACACCTGAAACAAATAGGATATTGTATATCAACTGTATTTCAGTAACAAATTTTTTAAAAAGTTTTTTAAGATTTCATTTATTTATTTGACCGAGAAAGAGTGCACAAGCAGGGGGAGTGGCAGGCCGAGGGAGAAGCAGGCTCCCCGATGAGTAAGGAGTCCAATGCGGGACTCAATCCCAGGACCTCAGGATCATGACCTGAACTAAAGGCAGATGCTTAATCAACTGAGCCATCCAGGCATCCCAAATTTTTAAAAAATTTTTAATGAAAGGGCTTAGATCCTTGGGGAGTAAATAGTATCCTCTAATACGTAACATAAAAGCAGGGGCCATTAACTTGATACCATTTCAAATGCACTTAGAAAACCTGTTTACCTTTTTCATTAATTCACTTCTGGTAGTAAACTGTGGCAGGTCTTCCACTTCAATCCCATCAGCCATTTCCATCACTTTGTCTAAAAGGTCTTTGTTGTAACTGCACAATAAAAAGTAGTAAGATAAAAACCTTGGAGGAATCACGTGTTACTGTGGGCTAATGAGAAACCACAAGTAGCTCAACTCTTAGCGTTCTGATGTGATACTACATGGAAAACGGACACATGCTCAGCAGCGGGTTAGGAAACCCTTCTTCTGGCTTGTGGATTCAGAAGTGGCTATAGGAATGCCAACAGAGCAGGTGTTTCAAGACAAAACAAAAAAGATTTATAAAAATAGAGACACTGTACATCTGGCAGTACATATTCGTGGATACAGTATGAGGGCCAAAATGTTTTATTTTTTAAACACATCGATACATCAAAAACTAAGGATATACTGTATGGTGACTAACATAACATAATAGAAAATTATTATTAAAAAAAAACACATCGAATACTGGTCTAAAGTAAATAACATCATTTGTTCATTTGTCCAATTTTCTAACATTTTCCTAGTCTTGGAGCCCATTAACCAGGATTTCCCAGGGGCACCCAGAAAACAGAGGAAAAGCCTTTGGCACTGCTTCCCCAAATCCTGTTCTAATAAGCCCAACATCTGAAAACAAAACCAAGTGGCTAAGGGCTGGAGGGAGCATGTGACAAGAGTCAGACAGCCAAAAGGGGAAAAGAAATCAGGACTAAGACAAGTCATCTTACTATCCTAACACAATTTCAGGACACTAAAATAAAAGGATGTGGGAGCTTCAAGATTTAACATCTTCTTCATTGAGGGGGTACAAGGGGTGCCTTATCTAAAGCACTTCAAAAACAGTCCCTTGAAGGCATCTGTTATTTTCATAACAGGAAAGGCAGAGAGGCAAAGGCTGGCTCTTGCTAAGAGTCCAGCAGACTGGGGAGTGGGGAGGAAAAGCCAAAGGCCACAGATTACATCCTGCCATAAATGGTAAAATCCACAATCCTGTCAGAAGACACACGGCCCTCTCTCAGCTCCTTCATAAGTAAATTGGGGATCTCAGTTTCCGTGTCTGCACGTTTGCCATGGGGGTGGAAGGAGCCAAGACACTTGAAATGTACTACGCAAAGGTGATGGTTTAAACTAACAGTATTAATACAATTAACAACGGCATTTTAGCGCCATTTTGAGCTCTTGCTAAATAGCAGTCTGTGCTAGGTGCTTTTTTTTTTTTTTAACTCTTTAATACTGCAGTCATCACAACTTATTTTCCCAATGAGGAAACTGAGGCTCTGAGAGGTTAAATGTCTTTCCAAAGAGCTGGCTAGCGTGGGAATCAGCCACAGGCTGGGCCAGTCCGGGCGGGAGGTTGGGGGCGGGGTCAGCACTGGGCAGGGGTCAGCCCTAGGAGAGGGCTGCGGGTCTGAAGGCAGGGGACAGGGTCAGCCAGCCCGCAGGGGTCCGCACCTGCAACCCAGGAAGAGGTGGTTGGCCCACACCATGGAGAGGGACAGCAGCTGGTCCAAACGGCCACCGCCATCGGGTGGGTCGCGGTAGTCGGGCAAGTGGCGCAGGATGAATTCCATGCGAGCCTTCCATTGCTTCTCGCTCTCCGAATAGGAGCGGAACTGCTCCGCGAAGTCGGCCGCCTGCCGCACCCCCGAAACTAGCTCCTCCACCGCGGCAGCAGCCTCGCCACCTACCATGGCGCCCTCCGCCGCCGAGAGCCGCACCCGCCCGCCGCCTTCCCGACTCGCACCGCGTCACCTCCCGGCGGCTAGAGGGGCCCCGGCGGCGCACGACTGCTCCGGAGGACCGGCCTGGAGCGCCCTCGCCGGGAGCGGCGGCCTCGTCGGCTCCATCCCCTCAGACCTCCACAGCCCGCTGCGCATGACGTGCGTCCACCTGGGGGCCGCAGGGGCCGTTCTCCGTCGACCCCGCGGGGAACCGGTAGGGAAACTGAGGCCCCGAAGCACAAAGACGGAATGCCCCTCTCCCGTTCGGCAGCTTGGCGCCAGCCAGAGCTGTGCTGTGTCCTTGCCCTGGGGGCTCCGCGGGCACCGGCCGCACACGAATGCCCTCAGTTCTGAGGGCTTTATATGTGTATCTGCTCGGGTTCTGTCTTTGATTAATTCTCCCGTAGTCTCAACACCCTTTCAGGTTGTAGCCCGCCTTCCTGGAGCGAGCCGTCCGTCCAATTAAATACCTGCCAGGCCCTTTGCTAAATGCTGGGGATGCAAGAGGGCAAATTCAGATCCCTGGACTAATGAACTTTGCCGTCTGCTTGGGGAGGCAAACATTGGTGAAATAATTCCTTGAGTGAAAAAGTTCACCGTTAGTTGAAAGATGTTAAAAAGGAGAGGCCCAGAGTGTTAGGAGCATGAATAAGCAAGGGACGTGATCGAGACGTGGAGATCCCGGGGAAATGATGCTAGAGAGCCAAGGGATGAATAGGAGCTAACCACCTGAAGAGACATAGGCATGGTAAGACACAGCCTGGCCTGGTGAGAGAACGCCCTGAACCGTGGGTCCGGGTCCTAGAGTGTAGGACAGCCGAGGAGATGAGGCTGCAAAGATCAGCAAGGATGGTAGAGAC
This sequence comes from Ursus arctos, assembly GCF_023065955.2. Taxonomy (NCBI): domain Eukaryota; kingdom Metazoa; phylum Chordata; class Mammalia; order Carnivora; family Ursidae; genus Ursus; species Ursus arctos. The sequence continues at coordinate 32,685,665 of NW_026623067.1, forward strand.
TGTGGTCTAGATCCTAAGAGGAATGTGAGCCTCTGAAGGATTTTAACCAGAGCAGTGACACCCCTGTTTCCAAAAGGTGTCGGAAGGAGCCAGAATAGATGTGTCCACATGAGATGAGCAGGTGAGACTGCATAATTCTGCTGTCTGTTCAAGGGTCAGGTAGCAGAGCCACTGAGAGAAGAGCTTACTTGTATGTGGTGAATTTCCCATCCCTGGAAGCATTCAATTACAGTACTTGGGAAACCACTTGAGCCCCCATCACCCTTGAGAGATTATTTTGACCTAAGAGGCTGCGCCTTCATCCCTCATCAGTTGTGGGGTGAGGTGTAGGGCCGGGCGTAGAGTCCATGATCCAGGGCTCCAGTGTAGTACATTGTGAGTAGGATCCAGGGGCAGAGAGAGCCCACTGTGCTGACTGCTGCTTCTGCAGCTTCTGATGGGATGTCAGGACTCCAGCAGGCAGAAACCCCACCCAAAATGGAAATACCAGGCAGTGCAATGAGAAGACTGTACCTGCAGACCCAGCACCAGGCTCAGTGAAGTCCCATTATGGTTAACAATAGGAAGACATGACACTCTCACCCTGTCAAGCAGGGAGAATGTGAACCGTCTCAGCTTCTCCACAGCAATCAGGAATAGATGCCCACAGCTGGGGCTCTCAAAATTGAGTGCAGATCGCATTCCCTGAGGGACTTGTTGAAATAGCAGATTCCCAGGCCTATCACTGGATGCTCAGAATCAAGGTTCCAGGTAACTGATTCCATCTGCCACTGACCACACTTTGAAAAGCATTGATGAGGCTTCTCTGAACCAAATTCTTGGTCACCTGCTCTACAGTTGAGAAGCTGGCCCCGAAATAGGAACCCATGCTTTGTTATAAGAAGCTGTAGCGAAAAAAGAAAAAAAATTTTTTTAATTAAAAAAAAATAAAAATGTTAGTATTAACAATTTACAGGACCCTGTGGGAAGTCCAATTATCGCCCAGGTTATTAGTTCTAACTTGTTTTTATGATTCAGATTTTTCAGAATGGAGTACTTATATAGCCAAAGATCAGTTTTCCTACCACATCTTTTTTTTTTTTTTAAGATTTATTTATTTATCTTAGAAAAAGAGAGAGCACAAGAGGGAGGGGGAGGGGCAGAGGGAGAGAGAAAATCTCAAGCAGACTCCCCCCTGAGCGCAGAGCCTCACTCGGGCCTCAATTTCATGGCCCTGAGATCATGACCTGAGCCAAAATGAAGACTCAGAGGCTTAAGCAGCTGAGCCACCCAGGCTCCCCTACCTCATCTTTTTTTTTTTTTTTAATCTTTATTGGGATATAATACACATACCATAAAATTCATCCATTTAAAGTATATAATTCAATCGTTTTAGTATATTCACAGATTTGTGCAACTATCAACACAAGCTGAATATCGAACATTTTCATCACCCTCAAAAAAATCCCATACGCTTTAGCAATTACTCCCCATTGCCTCCAGCACCTGGCAACCCCTAATCTACTTTTTGTCTCTATGGGTTTCCTATTCTGGACATGTAACCTAAATGGAATCACATAGTATGTGGTCTTTTGTGTCTAGCTCTTTCACTTCTATCATGTTTTTGAGGTTCATCCATGTTGTAGTGTGTGTCAGTTTTTCATTCCTTTTTGTGGTTGAAAAACACTCTGTTATCTGGATATGCCTCATTCTGTTATCCATTCATCATCTGAGTTGTTTCCACATTTTGGCTATTATGAATAGTGCTTCTATGAACATTCATGTACACGTTTTTGTGTGGACCTCCATTTTCAATTGTCTTGGTTATATAGTGGATTGCTGGGTCTACGTTTAACCTTTTGAAGAGCTAGCAGATTGTTTGCCACAGTGTCTGCGCCATTCTAAATACTCACCACCAACATATGAAAGTTCCAATTTCTCCACATCCTTGCCATCAATTGCTATTTTCCCTCTTTTTGATTATAGTCATTTTAGTGGATGCAGAGTTGTATCTCATTGTGGTTTTGTATCTCCCTAAGAACTAATGATATTGAGCATCTTTCATGTGGTTAGTGGCCATTTGTCTATCTTCTTTGGAGAAATGTCTATTCAGATACCTTGCCATTAAGGAAAAAAAAAAAAACGCACACGTTATTTTTTAGAGTAGTTTAGCTTTACAGCAAAATTGAGCAGAAAGTGCAGTTTCCATCTCCCCCTTCCCTACCTTCCCTCCAGCTATCAACATCTAGCACCAGAATGGTACATTTGTGACACTGATCCATCATTATCATCCAAAGCCCATAGTTTACATTAGGGTCTACTCTTAGAGTGGTATATTCTATGGATTTTGATGAATGTGTGATGACATGTATCCACCATTATAGTACCATACAGAATAGTTTTGCTCCCCTAAAAATCCTGTCTTTTAAAGAGCAAAAGTTTTAAATTTTGATGAAATACAAATTTATTTCTTCTGGGTCATGCCTTTTGGTCTAAGAAAACTTTGCCTAACCCAATGACATGAACAGTTTCTGTTTTCTTCTGGAAGTTTTAGGTTTTACATTTAGATTTCATTTCAAGTTAATTTTTGTATATGATGCAAGGTATGGGTTGTCAAGAGGGATAAATGATATAAGATTTTACCCTACTTGCAAGCTAACAAGTTACTGTAACACAGTCTCAATGGCTGCTGGTAAAAGACGTAAGTCTCCTAGGTAGAGGCAAAGAACTTTATGGCTCACAGCATGGAGAGCAGCATGGGCTTTAGGTTTATGTTGGTTCCCCTTGTCTACAAGTTCCACAGAAGCTATGCCAAAGTGTCAGGTGGATGAAGTACAAATAGGTACACACAGTGGGTTTGTATCACAGCTGAGGAACCCAAAGTTTAGGGAACAGCAGTCTTTTATAAAGGACTGCAAGCAAACCTGCCCAACCTTTGGCCCAGAACAATACACTACCTTTTTAATCTGGACAGTAAACAAACTCGCCCTTTACTCTGAAGGTGGGCGCTGTCTCTAAACCGGTTCATGGACAAACATCCTTAAAAAGATAGTCTGCCACAAAAGGGCAGTTAGTGTCTAACTCTTAAGATGTGCAGATGCATGAGAGACCCACTAAGAATTATGAGAATTGTTTCCCAACAAAAGTTGAGATTCTTGGGGCGCCTGGGTGGCTCAGTCGTTAAGCGTCTGCCTTCAGCTTGGGTCATGATCCCAGGGTCCTGGGATTGAGCCCTGCATGGGGCTCCCTGCTCAGCGGGAAGCCTGCTTTTCCCTTTCCCGCTCTCCCTGCTGGTGTTCCCTCTCTTGCTGTGTCTCTCTCTGTCCAATAAATACATAAAATCTTAAAAAAAAAAAAAAAAAAGCTGAGTTGTTGTTGTTGTTGTTGTTTGCGTATGGTCCAGTACAATTTGTGGAAAAGACTTATCTTTTTTCCATTCAATTACCTTGATATCCTTGTCAAAAATCAATTGGCCATATTTGTGTGAGTCTATTTCTGGACTCTGTTCTGTGTCATTGATCTATGTGTCTTGTCTTTTTACCAATACTATACTGTCTTGATAAGGGTGACTCAGGAGTTAACAAACTTTTTCTGTAAAGGGTGGGCTCCATAAATTCCTGTTGCATATTTTTCTTTGTTTCTTTTTTCAAATATTTAAAAATGTAGAAAACATTTATATTTTATGGGCCTTACAAAAACAGGCTGCAGGCTAGATTTTGCCCGTGGGCAACAATGTGCCAACCCCTGCTGTAGCTTTATAGTAAGTCTTAAGATCAAATTGTTTCAGTTCTCCAACTGTGTTCTTTTCCAAAATTGTTTTGGCTATTTTATTTCTTTTATATATATATATTTCTTTTTGTTTATATATGTATTTTATATATATTTTGTTGTTGTTGTTGTTTATTTATTTATTTATTTATTTATTTAAGTAATCTCTATACCCAACATGGGGCTTGAACTCACAACCTGAGATCAAGAGTCACATGCTCTTCTGACGGAGCCAGCCAGCCAGGAGCCCCTTTTGTCTATTTTAGTCTATTGCTTTTTAATACAGATTTTAGCATTAGCTTGTCAATTTCTAGAAAAACAGCTGCTGGATTTTTAATTGGGGTTGTACTGAATCTATAGATCGATTTAGGGAAAATTAACATTTTAATATTGAATCTTGGAATCCATAAACATGGCATATCTCCCCATTTATTTAGGTCTCATTGTTGTGTATTTTAAAACCCGATGAAACATTAGATTAATACACATATTTACTACTTTATTTGTTTTTCATTCCTTCTCTATCTCTTACCTTCCATGTGGTATCATTTTTCTTCAACCCGAAAAATTTTAGTAGTATTTCCCTTAGTACAAATCTGCTGGTGACAAGCTCCACTTTTTGTCAATCTGAAAATGACATTATTTTGCCCTCTGTATTACTTATTTGGCTGCGTAGCAAGTTTCTCTGAAACCTAATGACTTAAAAAATTAACATTAACATTTATTATCTAACAGTCTGTATTAAAACAGGAGTTCAGGGGGCATCTCAGTGATGCACTTGGTTAAGCGTCAGACTCTTGGTTTCGGCTCAGGTCGTGATCTCAGGGTCTTGGGGTCAAACCCCACATCGGGCTCTGCACTCAGCAAGAAGTCTTCATAAGTTTCTCTCTCCCTCTCCCTCTGCTCATCCCTGCCCCTCTCATGCGCACACACACTCTCTCTCTCTCAAATCAATCAATCAATCTTTAAAAAACAACAATAGAAATTCAGGAGTGGCTTAGTTCCAGAGCTAAGTGTGGTTCTGGCTCAAGGTCTCTGTTGATGTTTCATTCAGTACATTTGTTGGCTGAGGCATCATTTATGTGAAGCCTTGTTAGGGCTAGAGGAGCCACCTCGAAGATGGCTGTTTGCTACAGATCTTGGTTCTGACTACATGGACCTGTCCACAGGGCTGCTTGTGTGTCCTCCCTCACAAGGTAGGGGTCTCTCTTCAGAGTGAGTGAACCAAGAAAGAGCAGGGCAGAAGCCTCAATATTTTTTATGACGTGGACTCATAGGTCACATAGCATTACTTGTAACTTAATCTGTTCGTTAGAAGTAAGTCACTAAGCCCAGTACACAACTGAGGCAAGAGAATTAGGCTCCATCTTTTGAATGGAGTGTCAAAGAATTTGTGAATGTATTTTAAGTCACCACACTTTCTTTTCTTTTAACTTTTCTTTCATCTCCTTCTTCCTCCTCCCTCTGCTCCTCTCCTGTCCTCCTTCTCCTCAGATTATCTTCTAGAACCTTCTTCACCAGTTCTATTGATTATGGCCCTGAAAACCTTAAGAGAATTCTAGAAGATACTCTAGAAGATGATCTAAAATATTTTTCTTCAGTTTCTTCCTTTTTTTTTTTTTTTAAGATTTTTAAAATTTATTTGACACAGAGAGGGAGCATGTGCACAAGCAGGGGGAGCGGGAGAGGAAGAAGCAGGTTCTCTACTGACCTCTCTTCAGTTTCTTTTACCGTGAATTTATTCCTTGTGTCTATATTGCCTTGGTTACTACGTCTAACATATCCTGAATATCCGAGTCTCTAGTATTTCCCTGTTAAGTAAATTGTTGCTTTTCTGCTGTGAAAAAAAAATACTTTTTCATTTTGAGGAAATATCCATTGATTCCCATTTTGCTGAATGTCTTGTTTTTTTTTTTTGTTTTTTTTAATTATTTATTCGACAGAGATAGAGACAGCCAATGAGAGAGGGAACACAAGCAGGGGGAGTGGGAGAGGAAGAAGCAGGCTCGTAGCAGAGGAGCCTGATGTGGGGCTCGATCCCATAACGCGGGTATCACGTCCTGAGCCGAAGGCAGGCGCTTAACCGCTGTGCCACCCAGGCGCCCCTGAATGTCTTGGTTTTAATCAAGAATAAGTATTTAATTTTATCAAATGCATTTTCAGTACCTATAAACACAATCATATAATTTTATATTTAGAACTATTAATATGATGATTTATGATGATTTATATTAGTAGATTTTCTAATATTGAACTTCATTTCCATTTCTAGAATAAACTCTGTTTGGTCAGAGTTTATTATTCTTCCAATGTGTTTTTGGATTCCACTTGCTAAAATTTTATTTAGGGGTGCCTGAGTGGCTCAGTCAGTTAAGTGTCTGCCTTCAGCCTAGGTCATGATCCCAGGGTCCTGGGATCAAGCCCCGCATTGAGCTTCCTACTCAGCTGGGAGCTGCTTCTCCCTCTCCGTCTACCCCTCCTGCTTGTTCTCTCTCTCTCTCACTCTTTCTCTCTCAAATAAATAAATAAAATCTTTCAAAATAAAAATTTTTTATTTAGGATTTTTGCACTGATATTTATAAATGACATTGTCCTATTTTTTTCTTTCTTCTTACTATATTTTGGTTTCAATGTACTTATATTTGCTTTATGAAAAGAAATTGTAAGTCTTATTCTTTCCAAGATTATGGAGCATTTTAAAAATCATTAGAATCATCTGTTCTTTAAAGGTTAGTAGATTTGTAGAATTCACCTATAAAACAATGGTCCTGGAGTTTTGGGGGTTTTCTGGGAAGGAGGGGTAAGCATTTGACAAATTTTGTCAAATTATTTTGACAACATTATTTATTAAAATTATTATTTATTATATTTATACAATATTATATCTGCATATATTTATGCATAATATTTTTATTCATATTATTTAAACAAATTATTTTATGCAAATCAGCCTGTGTTGGTTTTCTACTCTTATTTTTCTGAAAAATTGTACATTTTTATAGGTTTTAAAATTTATTTGCATAAAATTGTATATGGTAGTCTCACAGTTTGGGGGTTTTTTGGGAAGATTTGTTTATTTATTTCAGAGAGAGAGAGAAAGCGTGGGGATGGGGATGGACAGAGAGAGGGAGAGACATTTGAGACATTTTTTTTTAAAGATTTTTGTTTATTCATTAGAGAGAGCACAAGTGGGGGGGGCAGGGGTGGAGAGACTGAGGGAGAAGCAGACTCCCTGCTGAGCAGGGAGCCCATTCCAAGACCCCCAAAACGTGATCTGTGCTGAAGGCAGGCACTTAACCGACTGAACCACCCAAGGGCCCCAGGGGGAGACATTCTTAAGCAGATTCTGTGCTAAGCTCAGAGCCTGACCAGGGGATCTGAAGACCCTGAGATGATGATCATGACCTGAGGCGAAAGCAAGAGTCAGGTGCTTAACCAGTTGTGAGGCCCAGGCGCCCTCTCTACAGTCCCTCCAACTTCTAATTTTTTTATTTTGGGTGTTTGTACATTTTCTCTCTCTTTTCTTTTCTTTCTTTCTTTCTTTCTTTTTTTTTTGTTAAAGATTTTATGTATTTATTTGAGAGAGAGTGAGAGAGAGAGAGATCACAAGCATGGGGAGGGTCAGAGGGAGAAGCAGATTCCCTGCTGAGAAGGGAGCCCAACTCGGGGCTTGATTCCAGGACCCTGGAATCATGATCTGAGCCAAAGGCGGATACTCAATGGACTGAGCTACCCAGGCACACCCTCTCTTCTTTTTTAAGATTAATTTAGTTTGTGGCTTACCTAATTCATTGAATTTTTTCTTTTTTTTTCCTTTTTTCAAGTTTTTATTTAAATTCCAGTTAGTTAATATAATTGAATTTTTCTAGAACAAGTTTATTTATTAATAAATTCCACTATAGTTTTGTTGCATTAACTGATTATTTCTGTATTATCTTTATTAATTTTTCCTTTTGCTTTCCTTTGGCTTATTTAAAAAATCTTTTTCTATGGGGTGGCTTGGTGGCTCCGTTGATTAAGCATCTGCCTTCGGCTCAGGTCATGATCCCAGGGTCTTGGTTTCAAGTCCTGTATCAGGTTCCTGAGCAGGGAGCCTGTTTTTCTCCCTGCTTGTGCCCACCTACTCTCTGACAAATACATAAATTAAATCTTTTTTAAAAAATAAATAAAAAAAAATGTTTTTCTAGCTTTTTGAGCCAGTTTAATACATTTATTTTTCTTTCATTTATGTTGATATAATTATTCAAGGTAATGAATTTTTCTTTGAGTACTACTTTAGCTGAACTTATAGATCCTTCTACATTGCATGGTCATTATTGCTGTTTTCTAGAAAATTCCGCAGTTTTGAATTTATATTTTCCTTTTGATCATGGAGCTATTTAATGTAGACCCCCCATATATACCCAAAGACAAGGAAATTTTTGTTTGTTTTCTGAAAATGTTATAAATGTCCATGTTTGTTGTGTTGGTATTATAAAATGCTGTCTGTATTATTTTTTACTGTGGGAATTTAATGAGGTTTGTTTTGTGGCCCAATATATAATCTTTTGTCTGTATGCAAGTGTGTGTGTATGAGTATTCCAGAGCACTTGGAAAGAAAATATGTTCTCTATTCTCAGGGCACAATGTTTGATGCAGATAACACCTACCTTTTGGATTGTGTTGTTTGGACTTCCAGATCATCATTTAATTTTGACCACTTGCTCTGTTTTGGATTGGAAAAGGTAAATCAAAGTCTTGTATAATTAGCGTGTCTCTGTCTAAATCTCCTGGTATCTCTATAGCTTCTATTATATGAAAGTTCTTGCTCTATTATTTGGTGCATTGATATTCATAATTTAAATTTTCATGATGAATTGTAGTCTTTACCATTAAAAAATACTTTTCATTATCTTGGTTAAAGCTTTTGGTCCTGAATTTTATGTTGTCAGATACTAAGCTTTTTAATGTTTGCAATATTTTGGTACACGTTTCTTTGCCCATCCTTTCATTATTAACCTTTCTAAATCATTTTGTCTTAGATGTGTACAACCTAGAGTTGGATTGGACTTTGAATACCATTTTGAAAACTGTTTAAAATTTTTTAATTTTATTTAAATTATTTAAATTTGTTTAAATTCATTTATATTTATTGAGATGACAGATATATTTGTTCTCAATTCTGTTATTATTTTGTGTTGTGTTTTCATAATGTATTTTTGTATTTCCCCTTCTTCTTAATGTAGTTTTGTTATTTAGGAAGGTTTGTAATTTTGTTCTAGAAGTTACCAATGTAAAATATCCTTGATCCACTCTCTTCTGTTACGGTATCTTTTGATTCCCTACTAGGAGCACAATAAAATTATCTTGTAATCTAATCCTTTCTCCCTCCTCTCTCCTCCATCCTACAGTCAATAGTATTATCAATCTTAGTGTTTATATTAAATATGCTTAAGCTTCTACTTGATTTGGAAATTTTAAATACTGTTGATTTGAGACAATTTAGTAAGCTCATTTTATTCCTATCTTCTCTCTTCCCAGTGTTTTCTTAGTAATGAGAAATTTCTGCATTATTAAGGCATGTAACATTTGCATTCTGATCTGTCACCCTGATCTCTATATTTGTTTTACTGTTATTTCTACAGTTAAATACATTCAGTGCTCAAGAAAGGTCCTTTTACCGATTTCATGAGGCTTGCCAACTGGTGCTGTGACTGCTGTTTTATAGTTCTAGGAGGTTCTTAGGAAAGGGCTCATGAAAATAATATTTCCTGATTTCTTACAGGTTTTAAAACATTTGTCTTTAAGCTTTACACTTGAAGATCAGTTTGGTGGATAAAGTTCTCAGCCTATACTTTTCTTTCTTTGAGTGTCTTGCAGGTGTTGCTCTGCTGTTTGTGGTAGTGATTTTTGCCCTAGAAAAGTGGTGGAGGAGTGGAGAGGTGGGACCAGGGGAGCTCTCACTGTTACCATAGTGATGGACCTCTGACGTGGCTTCTGTGGGAAGTCACCCCCTCTGGATTTCAGAGTTTGGTTGAGGAGAGCTTCTCTGTTCATCTGTCTCCCAGAATTTTTTACAGCCTTTGTTTCGAAGAGTACTTGTAAACGTTTTTTCTTCCTCTCCTTTTTTTTTTTTTTAAGATTTTATTTATTTATTTGACAGAGATAGACAGCCAGCGAGAGAGGGAACACAAGCAGGGGGAGTGGGAGAGGAAGAAGCAGGCTCCCAGCAGAGTAGGGAGCCTGATGTGGGACTCGATCCCAGGACTCTGGGATCACGCCCTGGGCCAAAGGCAGACTCTTAACGACTGAGCCACGCAGGCGCCCCTTTTTCTTCCTCTCTTTGGTGCTTTCCAAGACTTTCCACTGTCCCCAGCAATCTCATTTTGTTCAATATAGGTCTTGTTCTTGTAGTTCCCTCTCGGAGTAGGATCCTGCCCTTCTGCAAGGGAATAACTGCTGGACATTTCTGAACTCTCTGAGGCTGTATATCCCCTCCTCCCTTGAGGTTTTTCACCAGCTATTCTGCTTTTTTTCATTTTTGGCACTCTTAACAACACTTTGGAGGTTGCATCATGTTTTTACCAAATACGTAGTTGGCAAGTTTGTTGTTATCCTTGTTGAGTGTGACAATTCAGAGCCAAAACGCTTCTGAGTTCCTTCTGAAACGGAACGTTCTCCTTTTTATTCCTTTAAGATTTTATTTATTTATTTATTTATTTATTTATTTATTTGAGAGAGAGAGAGAGGGCATAAGCAGGGGGGAGGGATGGAGAGAGAGGGAGAAGCAGACTCCCCCCTGAGTGGGGATCCTGATGCAGGGCTTGATGTGGGGCTCAATCTGAGGACCATCAACTGAGCCAAAGACAGATGCTTAACTGACTGAGCCACCCAGGTGCCCCACGTTCTCCTATTTTTAAATTATGGTAAAAAATTTTTATCAATGCTACTATGATTTATCCTTTCAACTGAACTTCTACGGACATAAGGAAGGTTATTTGTTTGTATTTCCTTCTGATAAACTTCTAGAAGTGACATTCCTGGTTTAAAAGAGCAGGCACACTTTTAAAGCTTTTGCTATGTTTTGCCAAAGTACCCAGTAGAGTTTGTACCAGTCACGGACTTCCTCTTTAAAGCTTGTGAATAGGGCACCTGGGTGGCTCAGTCGGTTAAGCGGCTGCCTTTGGCTCAGGTCATGATCTACAGGAGTTAGGATCGAGCCCCACATGGGGCTCCCTGCTCAGCGGGGAGTCTGTTTTTTTCTCTCTCTCTGCTCTTCCTCCCACCCTGCTCTCTCTTTTTCTCTCTCTCTCAAAGAAATGGATAGGTAAAATATTGATAAGGAAAGAAAGAAAGAAAGAAAGAAAGAAAGAAAGAAAGAAAGCAAGCTAGTGAATAGTTACTGCAATCACTGCTCTCACATTCCTGAATTCCCAAACTCTCCTGAGCAAAACCTTCCTTCTCTTTGTGCAGCCCCCTACTTTGTGACTGCTGCATTGGCGCCCCCCGCCCAGATTCCCTGGCACAGGGACATGTGTCTGGAAAAACAGCAAGTCACTTACTATTAAGAGCATTCAAGCTCTTCTGTTCTGATTTTTGGTCCCAAAATGGGAGGCCAATCCAGCAGGTGAAACTGCCCTTGGAAATGGTTCAGGGAGGCCTCCTAGAGGCTGGTCAGATGAGAGCACAGAGCCACCGATGCCAGGGTTTCCTATTTCTTCCCACCACAGAGAAGCTCAGCAAGTAACCCAAATTCATAGCGGTCCTGGAAATGACAAGGGGAAAAAATTACCTATTTTCCCCTCTGTACCTGACAGAACTGCTAAATAGCCAAATGGACTAGAGAAGTGGTTTTATTCTTGCCTGTCCTGCCTCGAAAAACCTGAAAATCCAAGTGCATTAAAAATACCAAGTGCAGAGAGCTCTTGGAGCCCTTCAAGCTGGCTTCCCAGCATCTGTGAGGAAGGTTTTACCAGCCAAAGGCTGGGAAACATTAAAAGCTTTGAAACCTTATGATCCACAGCTATTAAAGAAGTTTCCGAATTCCCAATATTCCTCTTCTATGGCCTCTCCTGTATCCTGACTCGCCAACAGCCCTGGGCTCCCACAAGAACAAATAATATGCAAAACTTTTTTTAGTCTACTTATGATAATTGCCTCAAATTAACATCACAAGGCGGTGGAAATTACATTCCCCAAAGGCTTCCTAGTGCAGGAAGTTACCGTGCAAAGGTAACTGCAAGGTAGTAACATGAAAATCAGGTTAGCTTCTGTTGTGCAAAAGTTTTTCTGTTAATCCATTATTTATATTCATATAAGATGGTGTTTCTGTATCCAAATGCATGAACATTTTAATCCGTTGTAAATGTAAGCTTAAGGTTTTTTCCTGTTGAATTAGACAAGTCTCTCTGCCAGAAACCATAAAGTTGATGTTCTTAAAACAGCAATCTAGTAGCTGCTTTTACCTAACCAAACGAATGTTCAGCATTCAGATCGCAGAAGGTTACCCGTCTTCCTATTTTGTATGCCTCGGGCCATAGCAGGAGTTCAGTCCGAGTGCCTTATTTTAAGCACACCTTGATGAACTAGTGCTCACAGGCCAGGTGCTGGAGGAGGGGAGCTGGAGACCAGGTGGCAGGGCAGCGGAGGACACAATTGGACGGGCCCTAGGACTTGTCTTCAGATCTTTGAAGGGCTATTTTGTAGAAAATAGCTCATTCTTCTTTGCTTTTCAAGGCAGGCATAGGGCCAAAGATTGAGAGCTAGATGAAGTCAGATTTTATCTTTAAATAGAAAAACTTTAAACAATTATCGTTGTCTGAAAAATACAAAATAACCTCCTTGGGTTGAACTGAGCTCCCAGTCATCTCACATCTACAATAAATTTATGATTGAATGAGATACGTAGTTAAGTATTTTACAATTTTTAAAAAAAAATATGGCCGAAGCTATTTGTGTTTAGAAATCCTTGAAAATGCTTAAGCAAAGTGAACTCCTTTGCCATTCTCACCACCAGTTCTGCAGAATAGGACCTTGTGGCTAATCATCTTAATCCCAGTCAGATTTCTGAAAACTGTTGCCTGCCTGGCCACCCTTGACATCTACACACATAAGAAATAATTAATAGCAAGACAACAAAAATGCTTTATATTTGTGTTCTTCATTTTCAAATATCTGGATTGTAGCAGATTCACTATATACATTTATATATTTCCAAATTATATATTTGCATATTCCACAGATGCTTTTAGCTTCAGAAGGACTCACGTATCCTTAGTGTTACTTCTACTAACTCCAAAGACCACTTTCCCCTGCACAAAAGGAAGAAAATGATTACATTCCTACCATTAGTCGGTGGTGGTAGACAATCTCCCCACAGTTCAAGAAAAAAAAATCCTTTGAGAGTGAAACTCTTCAGTAAGCACACTGTAGACAAGATTAGGCATCTGTCTAAGAATTTGTTGAAGAGATAGTTTTTTGTTTTTGTTTTTGTTTTATCTTTAAAAAACCGCTGCACCCAACCTGGGGCTTGCATTGACAATCCTGAGATCAAGAGTCGAATGCTCTACGGACTGAGCCAGGCAGGCGCCCCAAGAGACAGTGTTTTTTGAAAAAGGAATAAGGGATGACGTGTGGGGTCCCACTCCTGAATTTAGCTAAATTAAGGTTGCTTGTCATCCTGCCCTTGCCCCTCTTAGGGGAGAAAATGTGGCAGGAGCAATGGTGGTGATCTGCAGGAGCCTTGGACCCGGCTCCTGAGCCCTGTGGGACAAATGGAGGGAGGCATTCCAGGTCTTGGGCCCTTGGGGGACCTAGCTGCCAGTCACAGGGCAAGCACCGCACCTCTTTAATACCCTCGCAAAGACTAGCCAGGGACTGATTGGCACCATGCTATTCTCATCTTGTCTGCATCCCAAATCACTCCTCAGCATCTGACCAGGTAGCTTTTTCAGTTTCTATACATGTCCCTTGCACTGTCAATATAAATTGCAGGTGAACTTTCTGGTTCCACTATCTATTTGGCCAGAGGCTCAGCCTGCGGAGTAAGCAAAAGGAGAGCCCACATCTTAGACCTCCAGATTTAGCAAAATGAAAGTACTAGACACCCAGTTAAATTTGCATTTCAGATACACAACAGATCATTTTTAGTGTAAGTATATCCCAAATGTGTTTTCTTTGGCAACCCCACCACATTTTCCAATCCATATTTAAGGCTTTGAAAGAAAAAAATGAATGAGTGCATGGATGAAGAGAATGATCAACAAGACAGAAAGAAATCAGAGATGTAATTAATGAATATCTAACACGTTTTTGTCAATTTATAATATTTTCTTTTGATTGTTCTTTTAAATTTTTAAAAATTTTTATGACAATAATGTATACACGCAACAATTCAAATAGTACTCAAAAGCATAGGGTGAAAAATAGCAGTCCCCTGTCCCATCCAACCCCAACCCCAGCCTGATAACCCAAAGGTACCCAGTTAAATAAGCTCTTTCAGCTGTTTCTCCCAGTTTTAACCTCCTCTTCCATTTCTCTAGATAATATGCTTATAGTGCTATTTTGTTGATTTGTCAATTTTAGACATTATCTGCATTCTTGCAATTATGGGAAATGAGGATTTGCTTTTATTCATTGGCACCTGCATCCTCCTTCTCTTTCCTCCAGCTTCCCAACACAGTTTGTTACAATCTTTGCCTAAATCAATAATCCGTGTTTACATTACCATGGCTATGTAAATTTTTGTGGTGTTGCATTTATTTTCTTTTACAGTTTATGTGTAATGGGGGGGGGTTGTAGGTAGTAATTGCTTCATGTTTTTTTATTTACTCAATTTTTAAATGAACTTATTACTAGTTCTTACAACTGTCGCATAGCCCCTCAACAGAATTTTCTGCCTGGTCATACCTGTCAGGTAATCTGACCAACCCCACCTGAAACTTTCTATCTTCTGGCTCAGAGGGGAGCTCTTGCCCCTGGGCCTTCCACTCCACTGTCATCAAGGCTCTCCTTCAGCATCACCCTGGGAGCCCCTTTGCTCTCTCCTGGGCATGTCATCCTCATCCTTGGATTCTTTTTTTATTTTTTTTAAGAGAATAGAATGAGGAGCAGAGGGAGAAGGACAAGCAGACTCCCCACTGAGCACAGAGCCCAAAGTAGGGCTTGACCCTATGACCCTGAGATCATGACCTGAGCCCAAATCAAGAGTCTGAAGCTCAACTGACTGAGCCCCCCGCACCCCTCATCCTTGAATTATTCTTGTGTTTGGGTGGAGAGCTTCCTGAGAAAGGGAGCATGAGAGGCCCATTATTTGTGATCTTTTGTGTCTGAAAACATCTCTTATTCTACCATTTCTCTTAATTAATGGTTTGGGTTTAGATTTCTAAGCTATAAATAATTCTCACTTAAAGTTCTAAAGGCCTCACTCCATTATCTCCCAGCTTCCAGGGTTGCTGTTGAGAAGTCTGGTGCCATTCTGATCCCTGATCCTCTCCATTGACCTGTCTTTCCTCTCTGGGTCCTTTTAGGGTCTTTTCTTTATCCCTGGTGTTCTGACATTTTATGGATAATGAATCTTGAGATAGAAATCTCCCTGAAGATTTTATAACATTCTTAAAGCTTTCTTCTCCCTGAACCTAGACATTCTTCCTCTCCTTCCCCTCCCCACATACCTGTTTCTCATGTCTGATACTTTCCTTCAATGTCTGGGGATCTTGGCTGTCTGATAATATCTAAGAATTATGCTTTGGAGAAATGATTCGCTCATCAGCATGCTTGGGTGGAACTTGTCCAACAGTGGACTTCCCTGGAGAGGGTAGTTGGCCATGAGCTGGCTCTTCCATTGAGGGTCTGTATCGATACCATGCCTGTATCTGTAGGTCTTTCCCTCGAGTTTGCTCAACTTCTAAAGAAAAATGTACTGTAGTCTCCATCCTAGGGGTAAGGATTGTGCCTGAACCCACAGTTTTCTGAAAGCTGGGTGAGGAAAAGGGGCTGGAATTTTTACCTTTCAGTATCTAGATTTCTGTCTGTTCTCCATATTTTCTGCACTTGATGCCCACCCTCCCCAGTGAGCACCTCAAGTGACCTACAGGAATGGGCAAGGTGTGGGACCCTGCTGCCCCCGGGACTGTGTTCTCACGTGGCCTCCACCAGCCCTCGCACCTGCAGCTCTGCTCTGGCTGTCCCCCAGAGCCCCCGTGCAGGAATTAGGCCTTCAGCCTCCCCCATGCTGCCGTGTGACTCACCACTCCTTCCGCTGCTTCCCACCTTCCAAAAATGTGCTCCATCCTTTGTCTGCTTCCATCTCCTCGCCTGTTCTCATAGACCTTGTGGATTTGTAACTCTTTTTACTCCTTTATAGTTGTTTTTAGTAGAGTTTTGGGAGGGAGCAGATGGAGATTCATGAGAGGCTCTTCTGTCACATTTACCCAGAAGTTCCTTCGGGTTCATTCTCACTCTGAAGCCCTCGAAGGGAACAATTTCGAGACCCCTTTCTGAAATAATGCCTGCTGTCAGTCAACACAGCCACTTTGTATTTTATTTGGGGGTAGGTGTCTCTTTGTGGGAAAAGGATTTCAAAGTCCAAACACACACACTGTTTAATCATATTAGTAAAACACTCTTGACCTTTTGAACAAGATCCAAATGTGGCCCTTTGTTTTTGTCTAGGACTGGGGGACAAAAAATCATGAAAGGCATTTTGAAACATGGTGCTGGTCCCAGCGCTTACCAGACCTTCTCTGTCTCCCCAGCTTGAGTAAAAGCAAGGAGAATGCTGAAATACCATCTCCTTGGAATTAATCACGAGCCCCACCACTCCAGCTCTCCTGTGTTTACACATTACTGCTATTCTGTTGTCTCTGCTGGCGGATCTCCTTTCATCTGCAGCCCATTCAAAACTCTCTTCAGTTAAAGCTGCACACGTGGCTCTTGAATTAAGAGGGGCATTTTAGCAATAATTCCTCATTCCTTTTATTGGAGGGCTCAAAGTCTTAAGGAGGGATCACTGTTGTTTCAGTGTGTTCTGCTGTGGCCAGCTGACACTTAAAGTCCAGATAAGCAAAGGAGAGAGAGCAGGGCCAGGAGGCCGTCGCAGGGAGAGGTAGCTCTGTAGCTGGAGCCTGGGGTTAACAGGAGAATGAATGGACCAGGATGGAGAGGGCTTTGAATGCCGCACTAAGGGCTTTGTGCTTTCCTGCAAGCAGGACGACCTACTCAAGGATCTTTAGCAGGAGAGTGACATGAGATAAACTATGCTTTAAGAAAATTTAAACTGAGAGCTGTGGTTGGGAGGATTTAGAGCAGGGAGAGGCTGGAGTCTAGGCAGCCAGTTAGACAAAGTGGTTCTTGACCCTGGCTGCAGAGATCACTGGAAGAGCTTTTTAAAAAATCCAGATCCTGGGGCGCCTGGGTAGCGCAGTCGTTAAAGCGTCTGCCTTCGGCTCAGGGCGTGATCCCAGCGTTCCGGGATAGAGTCCCACATCAGGCTCCTCTGCTGGGAGCCTGCTTCTTCCTCTCCCACTCCCCCTGCTTGTGTTCCCTCTCTCGCTGGCTGTCTCTGTCAAATAAATAAATAAAATCTTTAAAAAAATAAAATAAAATAAAATAAAAAATCCAGATCCTGGCCTGGACCCTGAGAGATTTGGTTGCAGGGGGTCTGAACCAAGGGAGGGAGGGAACGAAGAATCTGTGTGCTTAAAACATTCCCTGGGTGTAGCACTGAGCTATTGCAACAAACCAATAAAGGGGACTAGGCCTTAAAGTGGGGAGGCAGAGGAGGAAACAGATTGGCGCGAGGCTGCCCCCTGAGGAGGAGTGGGGGAGGGGGAGGAGGAGAGAGTCCCACCTGACCCCTGCCTGTTTCAGGGCCTGGGGGTGGGGGTGGGGGTGGGGGGGGTGGGGGAGGCATGAGGAGGACCACCAAACTAGGCTTGGAAAGCCAAGTGGAGGCTGGTGCCTTCCCTACAGGAGAGCTAGAAGATCAGATTTGGAAGAAGACGGTGCCAGCGGACATTCAAGTGCCAAAGGAGCCTGGGATTTAAGCATCTGGCTCCTACTTACAGTCATGGAGTGGGTGGGGTTGGAGAAAGGAGACAGTTCACATCCCACTGGTCTCCCGAGTGTGTGGACACACGCACGGGTACATGTGGACAGCCCAACGGTCCTCTTTGGCAGGAGTCAGAAAGTGTGGCCGTTCAGAGCTTGGGCTCTGGAAGCCAGCAGCCCTGTTGGTGTGACTGCGGGAGCCACAGCCTCCTCACCTGCAGAAAACCAGTGACCCAGCAGTATGGCTATCAGGCTGACTTGATACGCTGCCGGCGAAGGCTGGGCACAGAGGCTGGCACGCAGAGATCACTCTGTAAACAGAAGCTGGGAGTAGTGCTAAAACATGTTAGCTCACTTCTCAAGCCAGGGAGTCATAAAGTCTTTCATTCAGTGTCTCTCACTCCTGCATCTGGAGAGCTGTAAAGTATTTCATTCAGTGTTAGGGGACAAGTCCACAGGAAGGCATGAAACCTTTTGTTTGTTGCTACCCACCCCAGGTGGCGTTCTCGGGGTATGTTTTTAGTAAGTCCTTTGCCTTTATTTCTAGGACTCCTCAAGAAATGACAGTCCCTTGGTGCTGCATTTAATTGGAGAGGAGCTCAGAGACGGGAGATAATAATTATGACACCTGAAATGTCAAGTTCTTCACAAGTTCGCCATTGCCCTGTCCCCCTGAACAGCTCTGGGAACCCAAACCGTGCAGCCCCCAGAGCATGCCCTGGGTCTCTCAGCCAGGCCTCACCTGGGAAATCTGAGTGACGTTGACACGCAGGCAGCAGGAAGACACACGGTGAACTGAGGAGCCTGTGCTGAGCTCAGAAGAGGTGAGTTGATGATCTGCTATTTATAGCCGCACTAAGAGGCTCTGGCCGCCAGCTCGGTGTGAGGCTGCTGGAAATGATGCCTTCGCAGAGCTGAGAGCACAAAATGCAATTGGTGATTCATGGGCAGCAGCCACTTGAAATACAAACATTCCTGTGCACCAGCCCCACCCGCCTTTCAGACGCCCCCTTTGGAAGCTTGTTGAACAGAGTTGCCAGCCTACGGCCTCCATGTCTGCATGCATTTGGACAGAAAGTGAGGGTAGGCAGGTTCCGCTCCAACCAGGGGCCTGAGAAGGGCAGCAGCACTCCTGAGAGGACACCAAGAGCCTGAGCCGCCCCTCCCAGAGGCCTTGGCTGGAACCCAGGTCAGGCTGAGTAAGAGCCAAGCCCTGGTCTCTGGAGGCCACCTGTGCTGCTGGGCCCCAGGGGGCGTACGGGTCAGAGAAAAAGGACAGTTCCTGCTCCTGCCCTTTGTCTCCAGGGGCAACGCTGGTCATGGGGCAGCTTCCTGATGATGCTTGTTCTGCCGGACATGCAAAAATGTACAATGAGGAAATCCCGGTAGCTTTTTTTTTTTTTAAGATTTCATTTATTTATTTGTTAGATAGAGAGAGTGCACACAAGCAGGGGGAGCAGCAGGCAGAGGGAGAAGCAGGCTCCCCGCTGAGCAAGGAGTTCGATGTGTGACTCGATCCCAGAACCCCGGGATCATGACCTGAGCCGAAGGCAGACGCTTAACTGACTGAGCCACCCAGGCGTCCCTCCTGGTAGCTTTTTAACTTTTTCCCCCAATTCCATAGCCCAGCACCTGTCACCTAAAATAGCTGTTGTTTCTTTTCCTTTGGTAACATCTTGGCTTTCAGGCCAAAGTCTACCTGGAGGCTCCAACCCAGCTCATCCTATGCGAGGAATGCACTTGGGAGTCTCTTAGCTTCCTGCAACCAAGACTGGTTTGAAAGGACCCAACCAGGATAATGAGGCATAAACCAACCAAGCTCTGGAGCTCGATTGTCTGAGGTCAAATACCATCTTCATAATTGCTGGCTATCCGCCTGCATCAAATTCCTCTGAGACTCAGTTTCCTCACTGGGAAGATGGGGATAATAACGGAACCTACCTCACTGGATGGTGAGGAAGAGGAAAAGAAGAAACCTACATAAAGGGGTCAGCACAGTGCCCAGCACGTGGAAGGGCTCAGCAAATGGAAGCTGCCTCGGCCACTGCCGCCATACTGGTTTTTGCTATGGTGTCTTGGCCTCTATCCTGACATCACTCCTATGGCACTGAGGCTCCTTGTAGAGGTGGTGCCCTGGGGTCTCGAGAGAGACTCTCTACCCATTATGAATACACCCCTCATCAGGCTGCTCAGTGAGATGGACTTCACCCCTGGGTTGTTTGGCCCATTGCATTGCCTCTCCCTCACACTTGCCTGGGAATGAGGTGCCTCTACCTCGAGGTTGGGCCTGCTGGGCCCTGACCACCCTACTCCTGCCCTTCTGGGTCCTGGGGTGGCCCTCAGGGGCATTAACTATCACCGTCCGGGGGGGAACTCACCTGAGGGTTCTAGGCGCTAACCTGAAGTCTGTAGCCAGCAGATTACCCACCTCACCTACCAGCTGGACACGCATTACAAACTGCTGATTCATGAAGGCTCATATGGCTTTGGCTGTTTGTACGTTCTCTCATCTCCAGCTGTCAGCCAAAACATAATTGTAGCTGTCACTTTGGCAGCAAGATGCTGTGATGTGTCCTAATACAACTGCTTCTGCTCCACAGCAATGAGCTTTTAGGAGGTGGGAGGAATCTGCAGCTGCTCCTGTGGAGAGAGCCGTTCTGGAAAGTGGTCTGTGTGATATTCACCAAGGTGCAGCCGTGGGGGTGGTGTGAACACCAGAGTAAGGCCCTGCATTAGAACTGGCCCTGACATGCTTTCGTCTGCAGCTATAGTAATGTGATTCTGATGACATCAATTCGTAAGAGACTGCCATTGAAATGAGGCGTTTTGGGCAGCTGGGAGAGCTTGGAAACCACCTTTAGACTTATATGCAATTTGGACTCTAGTATGCATGGGGTGAATGAGGGGTTAGACAGTGAGGTACACGGTGTAGGGAGATGGCACCTGAGAGACAGCTGGGGCCAGACTGGGGAGCAAGGGACTTGAAGCCAGGCCATGGAGCTTGGACTTGAACATGCAAGCAATAGGAAGCCACTGAAGGACTTAAGGGAGAAAGTGATGTAGTCAGATGGCATTGGGAGTCTGAGTTCGAACACCCGCAAGCAGTGGCAGTAAGAGTAAGACTCTCCCTCTCTACTACAGTGGTATGCTCCTTGGGAAGTTTTCCTGGAGCACCTGGAGCATTGGCCCCTGGATTCAGGAGTGGCTGCAACTTCATGCTTAGTGGGTAAGTGTGGGAAAGGCCAGCCCTTGTCAAGCCAGTTGAGTGTGCAGCAAGCAAGGGGAGGCACAGGGCTCATGCCTTCGTTTGTCCTTGGTCCTTCTAGGCCAGAGTTCAATAAGGAAGCACTTCGTGCAGATGTGGTAAATGCAAGGGATTACGGATACTTATTCCAAAGGTAAGTGGAGCCTCCTGGGGCTAAGAGATGGTCCCACTGCCTGTGGGTATTGTCTCCCCTACCGTACATACACACTTAGAAAACAGCAGAGACGAATGTCCAAGTTGGTTGATAGAAGGATTCCTAGAAGGAAGGTTTTACTTTTACAAGCGGTTGTACTTAAATCAATCCCAGTTTATAGGTTGGTTTCATGAAGGCAGAAGAATATGAAGCGTTGGGACCATTGACGGTGGGTGAGCCACCCACGGCAGTAGAAGCCAGAGCATATCTGGACCATCGTGTAAGTCAGGAGGAAAACAGGATTCAGTTGACAGAAATTTTGTGTCGCCTTCTCAGAAGTACATTGTTGTGCAAGCAGAGGTTTGGCAGTGATTCTCCCTTTCCGCTGCAAGCTAGGGAGGGCAGGCTGCCTCTCTGGTTGTTAGGGGAGGGAAGGCAGGAGGAAGAAATCCCATTCTGGCATGAGCTTCCATCAGCATTCCCCAGGCTGGGCTGCCAAGGGGCAGCAGGAAGGAGATGTGGCACATGTGGAACTGGGGAGCTCCTGACACAAGGTGGCTGTGGTGGGTGCCTGGAACGCTTTGGCCTATGTGTGGCGCCTGAACCTCACCCTCTTCCCTGAGGGCAGACAGCATGTCATAACCACCTCTGCCTACCCATGGCTGGCTTGTAGCAATATGCCAAGATGTAGTTTTACCCTATTTAGTTTGCTTTTTGCTTTAAAATTTAACACGTAATGGGTTTGTAAACATTTTTTACTGTCAGAAAAGTCCAAACAACCATATGTACAGCTTCACAAATAATTATACAGTGAATGCTAATTTTTTTTATTTCTAAAGAAAAGTACAGAGGGGCACCTAGGTGGCTCAGTCGGTTAGGTGTCTGACTTCGGCTGAGGTCATGATCTCAGGGTCCTGGGATCAAGCCCCGTGTTGGGCTCCCTGCTCAGCCGGGAGCATGCTTCTCCCTCTCCCTCTGCCCCTCACCCTGCTTGTGCTCAATCTCTCTCTCTCAAATAAATGAATAATCTTTTTAAAAATTTTTAATTTTTTAAATTTTTTTTAAAGATTTTATTACTTATTTGACAGAGAGAGACAGAGAGCCAGAAAGCACAAGCGGGGGTGGGGAGAGAGGAACAGCAGGGGAAGAGGGAGAAGCAGACTCCCCACTGAGCAAGGAGCCTGATGCGGGGCTCGATCCCAGAACCCGGGGATCATGACCAGAGCCGAATGCAGACACTTAACTGAGTCACACAGGTACCCCAGTAAAAAATCTTTTTAAAAAATACAAAGAAAAGTATAGAAAAAGAAAATAAATGACCCTTAAACCTTTGCCTGGACAACTTCCACTGAAATTCTGTTAATGTGGGGCTGAAACTCAGAACCTTAAGATCAAGAGCTGAATGCTCTACCCACTGAGCCAACCAGGCACCCCTTCATGATACATTTTTTTTTTTTTTTTGAAGATTTTATGTATTTATTTGCGGGAGAAAGAGAGAGAGAGAGCACATGCATGAGTGGGGACGAGGGGCAGAGGGAGAGAGTGGAAGAAGCAGTCTCCCTGCTGAGCAGGGAGCCGAACTCAGAGCTTAATCCCAGGACCCCGGGATCATGGCCCAAGCTGAAGGCAGACTATTAACCAACTGAGCCACCCAGGCGCCCCATGATACATTTTAAAAGAGGATGCAATCATGCCTCTCAGATATAAAATTAACATCTGTCAAAGATTTTATTCATAAATTAATGAGAGAAGCACTAAAATATTACAACCAATTCAAAGGAGAACTCAAAGTATTACCCATAGATGGTCAGTGAAGGAATGCTGAAGTTATTTTAGAAATGAATGTGAAACTGGTCGATACCCACAAGGCAATAGTCAGTTGTACTCCACCAAGCAGTCTGTGTTTCTGTGAACAGGAATTGCTTGCATTCCTATCAAGCTTCTATGACTTAACTCCCATCTTTAGAGTTGAAAGCCATCTAGTCAAAGACAGCAGAAGGCAGAGAGAACCTAGGTGGGTGGGTTACTCAGGATGCCCACTCAATTTCAACATCTTTCACAGTTGTTCCCGCCACTTGTCATTGACTCCCTACTTACATCCCTCCTAGGATTTCCTCTACCCACTACCTCTGCTACCCACTACCAGCTCCCCCAACCCCTTTGCCCGTGTTCCAGGTGATGAGCCAGCACTGGAAGCCAGGACTGGGAGAACCAACCATTGCCTGGGCTGAGCCAGCCAAGTGCTCCCAAGGCTCTGACTCTGCTTTTGTGGTGGTGGGCCCTGGAGTTGTGAGCCAGGCTAGCTCAGGGCTGGTAGTCACATTGGGTCTTGTTAAAAATGGTTAAGGTTTTATGAAAAGGGACCAGATTAGAAACGCAGAGGGAAAAGACTTGTGGTCCGGCACAAAAGACAAAGTGCTTGTCTAGTTCCAACTGTCTAGTTCCTAGGATGACTTTGTGCATTTGGATTCTGTGAGAGTCGTCCTTTATGTTTGAGTCAGCTTGGGTGAGTGTCTGTTCCAATAATTCCCTACCTAAGAGAATAGCTGACATGCAAGATATATTATGATGGAGGGGCGGCAGGTAGCATCTCAATCCTCCCTGTCTGAGGCAATTTCCCACAGAGTTCGTGGTCTGTGTTGGCACCATGGAGCATTATAGCAGCCCCAAAGGGCAGGGGGCAGAATGGTACATGATACAGTGGAAAAGAACAAATACCTGAGTCACTTTGTACCCTTTTACCATCACCTCACCTCCCACGAACAAGTTTTCTTTTCTCTCTTTTTTTTAAGTTTATTTATTTTTTTAGTAATCTCTACACCCAACATGGGGTTCAAACTCATGACCTCGAGATCAAGAGTCATATGCTCTTCTGACTGAGCCAGCCAAGCACCCCATGAACAAGTTTTCTTATCTTAAAAATGGGGGGCAATTCTCCTTTCTGGCTTGCCTCCCAGGGCTACTGTGGGGTTCCAATGAGAGGCATGGGTAGGAGTCAAGGCCTACTGCCAAGGCCAGTCATGTGGTGGGAACTGAGCCCACAGCTCCGCCAGGATGGGAGAGCCCGCCGCCTCTGTGCAAAGTGCTTTGGGAGAAGAGGTTTTGTGCAAATGGCCAGTCATGATTAATTGATGGGGAGGCTCTCAGGCAAAGGATCAGATTTCACAGATAAATACACACAGGCACACACACACACACACACACACACACACACACACAACACAGAGGCACAGTTTGGCTCTCCCGAGAAGGAAATGTTCATTCAAGGTAAGGCAAGTGTATCTAAATGAAGGTTTTCCATACCTTCAACAGGTACCTTCTCACAGTCTTCATTCATGAGCATGTACGTACTGAGCACTATCCCAGGCACTGAGATACTGAGATAAAGAGTTAGCTCCTGCTCTTATGGTACTGGGAGGCAGACATACAAAAAGCTTTACCAGGGAGTGTAATAAGCACAGACAGAGGATATTCTAGCAGCACCAAGGCGGAGCACCCACCCATGACCCCAGTGGCTTCAAGGATCTTCAGAGAGTATGCAGAGTAAAGTCGGGTGTTGCTGGAGTGTTGAGGTAGGTGAGGGTTTGGCTGAAGTGGGCAGTGGGCCCATGGGTCATGTGGGGACTTGGGCCCTCAGAGGGAATTCCATGCTTAAGAAAGTGAGTGGTCACTTGTGTCACTATGGTTACTATGGTCCGATGTGTACTGTAGAACAGTCAATGTGCCTGCCCACGAAGCACAGGTTGGAGGGAAACAGATAAGGACCCTGTAAACAAGAGATGTTTACAGGCATCCAAACAAGAAGCGATGACCTGAGGAAAGGAGTACAGGGAACTGATTCAAGAAATGTTTGGGCCAGGATTTAACCTGAGAAGCAAGACAACAATGACCCTCAGGTTTTTAGCAAGGGTGACCGTGTGGGGAGGATGGCACCATCACAGGAGAAAGCACAAGAGGAGAAGCAGGTGGGGGCGGGGGGAAGGGCTGGGTGATGATGACTCCATTTGAGACATGGTGAGTATGAAAACCTATGTGCATCCAGGTGGAGGCATCCAGGGGAAAGGTGGATATATAGGTCTGAAACCTAGGGAGCAGTTTGGGCTGTGAAGCTGGAGTGACTGTGGGCACAGACAGGTTTATAAGAGTGTGGCGGGAAGGAGAGAGCAGGAGAAGAATTGGAGGGGGCATCCTTTGGCCCCCAAATGCTCTCCTGCTGAGAGGGAGGGTGGGAGGAGGAGATAAGGGCAAAGAGGGGGTGTTTGGAAGCCTCCTTATGGGAAATAGAAGAGAATCTGACCCAGGCCTAGCAACACAGGGGCCCTACTGGCTTTGGAGGTGATACATCTGCATTGACACAGATCTGTCCCCCTCTACAGGACTTAGAAGCCAGGAAGGCAGGCTGAACTATGTGCCTGGGCTATGGTCTTGTGAAGAGGTTGTAGCAGAAGGAAGTAGGAGGTGTGGAGCAGAGACAGCTAACTGTTCACCAAAAAACCATCATCCTCTGCCCTTCTATGGAATAGAATTGAGGATAGGAAGGGGTTTCCCAGCAGAGACTACGTTTCCCAACATACACTCCTCCCCTCACATCTGTTGCATCTAAGAGTGGTCCATTGACTTGTTCTTGCCAACAGAATGTCAATCAGGGAAGACGTGTCATTTCCAGCCCAAGATAGTTAAGCAGCAGACATATCATCTCCACCTTTCCTTTCTCTCACCTCCAGATAGAGATCCTCTTAGAAACCACATGTTGGAGGTGTCAGAGCCACAGGGTAGAACGTTCCTTCTCTCTGACTCACCATTTAGAGGAGAGACACCAAATGAACAGGAACACCTGTTTGGGTTTAATGTGAGCAAGAAATCAACTATATTGTCTGAGCCAGTATACAGTTTGGGATTTGTTTGTTATAGCACCTGGCATTACCCTAATTAATACACGGCTTAAGAAGATTTTTGGTTGTTCAGATGGCTCTAATGGGGCCAGGCTGGGGAAACAATTGAGGCCTCCAGGAACAGAAGGTTTTTGTTAAAGTCTAAGAGCAGGAGTGGAGAGAGAGAGAACTGGAAAAATCTAACAAGTAGGAGGTCAAGGCCTCTGGTAGAATTCGGGAGGCTAAGATTTCAGAGAGAATCTATCCCACTGTGTGTCAAGAGCCCAGAGGGAGAAGGTGAGGAACAGTAAGCAGGTCCAGGAATTGTGATGCTGAGGGTCAGGAATTGTGTTGGCTGGTCACTCCGCTTGGATGTCATAGGTCTGTGATGAAGCTGGACATGGGGTAGATTGGCTGTTGTCTTGCAACCAGGACACCAGGAAGGAGTGCTTTAGTGAAAAGAAAAGACTAGCAGGACTGCCATCTCTCAGTCCTGTACTATGGCTGACTGGACCTGAGCATCTCGTCACTGCTTAGGATTTGCTCACTAGGCCACCTGAGATACACTCCTGAAAGCTGGCCCATGAAAGGAGCACCTGTAAATGCTGAGGTAGGCTCACTCCATCCAGAATCAGCCTGACCTACAACAGGAGTGCTATCTTCAGTTGGTAGAGCAGCTTGGCACTCTCCAAAGTGCTTATTTACATATCCTTTTGAACCTCATGGACATCCCAGAAATACCCATATGAAGACAGTGTCTGTGTGTGCCAGGTAGAGTCACCATAATGTTCAGTGAGATCCCTCAAGGTGGGGTAGATCTAGGATCTCCTGATCCTTGGCCTGTTGTTCTATGAAATTCCTTTTAAAGACATTTGTAGACATTAACTGCCCATCATTTTAGGAAGATTTAGGCCTCAACATGCTATTGACAGCAGGTATGACTGAGATGGTCTCCAAAGGCGCTTCCAGCTAGTGATTCTTAGAAGAGTTTCTAAATGAATGGTGCCAAAACAGGAGTAGGTATAGGAGCGGCAGAATGCTCAAAATAATAGTTGTGAAAATAAGAGTAGTTTATTTCTATTAAAAAAAAAATCTGAGGGGTGCCTGGCTGGCTTAGTGAGTTGAGCATCTGACTTTTGGTTTTGGCTCAGGTCATGATCTCAGGGTCCTGGGTTCGAGCCCTGTGTCAGGCTTCCTGCACAGCAGGAAATCTACTTGTCTCCCTCTCCCTCTGCCCCTCACGTGCCTGTGCACTCTCTCTCTCAAACAAATAAATAAATCTTAAGGCTCCTTCTGTTTTGTTGCTCTCCTCTGTTGTTCCATAACAAATCACTTCAAAACTCAGTGGCTTAAAACAACAATAAACATATATTATCTCACACTTTCTGTGTGTCAGGAATTCAGGAGTGACTTAGCGGGGTGCTTCTGGCTTGAGCTCTCTCATGAGATTGCAGTCAGGATGTCAGATGGAGCCCTGGTCATTTGAAGGCTTGGCGGGGACTGCAACACTGCTGGCAAGTTGGTTCCAGCTGTTGACAATAAGTCTGTAGTTTCTCACTACTAGTCATCCTCCACAGGGTTGCTTGGGTGTGCTTACAACATGGCGGCTGGCTTCTACATGCCCAGAGCAAGTGATTCAAAAAGGAGTAAGACAGGGGTGCCTGTGTGGTACAGTGGGTTAAGCGTCCAACTCTTCGTTTTGATTCAGGTCATGATCTGGGGATTGTGGGATTGAGCCCTGTGTCAGACTCAGCACTGACTGCAGAGTCTGCTAAAGTTTCTCCCTCTCTCTTTGCTCCTCCACCCTCACCCCACTTATCCTTTCTCTCTCTCAAATAAATAAATAAATCATTAAAAAGAAGAAGAAGAAGAAGATGGAAGTGCAATGTCTTTTACGATGGAGTTTCAGAAGTCACACTACCATTTCTGCAACATCCTATTGGTTACACAGGTCAGCCCTATTTAATATGAAACAAAACTAAGCACTGACATGAATAGCAGAAGTTGAGAGTCACTGGAGGCCACCTTGGAAGTTGGGCTGCTTCATCTGCCATCCTCAAAGTGTGGCTTCACGCTCATGTTTCAAGATGGCTGCTCTAACTCCAGCTATCACATCACCAAAGGTGCTTTTTAGCTGCATGAAGAAGGGAGAAAGGAAGGTGTGCCTTTTCCCTTTAAGGATACTTTTCAGAAGTTGGATACACCATTGCACTTATATCTCATTGATCAAAACTTAGCCACACAGCTGGAAAGGAAGTTAGGAAATTTAGTATCTATCAATCTATCTAGATTGATTGATTGATATTGTATATCAATACAATACCTGTGTATATTTCAAAGGATGGGGTGGGGGAGAGGGGAGCATAGAGACCATCACTACCTTGGGTTATTGACCTGGTTAAGGACTCATGACCCATCTTGTCTGATAAATAATTTGTGTGTGTGTGTGTGTGTGTGTGTTTCAGCCATGGGGGAGGAGTGCAGATTAGTGCTTTACCCTGTAATTAGTGAATCTCAATGTAAAAAGAAAATAGTCCTTAGAAGAGCTCAAGAGACAAATGAGCATTAAAAACAGACCTAGTCCTAAAACCCAGTCAAGGGTGGTCCCAAGAATGAAGATGATCCAGAAAATGAGAACATTATCACAGGAGGCATCGTGAGGGCAGCCTCATTCTGCACTCAGACCTGCAGTTTTAAATAAATTCTAGGCAGCCCGATTTACTGATCCAAATGCAGAAGCACAGATGGGCAACTATACCAGCTGTGTTTTTAAAAGATCATATGATTCTTGATCAATGAACCGAAGAGACCAAATGTAGACGTGTTTAAAGCTGAGCTGCAGATTTGCCCAGAGACCTCTTAGAGACCAGAGCAGGGCTTCAGCAGCCAGCTGAGTGCTGACTCAAGATGGGGTGAGGGAGTAGGGAGGGTGATGAGCCATCAGACAGCCAGAGAATTCTGAGGCCTGAGAGGTCCACAGAAAAGCTGCCCTGGCAGAAGTAGGGCAAGGCTCTGACTTGGCCAAGTGGCCAGTGACAGGAAGCACCGTTGTTCTAGAGGAATGTAAAGTCTGAAGCAAGAAGCCTGGGGCTGAAGCACCCAAGAGAAAAACTGGTCCTGCTACTAAGGCCCTTCTGACAGAGACTGGTTTCTCCTTGCTACACAGCATGCCTGGGCAGCAGATCCTTATCCGGAGGGTGGAAGAGGTAGACTGAGGACTCTGAGGTCCTTGCTTTATAGTTTCCTACCCACCTGGCTGATCTCACATCCCTGCCCATGGCCCAAGCTGGAGAACATACCTGAGTCCCGCATCCCTACCTGGCCATCTCCAGATGAGGCTGGCAGGACACCCAGGGAAGGCAACATACTCAGGCCACAACCCATGCTCCTTATTGCATGTGGGTTGTCAATCATCACCATATTGCTGTTGTCCAAGGGTCAATTTCCAGAGAAGTGAGGGGATCACAAAAGCTCCCAGCCTTTCCCACTCTGCTTTGGCCTGAGTCCCAAGTTCACCAAGAACTTGGGGGACCTCTACTGGCTCCTAGTTTGAGGACCCTTTCAAGAGAGACACCTCCAGGAATGGCCAACATAAGGCTCCAACCTTGGGCAGGTCCCTGGAAGCTAAGGGTGAGCTGGTGAGGGGGGCTAAAGCATCTTAAAGTGGACTTGAATTGGCTTGGGAAATCTGGGGCTGTTCTCATGGCTCTGTTGCACCAGTGATTAGTGAGCTCAATGGGGCAGACACTAGGCTACTCCCTGGGGACACAGAGCAGAGGAAAGTTCATATGACATCAGTCCAGACACATAAATAAAGCAAAACAGTGGAGGGTGCAATGTGCAGTGATGGGTACAAGAAACAGAAATAATGGTGGAGGGGAGTGCGCTAGCAGAGCGGTAAAGGAAATCTTTACAGAAAAGAACTGGAGTTCCTTAGCTGGCAGTGGGGCCAGGTGCTCTGAATTTGAAACTGCCTGTGGTAGATGAAGAGAATTTCCTTTCCTGATGTGTATACTGCACTCTGAAGTTTCTGGGCCCTTTCAGGGTGCAGTGTGGGCTTGATCTTTTCCACTAAGCCACTGAAAGGAATCAGAGACAGGAGAAGATGCTCCCTCTCTTTAGGGATTGTTGGCTTTTCTTTCATCTTTGAGTCCTCAGTACCTGGTCATGACAATGGAGGTACCATAAAGAGGAAGGAGAGAATGCTCTTCTGATCTTGGAGAATCTACCTCAAACCCAGTCCTTTTCCATGTTAAGTCTCCAAGTGGCCTTCGATGGCCTTTTAGGCATGACTGTCCCCAGTAGCCTCTGACAGGGCAGGAGGCAGGGCTAGGAGGTGCGCTGGCTGGGGCACTCTGGTCTCCCTTCCTTGGTGTCAGACCCAGTCTGTCAAAGTATCTGGGTCTCTGGGATCCTTTGGAGACCCCAGCATTGCTGAAGCACCCATCCTGCCTCTTGCAGGTGGCCCTGAAGTGTGAGAAGCTTCATCTGGTTCAGGCTGGCACATTTTCATCTCTTATTTTGTGGTGTACAAGCTACAAAATAGGGGCACCTGGGTGGCTTAGATGGTTAAGCACCTGCCTTTGGCTCAGGTCATGGTCTCCAGGTCCTGGGATCAAGCCCCATGTCAGGCTCCCAGCTCAGTGGGGAGTATGCTTCTCCCTCTCCCTATGCCTCACCCCCTGCTTATACTCTCTCTGCCTCTCTCTCAAATGAATAAATAAAATCTTTTTTTTAAATGATGTTATTTATTTATTTGACAGAGAGAGAGACAGCCAGTGAGAGAGGGAACACAAGCAGGGGTAGTGGGAGATGAAGAAGCAGGCTCCCGTTGGAACAGGGAGCCTGATGTGGGGCTCAATCCCAGGACCCTGGGATCATGCCCTGGGCCGAAGGCAGACGCTTAACGACCGAGCCACCCAGGTGCCCCATAAATAAAATCTTTAAAAACAGAAACAAGCTGGCTCTCCCTCCAGGACCCAGGAAAATGTGATATGCAGGAGAATCACCAGGTGACCCAAAATGAAATAGTTGCTCTGCAATTCTTCTATGAAGACAGAAAGAACTAGAGGCCTCAAGAGGTCCAGTGGGTACCACCTCCTTCCTGGGTCAAGGTGGGAAAGTGAAATGGAAACAGAGCCATGCTGGGATGCTCCAGGTAGACCAGGAATCTCAGGCACAGAGCTACCAGTGCCCAGTGAAGCTATGAGAGGATTTGCAGTGCAGATAGAGGGTGGGCCCTGCCCTAAGTGTCAAGGTCCTGGCCAGCCCAGCTCATTCATTCACTTGCCCCTTTCCCCTGATTATTGCTCTTCTCACTGGGATGCAAATAGTCACCTGGAAGCCCTGGTCTTTCTCTCACCTTTGCCTGCTCCAACCCCAAGGCCTAGCTCAGATCACACACATCCCTCTGGCTCAGAAATACCTTAATTACAAACTCTTTGGTCTGGCATTCAAAGCCCTACCCACTACAGGACTAATTCACCCCTCACCCTGGATCTTGCCTTTATCTGGTCCAGATGCCCCCTTGTTGCTGCTGACCCCCTGGCCCAGCTCCAGTGCTGTGTCACCTATCAAGTCTTCCTTGTCACCCTCTGCCCTCTGAACCTATGGCCTAAGGGATGGAGCTTTTTACTAGATTTGCATCTTTAATTACAGGAGTGATACATGCTTGTAAAAACATTCCCACATTATAGACGTGTAGAGTAAAATGAGTGTGTGTCATCCTGACACTCCTTTCCCTAGAACTGGCCCCAGTTAACAGTCAGGCAGGCAGTTGGGTACCCATTTTACCCAGCAGGAGAGGGGCTCTTGGGAGCCTTCCATAACCACTTGACAATGGTGGCAGGGTGGGGGGCGGGGTGAGCAGAACTGACCAAAGGTTTCAGAGGTGGTGATTTGACTGTGAAAGAAAATCTTCAAGGTCCCCCTTGATTTCTTTCAAAGAACAGAGCCCCAGGGAGATATTTCTAGTTCATATAGGAATATCCATTCTATTCACCCAAGACCAGAAACTCAAGTTCAAAGACACTCAAGCCTCTGGAGAATCCTCTTGGCCTAGCACTACTCCTACTACAAGCCCAGGCTGAGCTGAAGTGAAAGTCTGGCTGTGGTTTTATACAACTGCCTAGGTGTGCAAACCCCAGGGCTTTGTCCCAGTGGCCAAGGGGAGTCAAGGAAAAGTTTTCAGAAGAAAAGTAACATTTTAGACACAGATCATGAGCAGGCAGTGATAAGTTTGGAGGAAGTGAATGCCTTTGAGTGAATAATAATGTTGGCCTGGACTTGAGCAGACACAGTAGAATATGAGAAGAGGGGGACTATAACGCAGCAGATGGGGGAGAGTGACAGGAAGGAGACTCTAGCTCTGGTGCTGTGGATATGGGTTCCAGATCTACTGTTGCATTTAGCAAACAGTTGTTGACTGGATTGGACTCAGATTGTGAGGACCTGGGCATCCCTACACCCTTTTATAGGTAAAGAATTGAAGGCAATGATAAACCCCAATCTGGCCATCTAGATGACGAGAAAGGACTAGTCAATCAGTGTAGACCTGACTGGGCATGCAGATCTTGATTCAGGCGTATCAGGTACATTCAGAGGCTCCTAGACACCATAATCTTGAAGCAGACATTCCAGGTACATAGCTGACCATTTCCAGCCAACCCAATACCCTCAGTCAATCAGCAACACTCAGAAACTTTGCTTTTTTTTTTTTTTTTTTTAAGATTTTATTTATTTATTTTGACAGAGAGACAGCCAGCGAGAGAGGGAACACAAGCAGGGGAGTGGGAGAGGGAGAAGCAGGCTCCCAGCAGAGGAGCCCGATGTGGGACTCGATCCCGGAACACCGGGATCATGCCCTGAGCCGAAGGCAGACGCTTAACGACTGCGCTACTCAGGCGCCCCAGAAACTTTGCTTTTTGAATACAGGACACAGATAATTCATTACCTACTCCATTTCTCCCTCTAACCCAATGCTGAGCCTAGATCCTCTGCTGGAATTGTTTCTCTGTTTGGCTGTAAAACTTTTCCACTCAGCACTCAATCTTTGGTCTCTCATCCTAACTCAAGCCAGGGGCTCCCACCAGCTCCCACAAAGTTGAACATACCCTATATGTTCTTTACACAGTTCTGACATTCCACACTCTTTAGTTTGTCTTTGAGGTCTCCTGGGCCATTCATTGAGGTGCAATGAATGGCCCAAGAAGAGCCAGGGGTGTTGTCTGAGGCCATGAAGGTTGTGGGGTGAGAGGTGTTGGGCTGGGGTTTGGGGGAAAGAATACAGGTAGGAATCCCAAAGCCTCAGTTCTGGTCTCCAACTCCCCAGGTGACATTTCTTCTCTGGGCCTGTCCCTCCTCCACCCCCAGGTCTTTGCACATGCTGCTTTTTCTGCCCAGAGTACTCTTCCCCTTCTTTGTCTGTTTGGCTCATCCTTCAGGTCTCTGCTTTATCAGGGAACCTCACTGACTTCTTGGTTCAGGTCAGATTCCTTAGTTAAATATTCCCATAGATCCCTGTTCCATCACTTCTTTCCCTTCATTAGTGGTGTTTGTTTGCTACCATCTACCTTCCCCAGCAGACTGTGCCTTCCGTGAGAGAGAGGTTCTGTCTGTCTGACTCACTGCTGTATCCCTAGCCTCTAGCAAGGGACTTGTAGGCAATGAATGAATGAATGAATGAATGAATGAATGAATGAAGTAATGAAAGAACGAATAGACCAACAGATGGACAGATAGATAGCTTTCACCTGGTAAAACAAAAAGCTCAATTGGATGAGATCTTCTCCAGCACCGAAAGAATTTTCTAGGCCTCTGTCATTTCTTCTGTGAAATACAAATATTGTTCCCTGCTTGCTGCTTTACTTCTGTATCTCAAGTGACCCCAGTCAGCCTGATACAATTTGGGATGCTTTAAAAACAACTTAGATAAAGGTTCCCATTTGACTCAAGAACTTTATTTTCTGACACCCAAATATATATATGGAAATTCAGGCTGTGCCTGAAATCCCAGGCCCCACTGTCAAAGCTGGAGTTAAGTGGCATATTCCAGGGCAGGATGAATTTCTAGAAGCCAAGCCATGCCTCCTAGAATTAGGGCAATAAAAGCTCTTTTGTGTCCTTATAGCCAGGCAGGAGAGGTGGGTGAGTGTCACAGCTCAGAACTGGGAATTATGCCCCATGAGGGGCCCAGAGTGCTAATTCTGCTTGTCTGTCCATGTGTCTGTCTTCAGTGATGGACTGAGTGCAGGAGTTTTTCTGAGGCAGAGCCGGAGGTCTGGCGTAGGGTCCAGTGAGTCATCTCTCAAGAGTCTAGGCTACACAGGAAGGCTGCCTATGCCTTCCTTTGCTTTTGCTGCTGTAGGTGGAACTCACCTACTGAGGTCTGGGTCTGCCTGTAAGATGCACCGGGAAGAGGAGACCATACCTATAATCTTCACCAAGGGATTCTGCCCAGCCATCCTCTCCCAAAGGGCCAGGAACTGCTCATTCGTATTTCCCTCCAGTCATGAGGAAACATGCTCCCCCTGGAAGGGGTAGCTGCCTGGACCGGAAGGATGACCTGTCCAGGGGTTGAAGTGAGACAGAGTCCCAGCCACATAAAAAATAGCTCTAATGCTGCTAAGAGCCAGGATAGGGAGTAGCAACTCCTAGCAAATCAACAAGAACATGGAAAGCGGAGAAACCTCGGTGAGGGAAAGGAGGAGCCTTGATTCTGGAGGAGCCTCTTCAGTGGCTTTGGAATGCAGTGCCCATTATAGAGATGGTGAACTCCTTCCCATGGGGATCCGTCCCCAATGGAGGCCTGGGAAGAGCCAGAGTAGTCACTATTCTAAAGAAGGGTAGCCGCTTGACCCCACTCTCTGATGTGCCAATCTGTGCTTCCCCTTCGGTTCAGATCTCCACTCCTCCTCACCGAACTGCTGGTTCCTGAGCACTTTGGGATACCCTACTGGCCCAGGCCCTCCTTAAAGTCACAAGAGTCCATACAATCACTATCAAAATCCCAACAATGTGTTTTGTTGTTGTTGTTTTTAGATATAGAAGAAATCTATCCTAAAGTTCAAATGGCATCTCACAGGGACGCCTGATTGGCTCAGTCAGTAGAGTGTGCAACTCTCCATTTTTGGGTTGTGAGTTAGAGCCCCATATTGAGAGTAGAGATTACTTCAAACAAACAAACAAACAAACAAACAAACAAACAAACAAAAATCAAATGGAATCTCACAGAATCCTGAAGAGCCAAAACAATCTTTAAAAAGAACAAAGTTAGAGGGGTGCCTGGATGGCTGTTGGTTAAGCATCTGCCTTCAGCTCAGGTCATAATCCCAGGGTCCTGGGATCAAGTCCCACATCGGGCTTCTTGCTCAGCAGGGAGTCTGCTTCTCCCTCTGCCGTTCTCCCTGCTTGTACTCTCTCTCTCTCACAAATAAATAAATAAAATCTTTAAAAAAAAAAAAAAAAAAAAAAGAAGAACAAAGTTAGAGGTCTCATACCTCCTGAATGCAAAACTTACTTCAAAGCTACAGTAATCAAAACAGTGTGGTACTGGCATAAAGACAGACATATAGGGGTGCCCGGGTGGCTCAGTTGGTTAAGTGGCCGACTCTTGATTTGGGCCCAAGTCATGATCTGAGGGTTTGGGATCAAGCCCTGCATAGGGCTCCATGCTCAGCAGGGAGTCTGCTTGACGATTCTCTCTCTCTCTCCCTCTCTCTCTCTCTCTCTCTGCCTCTTCCCCATCTTGCTATCTCTCTCTCTAAAATGAATAAATAAATTAAAAAAAAAAAACCAGACATACAGAAAAATGAAACAGAACATATTGCCCAGAAGTAAATCCTCACATATATGGTCCACTGATCTTTGACAAGGGTGCCAGGACTATCCACTGAGGAAAGGACAGTCTTTTCAGCAAGTGGTACTGGGAATACCGAGCATCCACACGTGAAGAATGAAGTCGGATCTTCACAGCATAAAAATATTAAGGCAAAGTAGATCAAGACCTAAATGTGAGAGCTAACCTATAAAACTTACAGAAGAAAACATTAAGGAAAATCTTCATGACATTGAAGCAATGATTAAATTAATGTGACACCAAAAGCTCAGGCAACAAAAGAAAAAATAAATAAATTGGTTTCATCCAAATAAAAAAACCTTTGTGCATGAAAGGACACTACCAACAAAGTGAAAAGGAAACCCATGGAATGGAAGCAGCATTTTAAATCATATATCTAATAAGGGGTTAGTGTGCAGGGGCTAATGTGTTCTTATATAAAGAACCCCTATAACTCAATGACAAGAAAAAAAAAAAAGAACAAATAACCAGATTTAAAAGTGGGCAAAGGACTTGAGTAGACCTTTCTTCAAAGAACATATACAGATGGCCAACGAACACAAAAAAGGTCTGGACATGACTATTAGGAATATCAAAATCTAAATCACTAGGAGCTACCACTTCACACCCATCTGGACGGCTGTTAATAAAAAACAAGACACATACTACACAGAGAGTAACACGTGCTGGCAAGGATGTGGAGAAATTGGAACCATTGTGCATTGCCAGTGTGAATGTAAAATGGTGCAGCTGCTGTGCCTCAAAATACATTAAACCCAGAATTACCATATGATCCAGCAATTCCATTTCTGCGCATATGCCAAACCAACTGAATGCAGGGACTTGAACAGATATTTGTATACTCCCAGTTCATAGCAGCATTATTCACAATAGGCAAAATGTGGTAACAATTCAAAGGCTCATCAGTGGATGAATGGATAGGCAAAATGTGGTATATACATGCAATGGAATATTATTCGGCCTTAAAAAGGAAGGAAATTCTGCTGCATGCTACAACAGGATGAACTTTGAAGACATTATGCTAAATGAAATAAACCAGACACAAAAAGTCATATACTGCATAATTCCCCTTGTATGGGGTACCTAGAGAAGTCAGATTCGTAGAGACAGAAAGTAGAATGGTGGTTGTGGGCCAGGGGGTTAGGGAGGAATGGGGAATTGTTGTTAATGGGTATAGAATTTCAGTTTGGGGATGACACAAGAGTTCTGAAGATGGATGGTGGTGATAGTTGTACAACAATATGGTTGTTCTTAATGCCATCGAACTGTACACTTAAAAATAGTGAAAGTGGTACATTTTATGTTAGGTATATTTTATGATGGTAAAAAAAGAAAAAGTCACATGGGGATGGGGCACTTAAATTTGTAAGTGTTCTCCTCTGGGAGCTTACTCAGGACCCTGGGAGATATTGGGGGAGATGGCCAGGGCAGGGACAGAGGAAGGAGGCTGTGCCCACCCCCATCACCAACCTCTCCTTATTTCTGCTTCCCTTACTCCTGCCTGTCCTTCAAAGCCCAGCTCTGGTGCTCCCCCACTTCCTCTGGAATGGGGCCTCCAGCCCTTCCTTCTCCCCCTGAGAGCTCAGTAGAGCGTCCACTCCCTCCTGCCCCAACAATCCTGCTCTCCTTGTCCTGGGCTCTTTCCTCAGGGGATGAAAGCCTATTTGTGGCTGGGGCAGCTTCTCTCCCTCCCAGGCTGGGGGAGGCCGGCAGTAGTTGCTCAGCGTCTTTGCAAAATGGGACTCTGGGCATCTACCTCTCAAGGTTGTTGTAAACATCCAATAGGATAATAAATATAAAGCTCTTAAGCACAGCGAAGAGTCCCATATATTATTACTACGAGGTGTATTCTTCATACTGGCCTGGAGTACTTCCCTGTGCCTTTCTACCATTTGCTCCTCATCCTGAGAGACCTAGCTGCACTCCTGCTTCCACCACAGAGTCTTCCTGTCCACCTCAAGCCCCCCTGACTCCCCACAGGACAGCTTGGAAATGAAGGACAACATGACTTCATAGGATTGTCATGAAGGCTAAACTACTTGATCTATGTGAAATGCTTACAACAGTGCCGGCCGCATAAAATGTGCTCACTGAGCAGTTAGAAGTGATGATGATGCCGTTGGTGATGGGCTGTGGTCATTTCACATCTGTTCTGTGTGTTGTCTTGATTGTGACTGCCATTCTCAAGTAGGTAGACTGAAGAGTAAAGAAAGATGACAAGAGGTGTTTGGTATTGGGAAGATGGATTCCAGTTCGGCAGGGATTCTTAGAGCCTTGGATGGGTTTGGCAGATCAGAAAGTCTTCCTGGTCTTAAAAGATGAGTGAGAGTCCAGAGGCCAGGAAGATAGGAGAGTCATATTGAAGCTAGGGGCATGCAGAATGAGGTCACTGTAGCTGAATGTTGCAGTCTAGGTAGCAGGAGGAATGCTGGAGCCAGACTGAGCAGGACCTTAACCCAAGGGAATCACATCCTGGAGGGTTTGCAGCAGGAGACAGACCCATTTGGCTTAAATTCTGAGCTTACTCTGGCTGTTGGGTGGAGAATGGACAGCAGGGGTCATGGATAGCAGCAGGCAGACAGGGAGAGGCTGCTGTAGGCATCTACAAGAGAGGTGATGGTCACTTGGCCTGGGTGATAGCAGTGGAGGTGGAGGGCTAGGGACAGTTTCTGGAGGTGTTTCAGAGGAAGAGATGCTGGATTGGCCATGGGGCTGAGGGACTCTCTGCACAGGGGCCTTGGTTGGATACGTGGATGGTAATGCCATTTCCTGAGGTCTGAGCAGTGGAAAAACAGGTTGAAGGGACAAGGCTGGCACATGGTTATTGAGAGTTGAGTGATTAGTACATCTTCTCTCACCCATCACAGTCCCTATATTCAAAAAGTTCTTT
Source organism: Ursus arctos (assembly GCF_023065955.2). NCBI lineage: Eukaryota > Metazoa > Chordata > Mammalia > Carnivora > Ursidae > Ursus > Ursus arctos. Next base: position 32,724,455 of record NW_026623067.1, read on the forward strand.
GAGTCTAGCCCTGACCTTTCAGCTGCGATCTGAGCTCAGGCCATTCTATACCACCCTTGGTGAGTCAGCTTGGTGCTGAGAGGCAGGGGGACTGAGGCATGGGCTGGGGGCCAAGGGCTTGGGTGGCGGACATGCTTCTTGCATGACTGCCATCAAGCATGACAACCTCTGGTGCCCGTCAGACTCAGACCCAGAAAACCTGTGCCAGAGTGCGTGGGCCGGAGGACCTGGTACAGAAGCCTCCTGCCCCAAGTGTTTCAGGTCCACACATGCCCCTCATCCTGCCTCTGGAGCCCTCTCAGATCAGCAGCAACCCCCAGGGCCCTCAAGAAGGTCCTTCTTCATGATTCGTTCAGAGGTAGGAGGTGGAGGGCAAAACCTCTGATCTTGATGCCAGACACAAACTCTAAGAAATTACTCACCAGAGGGCAAAGTTTCAGAAACCCAGGCAAGGGGCCCTGCACCATGGTCAAATGAGAACGGCTGGTCAGCAGGGGCTGTGGCACTGGGGAGCTTTCAGGGGTAGGGCCAGAATCCTGCCCAGGCACAGGCCCTTCCAGAGTTGGGCTGCCTTACACCCCATCTTACCAAACTGCAGGTCGGGGAGTAGGGAACCACATGCTGAGCACAGCTTGGTCCTGCCCCTCGAGCTGACCAGTTGGGATTCTAAAAGCCCCAAGCCCTACTGAAGACTGACTTGACATCTCTTTGGGGTCCCAACAGCAGCTTCCTCATCCCTGATCTCCATTTTGTCCTTCTGGAAGCCTGCTTCCCGACACCCTCAGGAAAGTGTCCCAGTCTTGGCCTCCCATGAGCTTCCCATCCCCAGGAGTCAGGATTGCATAACCAGCTTGCCCATGGTTCTTTCTCCTGTTCCCCACCTGCCACTCAGCTCTCCTGGGCCTGGCTTACACGCATGCCTGATGCAGTCACAGGCCTGCCAGAGAGTAAGGAGATGAGCACCAAGAAGGGAGTCAGGTGACCTGGGTTCCAGCTGGCTGAGACAGAGCCAGGGAGTTGTCCCAGCAAAGGTAGTATTTTGGAAGTCATTAAATCTGGAGGGGCAGGGTGGATTAATGAGAGTAGTAGCTCTCCCTCATTCCTGAGCAGAAGCTTGTCTGGTGGAACCTTGAGAGGCAGGACTCTAGGGGCATAGCACTGTGACGGTGTGTTCTGTCTCCCTCCTGCCCTGTGCTTTTGGAGCTTGAGTGGTGAGGACACCTTCCTTATAGGAGTGCAGTCTCTAGGATTCTCAGAGCCAGGTCTGGTTCTGCCCTGAAGTCAAACAGAAACACCTTCCACCATACGCCCTCCTCACAATTCTGTGAACTCCCCCAAACTACCCTCTCCTGGCTGGGCTCCTGGATTTGCTCCATAGGGCTGGATGGGGTGGGAGTGGCCTCACAAAGCGTGCAAGGTTCACTTCAGTCCCTGGGAGTGTAGTGCCCCCCCCCACTTCCATGTCCAGATAGGGACTCTGGCGAGGGTAAAGCTCTCTACCCCCAGGGAGCTCCTCAGGGCTTCCTGGGGTCAGGCCTTTTGACTCTGTTCCTGGTACTGCCCTGTGATAGGAAACCCAAATTTCCCAAGCATAGAAGATCAGGCAGTCAGGGAGACATGGGGAAGGACACAATATAGAGAGGAGTGAGTAGAAGGATGCAGACCCTTTCCCCCTTGCCCCTTGTTCACACCCCTCTCTGGCCAAATGATCCTCTCACTTGGCACCACAGCAGGGATCTCTGGGAAGAGAGAGACTGAAATCTCTGGGGGCTCTGGGTATTTGGGTACATGGGGTCAGGGATGGCAGGATTGCTAGAAGAAACCCCCAGAAAACAGTGGTGCTCTAAGAAGGAATCCCCAATGAGCTTGTCAGCGCATTCTAAAACTAGATGGTGGGCAATCTCCCTTGGAGGCTTGAGGGACCCTTACCCTTCCAAAGGAGCCTGCCCTTTGCTGAGTCCTACAAGGTCAGCCTAGCAAGAGCCTGGTACAGCCTCCCACACAGCTGTGAACATAGCCCTCAGGGAGTCTGCTTCTGCTGGGTGTCGACGTGTCAATTTGGCCATTTGCCAAAGCTTTGAGAGTTTCTGTGCCTCTCTAAGCCTCACTTTCTGCATCTGTAAAATGGGTATCATCATTCCAAGGGCTCAAAAGAAGTCTATTTTATTCCTAAATATCTCACTTCTCCACCTATTGTTCATTCCAAAAGCCAACTCTCCTTAGCGAGTTTTGGCTAAGTATTGCCCTAGTCAGATACTCTTGAAAGGTGGGGCATGCTAAGCTTCTCATTTTTGTGGGAGGAATGCATTTTTTTTTTGACGCCATTGTGCCCTCCAGCCCCTTTCTCCCAAGCTGGCCATGCCCCCATAAATTAAAATCTCTAGACAACACCCTTGCCTGCTGCCCCTGTGCTATCCCCAAATGATTCCGAGCCAATGGAGTGGAGCTTGGGCAAAGATGTCAACACTACATTCCTTTGCTAATGGGAGCCTAAGCTGTTGTTGGTCCAAGCAGGACTCTGACACTCAGCCACGCCAACCTCTTTTCCCCACCCTCTTTGAACCAGCAACTATTGCCTGAGCCCTTATTTTGTGCCAGGGACCTTCACGGACTGAGAGTCAGGGAGAGTGGACAGAGAAGGTTAGCTATGGCACTGCCCCCAGTGGTCTCCACAGACCAGTGGTATCCTCATAGACATAGTGCTGAGGTTCCATCCTGCAAAATCCTCAAGGAGGGGACTTGTCCCTGGGAACCAGGTACGGAGGGCATGGAAGATCCAGCCAGGTTGTCAGGCCCCCTCACACGCTTAATGAGATGGCAGTGCCATCGGATGTCTGGTCCGGGAGGCTAACCAGAGAGCATAGTCTCCCAGTTTAAGGAAAAATAGAATGTGGGGTTTGCTATCAGGCTCAAAAGCAGGGAGCTGGCAATAAATCAAGAACTGAAAAGCAATGTCAGTGCTTCAAACTAAATTTCCAAGCCCGGGAAACAATTGTGCATTAAAATCCATTGGAGGAAAAAAATCTATTAAAACTTCAGGAGAAATGCTTTGCTATAAATTAGATTTTTCTGCCAACCAGGATAATTCAATAATTTCCCCTTGACATTCTCAAGATTGCTCTTTGGGGGGGATTATGATGCTTTGAAGTTAGGAGCGATTTGTTTCCAAGGGAAGATGAAGAGTTCAGTGGGAGTGGAGGTGAGAGGACAAGGAGGGGGCTCTTCTAGCTAAAGGCAGGGGACCCATCTGGGGCTCAGAGCTACTGGACAGAGGTTTTCCATGACAGCCAGGAGGTCTGCCAAACAGGGCTTTGATCAGGGGATGCCCCAGGCTAGGCTATGATTCTGACAGGAAAATAGGCTGTGAGGGGCTTGGGGCCCTCCAGGATCACCTTGTAGTTGGGGCAGCCCCAGTCTTACAGCTTTTCCTGATGACTGTCCGAAACCTTCCCCAGGGCACCTGGTGGCTTAGTTGGTTAAGCGTCCAACTCTTTTTTTTTTTTTTAATTTTTTTTTTTTTAAGATTTTATTTATTTATTCGACAGAGATAGAGACAGCCAGCGAGAGAGGGAACACAAGCAGGGGGAGTGGGAGAGGAAGAAGCAGGCTCATAGCAGAAGAGCCTGATGTGGGGCTCGATCCCAGATTGCCAGGATCACGCCCTGAGCCGAAGGCAGACACTTAACCGCTGTGCCACCCAGGCGCCCCTAAGCGTCCAACTCTTGATTTCAGCTCAGGTTATGATCTCAGGGCCATGGGATGAGCCCCATGTGGGGCTCTGCACTCATTGTGGAGTGGGCTTGAGATTCTCTTTCTCACTCTCCCTCTGCCCCCATTGCTCACTTGCTCTCTCTCTCTCTTTCTAATTAATTAATTAATTAAAATAAAACCTTTGCCAGCTGTTATGGAACCAGAGCTGGTCTCAGGTAACAGTGTGCCTAAGGTCCTTTTTAGTTCTGAATTCAGGGTGGGTGGGGGTGGCTTCCTGCCTCCCAGTCTTCCTTTCTTCCTTTGCTGTGCAGAGCTGAGCACCAGGCAAGACCCCTTCCCCATAGCCTATCTCCTGTCATTTGGGGCTTTGATCCTAGTCCCTGTCTCTCTGTTCAAGGTCCAACACAGCCATGATGCCACACTGTTTCTGGTTGGTCAGAGCTGCTCTGGCTGGACAAGGCAGCTGGCAGAGAGGGTGACAGGCTAAGGCAGGGATCTTGGGGAATTGGGCACATTCTGCCTGGCCACTGGGTACCCGTGGGGGCAGGGACAAGGGACCTGAGTCAGGATTTGGGTAGAACAAGGCTCTAGAGTCAGCTTGCCTGGCTATGACTACTGACTCCTCCACTGACAGCTCACCAAACCTCTCTAAGCCTTGCTTTTGCTAACTGTAAAATGGGGTGATAACAACACCTGCCTTGTAGATAGAACTAAATGTGACAATGTTTGTGAAGCACCTAGCACCATGCAGGCCCACAGAGGCAGTATTTAGTACCTTTAGGACACAGGTCCACTGACCCCAGACCACAGCCCTTCCCACTGCAGGAAACCCATCCCCAGCAGCCCCCAGTCAGGTCCCTTTCTCTCTCCCTCCTCTCCCACCCAAACTCACCTGTCTTTTGGGACCTACTTCCTCAGACAGAACCATAAAGAATGGTGTCTGCCTGTAGAGCTGGGCTGCCCACTGGGCGCCATCATGTTTGGGATGACCTTACCCACAGTGGTATTCAACCCTCCCAAGAAAGGTGGTTGATATTAGAGTTCTCTCAATTTGCAGAGGTCCTGGGAGGTAAAGTGAGATTGCTTAAGATCACTTATCTGGGGGAAGAGGATGGAACTGGGACTGGGCCAAAGGTCAAACCAACTCAACCACAGAAGCCTTCTCTGGTCTCCAGATTTCTCCCTCTCTTTGTCCGTGTTTCCTTCCTTCTTTGCTTCCTTCCTTACTTCCCACGAGTCAGAGCCTCCCAGAGCCCATGCAATGGCCACCAAGACAGAGTCGCAAACTGAGGCAGGGACATGTGGGAGTGATCTTCTTCCCAATATTTTCTGCATCTCCAGGAGAAAGATCACGGGCCCAGAAGAAAGAGGTCAAAGGGGAAGGAAGTGGGAGAGTCTGGGAAAGTTTCTATTTAAGCAGCTCTCAGAAAAAGCCATTCACTTGGACACTGCCTGACTCATAGGATAGAGGAATCTGGGGTTTAAAAGGTCATCTCATCCCACCCTCTTTTTGAATCATTTCTTCCACAGGTGCCCCTCCACCCCAGATAACATGGAGCTCACTAAATCCCAGAACAGCCCTAGTGTACACGTTGCACTCTGGTCCTCGACCACTTCTGGGCTCAGACTTGGCTTTCTGTGGCACTGTCCTATCCCTGACCCCATATGGGCAGGGGCCAGGCAGAGGCAGTGGAGTGGTGTGCGCCTGCTGCTTCTCACTTGGCAAGGCCCCAGGGTTGGGGGACTAATCTGTAAGCAAGACAGGGGCTTTCTAGAGACCTGTCTCTCTCCAGAGGGCAGGGCAGAGTCTTGGCGTGACAGTGTTCCCTGGGGGCCCAGCCCTGTGCCTAGGAGTTTCCCTCCAAGTGGAGGTCAAAGGCAAACTCAGGGCTGGGGAATTTTGCCACCACGTGAAACCAGGGTGGGAGTTCAGGAGAAACATAATCAATACCACTGGATTTGCCCCAAGATGATAAATATTTTTATTGTGTTAGCCACCGAGCCAGGGGATGTCCTGGTTCCCTGGGAAGGCACCACCAGGGGTCCCGCTAGCAACAAGAAGGGCAGGATATGGCACTGGCAAGGGGTAAGAGGTATCTGAGGCTTTGTAAACTCTGGTCCCCACCACTCAGTAGCCGGGTGACCTTAAGCAAGTAGTTTGGCCTCTCTGAGCCTCAGTTTCCTTGTCTCTAACAGGAATAGTGGTGCCCGCTTCAGAGCCTTGTTGGAGGTAACAAAAGACATGATTCCTGCTAAGTACCTTGCACAGTGTGAGCCCTCTGAAAGTGCCAGCCTTTGTTACTATTTGCAGCAGGTGGGGAAACCCGTGGGAAATCCGGGCGCCTCTGGGAAGCTGGGGGTGGTGGGCCGGCTTTCCCGGAGCCAGGGGGCGGGGTGGGGGCGGAGCGTCGCAGCCTGGCCCCGCCTCCCTCGTCTGGTTCCTGGGGGGCCCGCGGAGCTTCCCTGCAGCCCCAGGGAGCTGAGTCACTGCGGCCTATCCGGCCGTTGGCCTTATCTCGACCCGTCGCTACCCCCGAAAGCCCCCAGCCTGCCCTGCTACATCTAATTTGCGCCAAGTCCCTCCGGCAGTTCTAGAAAAATTCCCAGGGGCCCAAGAGTTTTGGGGTTCCCGAGGAAAGAGGGAGTCTCCTTCCGGGCTGTTTGGAGGTATCCAGGAACCCCTTGCCAGAAAACTCTCCCTGCGCCTGCCGGCTCAGTGCCTATCTTTCCACCATTAGCTAAACTTTCCTTAGGACTAAGCGTTATCTTCTGCAGATTTCTCTTTTAAAATGCGCATTCCCACCCAATCCTTTGAAGGGGAAAGGAGAAGACTGGAGAACCGCGCGGAGAGATGGTAGGCGCCAAGAAGGGGAGGAGGACTGAGGGGCCGGCCTAGGATTTGGCTGCCTCCTAGCCTCCCTCAGGCCCCGCCTGCCCCTCTCCCAGCCCCCAGGACTCTAGGGGAAGTGCCGGGTGGGGGAGGGGGAACAGAGCTGACAGATTCTGTAAACAGAGCCGGTTTGGGCCTCGGCCAAGGACGGGGTGTCCTGGCCCAGCCTGGGTGTGAGGCCCATCCGCGGCTCTCCAGGACACCCCGCCCTGCCCGACTGGCCCGGGGGTGCCCGGCCCACAGCCAGCTCCAGCCAGGATGTGTCTTGAGTTTTGGGAAGTGTCCAGTTCCCTCATGGGAAATGTGCCCCGGACTAGGATCTAGGGGAGTGGGGGCTTCCAAGAACCGTCATCGATCCTCCATTCACCAAGTGCCAGACTGAGGCATGGGGACAGCCCTCTGGTCCCTGCCCATGGGAGAAGCTGGTCCTGGGTTGTGGCCGCATGCCCATTTCCACCTCTGATCCTGTCCATACCTTGCTCTTTTGCTGCCTGAGGCAGAATCTCTATGGGGTAGAGAAGCTGAGAGAGGGGGCCCGGGTTCTGAGAACACTTCAAGGTGCAGCACTGCCCCGTTGGCTTGTTGCCAGGTGTGGCATCTCATGCCCATGATCTCACAAGGGCAACCCAGAAAGCAGCAAGGAATGACCTGGACAGGAGGATGGGGAAGGGACAGGCATACTGAAGGATAATCGATGTTGGAAGCTGTGGGTATGAAGTGGGGAGAGGGGTCTCTGGGTATTTAAGGGAACAGGTGGCTCGGAGATACTGGCACCCCAGCAGGTGAAGAGAGCTGTGGGCTCTGCCTTGGAGGAGAATGTATAAGGTAGGGAGAAGAGTCCTGGTGGAGGAGAAGAGAGGTTGGCCATTGAGATTTGAAGGCTGGGCCACAAGTACAATTGCAAGTTTTGGGCTTTATTGCTGGGGTGATATGTCCCTGGATAGTAGTGGGTGGGGTGGACGAAAGATCCCAAGGACAAATATGTTTGGGTAACACTGTGTTCAAAAAAGCTAAACACTACATACTGGGCTTTATCAAAACCTTTATAAGCATCTTTGTTTTCCAAGATTGGGGAGGGTATGGAGAAGGCCCCATCACACCTTTAGTCCAGCCTCATGGGACTGGTGCTCTTCTGAAAACAGTGGGGTCCAAAGATTAATAAGCATGTCTTTCTTGCTGTCTCTGGCCAACATGGAATGGGTGGGCATCTGTAGGCACTAAGGAAAGCTTGACTTTCCTAGAAACCCAGATTCAATGACCATCTCCTCAAAGGGAGGCCAGCCCATAGAAGGCTTTATGCATGAGTTGGGCAGGCTCAAGGTTCTGGGTCCTAGGCTCTAGGCAATGTCCTACTCCCCAGATCAGGTCCCCAACACAGCATCAGTGAATCTAGAATACCTGGCTATATATGATACAATAGAGTGATGTTATCTTGTATGCAGTATGAAAGCAGCCTGGGAAGAGAGAGGTCAGTGGGAGCTGGCACCTCCAGGGGAGGACTCCAGGATGAGGCAGGGTGTGGTAAGACTTTCCAGGTGGCTAAGTTTTAGTGGTATAGGAAGAGAGGACTGGCCTGGCCGGTCTGGCCAGCGTCAAGAGAGAATGCTGGAGAGGCCCAGAGAATCGCCTCACCAGTTTCTTTGAGGAGCTGGATCTCAGGCTGAGGAATGTGATTTGTTTTACTTGAGCCTACAGAATACATGCCCCCAAGCCCTCCCTTCCATCAAGTCTCACTTCTGCCTTCATGGCCAGATGAGCCTCCCAAATCTTTTCCATGTATTTTCCTTGCTCAGATCACTCCCCATCCTGCCACTTTCCAACACTCCACCACAGCACTGAAATACATTTGGTTGGCTGAGGGTCACCAGAGTCCTCCTGACAGTCAGATCCATTGAAATTTATTATTTATTTATTTATTTTTATTTAAATAATCTCTACACCCAACGTGAGGTTCGAACTCACGACCCTGAGATCAAGAGTCGCACATCCCTACGACTGAACCAGCCAGGCACCCCTGAAATTTTTTAAAGAAATAATTAACTTGATTGGGATATAATTTACATACCGTACAATTCATCTGTTTAAGGTATATAATTCAGTGGTTTTTAGTATATTAACAGAGGTGTGCAACAGTCACTGTAGTCAGTTTTAGGACATTTCATCACCCCTCCTCCTCAAAAAATCGTACTCATTAGGAGTCATTTCACTTTCCCCCCATGCTCCACTCACAGTCCTAGGTAGCCACTATTCTGCTTTCTGTTTTTGTTTTTTTAATTAAGTAAGCTCTACACCCAACGTGGGGCTTGAATTCATGACCCTGAGATCAAGAGTCTTACGTTCCACTGACTGAGCCAGCCAGGCACCGCTACTGTCTGTCTTTATTGATTTGCCTATTTTAGATATTTCATTTAAGTAGAATCACACAGTATGTGGTTGTTTGTCACTAGCTTCTTTCACTTACATTTTGTATTCAAGTTTTATCCATGTTGTAGCATGTTAGAACTTTCCTTTTTGTGGCTGGATAATATTCCATTGTACGTATATACCTCATTTGGTTTATGCATTTATCAGTTCATGGACACTTGGGTTGTTTCTACTTTTGGGGTATTATGAATAATGCTGCTATGGACATTCATGTACAAGTTTTTATATAGACATAAGTTTTCATTTCCCTTGGGTCTATCCCTAGGAGTAGAGTTTCTGGATCATTTGGTAACTCTATATTTAATCTTCAGGGGAACTCTCAGATTGTTTTCCAAAGAAGTTGGACTATTTCACATTTCTTTTTCTTTTTTTAAGATTTTATTTACTTATAGGACAGAGAAAGAGAGAGAGCACAAGCAGGGGGAGGAACAGGAAGAGGGAGAGGGAGAAGCAGCCTCCCTACTGAGTAAGGAACCCAATGTGGGGCTCAATCCCAGGACCCTGGGATCATGACCTGAGCCGAAGGCAGATGCTTAACCGACTGAACCACACAGGCACCCCTCTTTTTTAAGATTTTATTTATGTATTTGAGAGAGCAAGCAGAAGTGGGGGGAGGGGCAGAGGGAGAGAGAGAGAGACAAACAGACTCCCCACTCAGCGGGGAGCCTGATGCGGGGCTCAACCCCAGGACCCCAAGATCATGACTTGAGCTGACATCAGATGCTGAAGGGACTGAGCCAACCAGGCACCCCTTCACATTTCTACCAGCAGCATATGGGGGTTCCAATCTTTCCACATCCTTGTCAACATTTGTTATTATCTGTTCTTTTAATTATAGCCATTCTAGTAGTATGATGTAGTATCGCATTATGGTTTCATTTGCTTTTCCCTGATGTCTAATGATGATGATGAGTACTTTTTCATGTGCTTATTGGCCATTTGTATATGTTCTTAGGAAAAAGGTATATTCAGATCCTTTGCCCATTTTTTAAGTGAGCATTTGTCTTTCTACTATTGAGTTTAAGAATTCTTTATATATTCTAGATTAAAGTCCTTTGTCAGATATATGATTTGTAAAAATCTTCTACCATAATCTAGGTTGTCTTTATACTTTTTTTTTTTTTAAGATTTTATTTATTAATTTGACAGAGAGAAACAGCCAGTGAGAGAGGGAACACAAGCAGGGGGAGTGGGAGAGGAAGAAGCAGGCTTCCAGTGGAGGAGCCCAATGTGGGGCTCGATCCCAGAACGCTGGGATCACGCCGTGAGCCGAAGGTAGACGCTTAACGACTGCACCACCCAGGCACCCCATGTCTTTATACTTTCTTGATGATGCTCTCTGTAGCACAAAATTTTTAATTTGGATGAAGTCCAGTTTATCTATTTCTTCTTTGGTTGCTTGTGCTTTTGGAGTCATAGCTAAGAAACGATTGCCTGATCCAAACAACAAATATTTACACCTATGTTTTCTTTTAAGAGTTTTAGAGTTTTACTTCTTACATTTAGGTCTTTGATCTGTTTTGAGTTAATTTTTACATATAGTGTGAGGTAGGGATCCAACTTCATTCTTCTGCATGTGAATACTCAGTTGTTCCAGCACTGTTTGTTAAAGATTTTTCTTTTCTCCCATTGAGTTGTCTTGATGCCTTTGTCAAAAATCAGTTGACCTTAAATGTAAGAGTTTATTTCTGAATTTTCACTTTTATTCTATTGATCTATATGTTTATGCCTTATGCCAGTACCATGTAGTCTTGATTCCTGTAGCTTTGTAGTACATTTTGAAAGCAGGGCATGTGAGTCCTCCAACTTTTTGTTTTTTACCCAGAATGTTTTGGTTGTTCTGGGTCCCTTGTGTTTCCTTCATGATTTTGGATCAGCTTGTCAGTTTCTGCAAAGAAGCCCATTGGAATCTTATGGGCATTGCATTGAATCTGCAGATTACCATCTCAACAATATTGTCTTCTGATCTATGAACATAGGATATCTTTTCCATTTATTTAGGTCTTATTTAATTTCTTTCAAAAATGCATTATAATTTTCAGTATGTTGCACTTGACCTTCCTTGATTAAATTTATTCCCAAGTATATTACTCTTTGTGAATTATTTTCTTAATTAATTTTCAGAATATATTGCTAGTTTATAGAAATACAACTGATTTTTTTGTATATTGAGCTTATATCCTGCAAACTTGCCTGAACTTATTTGTTAGTTCTAATAGCTGTTTAGTGGATTCCTTAGAATTTTCTATATACAAGATCATATCATCTGTAACTAAGATAGTTTTACTTTTTCCTTTCTGGCCTGGAAATTTTTCTTCAAAAACGATAATGAAGGGGTGCATGGGTGGCTCAGTCAGTTGAACAGCCATTTCGGCTCCTGTCGTGATCTCAGGGTCATGGGATCGGGCTGTGTTGGGCTCCACACTCAGTGGGGAGTCTGCTTGTCCCTCTCCCTCTGCTCATTCCCCCATTCATGCTCTCTCTCTCTCTCTCTCAAATAAATAAATAAAATCTTAAAGGGGATAATTAAATGATAAAACGCTGGTGAGGCCAACAAAGAGAAAAAAGACAAGGAACAAATAATAGTAAGAATGAAGAAGGAGACATTACTAGAGTTCCCATATGCATCTAAAAGATACTGAGAAGATATTATGAACAACTTACTGCCAGTTGATGCCAATTCAAACAAGTTTGAATGAAATGGGAAAATCCCTAGGATAATAACCTACTGAAGGTGACTCATGAAGAAAGGGACAACCTGAAAAGTCCATAACTATTAAAGAGATTCTGTCAGTAATTTAAAATCTTTCCACAAAGAAAACTCCAAATCCAGATAGCTTTACCTGTGAGTTATATTCAGGATTCAAGGAAAAGAAAATTCCATTCATATACAAACTTCCACAAGTTTACAAGTTTCTACAAAGAACTAAAGTTATCCTCCTCAGTTCATTTCATGGAACGCACATGACACCGTCCCCCAAATCTGACAGGGTCAACATAGGAAATTTGAAGGCCAATCTTGTTTATGAACATTAGTAGAAAAACTCTAAACAAAGTATTATTAAACAAAATTTATCATCACATTAAAAAGATAGTGTGTATGACCAAGTTATAATTAATCCTAGAAATTCAACCTTTATTTAACTTTCAAAAGCCAGTTAATGTAATTTATCACATTAACAGATTAAAGAAGAAAAATCTTATAGTTATCTCAATGGATGCAGAAAAAGCATTTGATAAGATTCAACATCCATTGTATCGAATGGATAAATAATGGCGGGGTGGGGGGGAGACAAGCTTGAGTCAAACTGGAACTGGAAAGAAACTTCCTTAATTTTATAAAGGCTGTCTTTTAAAAAATAACTAATGCAAGCATCATACTTAGTGGTGAAACATTGGAAATCTTCCCTTTGAAAATTGGAACAAAACAAAGATATCCATTACCGCCACTCTTTTTTTTAAAGATTTATTTGTTTATTTTAGAAAGAGGGGCAGAGAGAGAGGGAGAGAGAAAATCTCAAGCAGACTCCCTGCTGAGAGTGGAGACCAACACGGTCTTGATCTCATGACCTTGAGATCATGACCTGAGCTGAAATCAAGAGTCAGACACTTAACCAACTAAGCCACCCATGCACCCCCCATTACCACCACTTTGATTAAACATTATATTGGAGATCCTAGCCAGCACAGTGAAGAAAGAAAAGGAATAAGCATTGGAAAAGGACAAAACAACACTGCCATTATTTATAGATGATATAATAGTGTACAGAGGAAATTTTTTAAATGCTCTATAGGTAATTAGAATTATTAATAGAGTTCAGGGGCGCCTGGGTGGCACAGCGGTTAAGCGTCTGCCTTCGGCTCAGGGCGTGATCCCGGCATTATGGGATCGAGCCCCACATCAGGCTCCTCTGCTATGAGCCTGCTTCTTCCTCTCCCACTCCCCCTGCTTGTGTTCCCTCTCTCGCTGGCTGTCTCTATCTCTGTAAAATAAATAAATAAAATCTTTAAAAAAAAGAGAGAGAGAGTTCAGCAAGTTTCTTGGACTTAAAAAAAGGAAATATATAAAAATCAGTATAACAGCAACAAAGAGAAAATTCTATTTTAAAAGGATAGCATTTGTAATATCACTTTAAAATACCAAATCACTAGGAATAAAGCTAATAAAACTTGATTAAGTCTCCAGTGCAGAAAAATTTAAAGCATTATTGAAAGGAATTAAAGATCTTTAAAAATGGAGTGATGGTGTTCATGGAATGGAAGACTAAATATTACAAAAATTGTCAGTTCTTCCCAAAGTGATCTATAGATTCAATTTTATTTCTATAAAAACTCATGAGGATTTTCTGTGGAACTCAACAAGATGATTGTTAAATTTATGTGGATATTCAGAAGGCCAAGAATAGCTAAGCCACTCTAGAGGGAAGAATGAGATTAGAGGAATTGCCATTATTATACCAGATTACTATAAAGCTATAGTAATTAAGAGAGTGTGGCATGGATTTAGGAATAGATAGTTCAATGGAATAGAGATGAGATTACAGAAGCAGACCTGCACACATCTAGATGCTTGATTTGTGACAGAGATGGCATGGTATAGCATTGACAAAAAGACAGACTCTTAATAAACTTGGCTCGAACAACTGGGCATCTATATGGGAGAAGAATGAAATTGCACCTCTGCCTCATACCATATACCAAAATCAACTCCAGGTGTATACGGACCCAAATAAAAAAGGCAAAATTGTAAAGTTTTAAAATAATAACATAGAAAAAAATAATAATATAGAAGAATATCTTCATAATCTTGGGTAAGAAAAAATGTCTTAAACAAAGCACAAAAAGCAATACCACAAAGGAAAGATGGATAAAACGAAGAATTTCTATTCATCAAAAGGCAATCTACAGAGTAGCAGTAGATCATAGTAACAGATAAAAATATCAAAAACTTTTATCCAGAATATATACAAGACACATAAGAATTAATAACAAGAGCCAACCCAGTAGAAGAATGTGCAATCCAAACTCATCAGGTTGTATAGATTAAATATATACAGCTTTTTGTATGTCAATCATACCTTAATAAAGTGGTTTTAAATAAATAAGTAAATAATAAAAAATAAAATGGGAAAAAGAAAAAGAAAAATGGGCAAAAGACAGGCACTTTGAAAAAGAAGAAACCCAGGTCATGATCTCAGGGTTGTGAAATAGAGCTTCACATTGGGTTCTGCACTGGCCTTGGAGCCTGCTTAAGATTCTCTCTCTCCCTCTGCCTCTCCCTCTCTAAAACCAAGAAACAAACAAAGGCCAGTAACATAAAACATTGTTCAGCTTTTTTGGTAATCCGGGAAACGTCAATTAAAATCACAATAAGATACCACTATACACTTAGCAAATTGACTAAAATTTAAAAGTCACGATACCAACTATTAGCAAAAACATTCATCTATACAAATTTACATAAACATGTACAATCCTTTCGGAAAACAGTTGAGTATTATCCAAGTAAGCTGAAAATAACATACTCTTTTGAGCCAGTAATTCCGTTCCTAGGCAAACAGCCTACAGAAAAGAGTTGTTAATAGGACAGGAAACATGGACAAGCATGGTCATAGGAACTCGGTTTGTCATAGCCCTGTCATAAATCTGGTTCCCAGGAAACAGATGCTGAGATGGAGTTTGGAGCACAAGATATTTATGAGGGACACTGGGGATCAACATCTATGAAAGGAACGGAGAGGAAGCAGGATTGAACTGAAGAAGTTAAACTGTGATGCAGGTTCGTGGACGTCTAAGCCAAGTTGGCAGGGAACTCTGGAGCAAATATTGTGCATCTGGATTGTCCCAGACTGGATTAAAATGGCCCAGCCTCTCTATCCCTGCTTTGTTCAGTCACTGGATGCAAGCTTCTGTGGGAAGGGGCAAGGCAGCCCTCTGCAGCTTACACAGACCCTGAATAAACTATCAGCTGCGGGTTTCTGCTTATCGCACTCCTTGCAACTGGACAGCAAATCCTTCCTTGAGGAAGGATCTGGGTGACACATCTTTGCGTCAGCCACAAGCCCGAACTGGCAACAACTGAAATGTCTATCAGCTGAAGAACGGAAGGTTTAACTGAAGGTTAAACTCTGCCTTGTTCATACAACATGCCTGTAATTCCCCAATGTTTCCTCGTGTTCTTTTGTGATCCATCTGTCCCAGGGCAACCACTGATCCCATCCTTGCCAGTACCTAATTTGGTCAGTTTTGTGAAATTCTGGTCCTTCTAGCAGGTGTGTAGTTTTAATTTATTTTTATTTCCCTAATGACAAATGATGCTGAGCACCTTCTCATGTGTTTGTTATCTCAAATATCTTCTTTGGTGAAGTCTTCTTCGATTCAAATCTTTTGCCTATTTTTACATTGGGTTATATAATTTTTTTAAAGATTTTATTTATTTGAGAGAGAGAGAGCATGAGCGGGGGTGGGGGGGAAGGGCAGAGGGAGAAGGAGAAGCAGACTCCCCGCTAAGCAAGGAGCTGGACGCAGGGCTTGATCCCTGGACTCTGGGTTCATGACCTGAGCTGAAGGCAGAAGCTTAACCAACTGAGCCACCTAAGTGCCCCTGGGTTGTATATCATTTTTGTATACATATGTATATGTAATTTTGGATATGGCTCATACCTATAGGCCTATAATACATGTCAAGTTAATTTTTGTATACGGTATAAATGGTGTATGCATGTGGTATAAATTTTACATATGGCTATCCAGTAGTTCCAGCACCATTTGTTGGAAAGATTGTTTGCTCCCCATTGAATTGTCTTGGTACCATTAGTTAAACATCAATCGATCGTGTATGTGTGGGTCTATTTCTATCTTTACACTAATACCACATTTTTTACACCAGCTTTTTAGGTCACTTGAATTCGTTTAGTATAAGATTTAAGGTAAAGATCTGTATTTATTTTTTCTCAAATATTTAATGAATTGTCCCTGGGAGGAAAATACCATGCTTTTTATCTCTACTGTTTTGAGGGCAAACTTATTAGGTACAGATTTATTATACAATATATAAGGGTCTATTTCTGGGTAACTCTCTTTCTCTTTTTGTTTAAAGAGTTTATTTTATTTATTTGACAGAGAAAGAGCTGCTGGGGGAGGGGCAGAGGGAGAGGGAGAGGGAGAATCTCAAGCAGGCTCCCCACTGAGCGTGGAGCCCCACACGGGCTTGATCTCAGGACCCTGAGATCATGACCTGAGCCAAAATCAATAGCCAGTCCCTCGACCAACTGAACCACCCAGGGGCTCCTGGGTAATTCTCTTTCATTGACGTGTCTATAGTTTTAGTATCAGTTCTATGACGAGTGTTTTGAGTAATATTCCTACCTGGGAGTAAAGAGGGAACCCAGGGCTCCACCTGCTCCTCCCCAAACCTCCATACCACTATCAGCAGGAGTGAAGGGGGCTCCTGACAGGTGCTTTCTCCTCCCACCTCCCAACAAACCCAGTCTGGCCACCACCCTCCGTCTTGGGCCCCTCAGGACTGCTCTCACCAGTTCCTTTATCCCTGTTCATACCAGTCCCACGAGAGGTCCAGAATTTTCAGGGCATCCCTCACCCCAGGAGTCTCAGCCCCATGTGGCTCTGCAGTACCCTTTTCTGACCTCATCGCCTACCCTACCCCATGTCTAGAAATCCTTTCACTGGTCTCTGCAACTCGTGGTCTGGCATCAGTAAACTTCCCTATCCTCAACCTCATTTCAGAATGTCCCCTTTATTTTCTTGCTTTAATGGGAAACTGTCTGTCCTGTAAGGACTCTGCCTTGCCTTCAGCCTCTCAAGAGGCAGCTCTTCTCCCTCTTGTGGTCCTTGTGTTCCTGAGTTTGGGGTGAGGAGTGCCCATGCTGCTCCTCAGTGTCACGGTTTGCCCTCCTCCTTGGAAACACCCATGTCTGGAAGCCATGTCATCAGATAAGACCACCTGTTCCCTCGCTTCTGGCAGATATTGACAGACCCCCCCCCCCGGTCTCTCCCCCTTGTTCCTTGAAGATTTTATCTCCTGGCCCACAGCCCCCCTCTCTAGGAGGCACATCTGCCTTAGTTTGTAATTTTTGCATTCACGTAGATGAACAGACTCCTCGGCCTCTTGGCCTCCTCTTCACAACCTTGGCTTCTTCCCAACCTCAGCCTCTTGCTCCCACAGCCAGACTTCCAACGAGTCATTACCTGTCAGTTCAGTCTCTTCATTGACTGGTGTCCTGTGTCCCCTCTAGGTAAACACTGCCTCTCTCTCCAGCTCACTCCCTCTAGTGCCCCAACTCCAACAGCTTTTCATGGAGCCTACTGATCTGAGCAAATGTTCATGGCCCCTCGCCCCCTCAGGCCCTTTTCCCTCCTTACCCAGCTCAGAGTCCATGGTCCAATGTTATCATCTCTCCCTCACCCCTCCCTGCAGAACAGTCACCTGGCAAAACCACAGCCCTGGTTCAACTCAGCCCTCTACCCGCCTTCTACACCTGCATCCACAGGCCACCTGAGACTAAAGAAAAACCCACAATGGGCTGCCCAGTCTCACTTTGAGCTAATGAGACCAAGCCTCCCTCAGTGGGACCTACAGGCTGCCCAGCAATCATAATACACCCCCAAGGGCGCTTACACCCTCTCTCCCAGCCAGCTGCCTCACACCTCCTCTTCCACCTCACTCTCAGCTGACAACCTGTTCCTGATTTGCTAAGAAAATAGAAGCCCTCACCAGAGAAGTTCCACAGGCTGCACCACTATTTCCCCCACCCACTTGCATCTGTGCTCATCAACTCTGGCTTTCATCTTGCTAATATGGGTGAACTGTCCATGCTCCTATTTAAGGACAGGCCCCTTTTTTATACACCAGATGTCATCCCCACCTGTCTACTCAAGGACTTCACTCCAACATTTATCCCCTTTCTCACCTACGTCATCAAAATTCCCCTCTCTCCAGGATTATCCCCATAAGGACACAAAAAATACTGTGATTTTTCCATCTTGCAGAAAAACCTCCTCTTGGCCTTATATGCCCCTCAAACTCTCACCCAATTTCTCTGCTTCTCTTTATGGCCCAACTCTTAGCAGGAATTGTCTCTTCTTGCTGCCCCAAGTCCTCTCCCTGCTTCCTTTCTCCCACCACTACAGCAAGACTACGTTTGTCAAGGACTCTCCGTGTTCTCAGATATCAGGCTTCACCATCATGCTTCTCGATAGCATGTAAGAGTTCATCTCTCCCCACTCGGCACCCGGATCATCACCACCCTCTCCTGGTTTCTCTCCTACCTCTGTGGTTGCTCCTTCTCTGTCTCCTTTGCTGGCACCTACCTCCTCATCTCCAAGGCTCCGTCCTTGGACCTCTTTTAATCTCTTACCTTCACTCACTCCCTTGATAATCTCCTCCAGTGTCCTGGCTTCCAATAACATTGTGTTGCTGACAATTTATAAGTTTATATCCCTGGCCTAAGCCTTTTTCTGAGTTCTAATTTCTGTTGATTCTAGGCAGACTCCTGAAGCAGAATCATGGCTGTTCCCACCCCCTGCCAATCAGGTTCAAGCTCACCAACTCTCCCCAATCCATAGCTGGCCCACTTCCCTGTGGACTTTTGAGTTTTGAACCTAAATCTAGAAGATGAAGATTAAGACTCTCCGTCTGCACAGGCCTGTGGAGCAGGGCAGTTGGAGTGGGAACCGGTGCCTCTGTGCACATCGCAGGCTGCTTGGCTCACTGACCACTTTGGGCTGGCTGGGCAGCTCAGTGTGGAGCACTCCTGGCTAGCTTAAGGTGGCCACTGGGAGTGCATCTCATAGGCATACAGGTACCTGCCCCTCCCCCCCATACCTGTACCCTTTGCCTGCCCTGTGTCTCCTTCCTGCCTTCCTCCCCGGGTGCAAGGACACAGTGACCTTTCAGGAACACCCAATCCTGAGGACATTGCCCATCTATCATTGGCCTCCACGCAAGCTGGAGTATGTCTCCTCTGGACTTCATAGCTCTCTGGGACTCACTGGGGACCAGGCCAACTGGGGCCAACTGGCCTTCTGGCTCTTTTCCCACCTTCTTGGGGCTTACTACCCTGGAGCCATACCTGACCTGGGAACCAACCTGGGCTTTCAAAGTAGATTACATCCCCTGAGCCCAGTACCCACAGATGGGAGGCCAAGAGTGTGGTTCACTGAAGCAGGAGGTGTCTGTCTTCCAAGAAGCCTCCTGGGTAGGCTTCTCAGCAGCAGCTGGGATGAAGGGCAGTTTTCCCCTCCCCACACCACTCAAGGCTGCAATTTTGCAAACCAGGAATTAAAGGCTGGAATACTCAACGCCCTGTGGTCTCCCGAAGTGGGAGGACCCTAGAGGAGGATCAGCTTCCCTTAGAAGCCAGGCACATTGGCAAGAAGTACTGGATAAACAAGCAATCTTGGGGCAATGCTAATCTGCTTTTTCCTCTTCTTCACAGTGTCTGGCTGAGTCTAAATTGAATTATTAATCCAGTCCTGTGTGCCTGTGTCACTTTTCCAGACAACCAGTTTATTCTTGACTCGCCCACTATCAATTTCAACATGCAATTTGCAATGAAATTTGACTGATCAGCACTACCATAATTAGTTGCAAATGTCTGTGCTTGTATTTGTTTGGTGTAGGGGCTTTTTCATTAAAGTGACGGAGGCCAGTAAATGCCATGACTTTGCTCTGGGACATAGGACAAGCAGCAGTTGTGTTTTGGGCCAGGGAAAGCCTGGCTTGTAGGAGAGGGTGGGGACTTGGAGCTGCAGCACCAGGAGCTGTGTTTTCGCCTTAACACTTTTGTGTTCACAAAGAGTGCTCTCAGCTGGGTAGATGATAACATGTGCAATCCACGAGGAAGAAGGGAACTGGAGTTCCCTCGCTCGGCCTCTCCCTTAAATCTCCAGAAATCTACTTGCACGCCCCTAGTAACAGGAGGCTTGCTCTCTTGTGAGGCAGCTCTATGTGTGAGAAAGTTCTCCCTTGCCTGGGCTCCTACCTGCCAGCTATAGGATTGTTCCACCCAGTCCGGGGTTCTGCTCGTGACTCAACAACTGTCACAATTGCATGACCTTGGGCCAGCCTCTAAGCCTTAATTTATCCATCTGAAAAAGGGGAAAATTACCTGGTGGTTTTGTCTCCAGGATGATGATAGTCAGAGTTTCTAGCTACAAGCAACAGAAATTGACTCTTAAATGCTAAGTGAAATAAGTCAAGACAATTATCATATGATTTCTCTCATCTATGGAACATAAGAACTAGGAAGATCGGTAGGAGAAGAAAGGGATAAAGAAAGGGGGGGTAATCAGAAGGCAGAACGAAGCATGAGAGACTATGGACTCTGAGAAACAAACTGAGGGCTTCAGAGGGGAGGGGGGTGGGGGAATGGGATAGACTGGTGATGGGTAGTAAGGAGGGCACATATTGCATGGTGCACTGGGTGTTATACGCAACTAATGGATCATCGAACTTTACATCAGAAACCAGGGATGTACTGTATGGTGACTAACATAATATAATAAAAAAACATTAAAAAAAAATAAAAATAAATAAAAGGCATGAATCACTAAAAAAAAAGAAAAAGAAAGAAATTGACTCTTAAGCAGATTGACTTAATTGACTTAAGCGAAATTGATTTAAGCAGAAAAATAAGAAGGCTATTGAGCAGTGGCCCTGACAACATAGCCGTGAACAGAGCCCCAGATCATCCTGCAAACTGGCTCCATCAGGACCTCCCTGCCCTCCCTGTCACCACTACCACTGTGCACTAGGCTCTGCAGACTGGGCTGCTGCCTCCTGCCCATGCTCCGTGCTGTCACCATCTCCGCCCCCCTAGCGACGCTGACCTGGTGCACCCACAGTAACCACCAAGGAGAACCCTCTGTGATCCCTGCTTCTTCGGGCCACTAGCTCCTGGGTCACAGTCTGGAACCTGTGTGTCTGACTGTCAGCCTCGGTCATGGGCCTCTGCCGAGCCATGGGGAGGCTGGGAAATGGATGCACATGGTACTTTCAGCCTCTGTAGTGGGAAGTGGGCTCTGCCTCAGCATCAGGGGAATTCCCCATCACAGGAAGAGGGTTCAGATCCTGGGTAGCCAAAAAGAAGAACAAAGAATCAAATAAGATGGTAGGTGTTAAAAGAGGTTTGAAAAGGTATGAAGCTCAACACACCTGCCAAGATGATTTTTCATTCTATTAATATCTCTGCAGATACAGAGGGGAAAAAGTTGTGATGCCTGCCCTCAAAACACAGTACAATCAGGGAGTAAGAAGGCACAAGCCAGATGACTCCTGTTTTAGGCAGGGGAGTTCCCTGTTGAGAACTGTTGTGGTTTCCCTGCTTAGTACCCATCCCTCCTCTTCTGGGAATGGCACCCCAATTTTCATCGGAGTAACTGCTCCTCTTATCATTTTCAGCTCGAGGGCTTCAGGTGGAGTAACACCCTGGCTTGAGAGTCTCATGTGAACCAGGCCTGGCCAATCAGAGTTGCAGAGTGCATTATGCATTGTGCAGACTTACACAATGGTTGGTTTAGGGACGGGCGTGCGACGTAAGCAATGCCACAGGGTCCAATCAGAGCCAATACTGAGTATTTGAGTGTCCTAGAAAAAGGTGTTGTCTTTTCATTTGGACTTGGAGGTGTGAGGGTGTCAGCTTGGAGTGCTGGCAGCTGTCTTGTCACCACAGGGTAAGAACAGGCCCAGTCCTTAAGAAAGCAGAAATGAAAAATGGCCTGGTCCTGATGACATAGTTGAGCCCCTGGATCAAGGTGTGCCCGAAGCCCTTGAACTTTTCCATTATGTAAACCAACCAAACTAACCAATACACAGTTCTCTTTTGTTGAAGCCAGTTTGGGTGAGTTTCGTATCACTCAAAGCTAAAATTATTCTTTTTTTTTTTTTTTTAAGATTTTTAAAAATTTATTTGACAGAGAGAGACAGCGAGAGAGGGAACACAAGCAGGGGGAATGGGAGAGGGAGAAGCAGGCTTCCCGCTGAGCAGGGAGCCCAATGCGGGGCTCAATCCCAGGACCCTGGGATCCTGACCTGAGCCGAAGGCAGACGCTTAATGGCTGAGCCACCCAGGCGCCCCAAAAGCTAAAAGAATTCTGACTCTCTCACATACACCCTGCCAAAGCATCAGTCTAGAACCAACTCCTTGAGAATGTCCACAGTGAAATCACTGGAGGGCCTTCTCCCTGGGACAGTTCTTCAGAGCCCCATGATATATATATGTAAAATCATATATTTTATCATGATATTTATATATAAGATCATCCCATTTTATAGAGGGGAACACAGAGGGAGAACAGAGCAATAGCCTGGGGTACTCAGCATGGACCTGGAAGCCAGGTCTCTAGATGAGGGGACCCTGGTACCATCCCCAAGCTCTCCACATCTCAGCAGTAAGTCCACGGAAGCCAGTCTGGGGATGTATGGCCTAAAATCAACGTGATCATGTGGCTGATGGAGTGGTTGGTAGAATATTTAGCCAAGCAGACACATTGTCTATGTAGAGCTAAAGAACCTGGCCTAGGCCTGTGACCGAATTCTTCCTGGTAACAGGGTAACAATCAAACGGGCCCAGGTCTTCTCCAAGATATCTCAAGAACTCTCTCTCACACCCCCCCCCCCCCCACAACCTGCCTTCTCCAAGGAGGCCGTGAGTACTGGTGAAACTTCATTGCCTCTCACAATGTGCAGTAAGCTAACCATGGTGTTTGCTCTCAATGAGCAGCCCTTCAAAACGATGGAAAGCATCACTTAAACCTTAAGGAAGCCACCTGCTTTCCCAAGGAAGATACCAACAGGGTTTTTGTTTTTGTTTTTGTTTTTGTTTTTTTGCAGAGATGCGGTCAGCTTTCTCCGTTCTAGGGTTTGAAGATGTGGGCTGGGGAGAGCAACATGAGGGCAGAATCCACCTCTGAGAAACCCTGATTTCAGGTCTTGCCAATGGCAAGGAATCAGGGTCCCATGAACTAGGAGCTGCTCAGAAAGGAATCAGATGAGGCCCTTCCCTAGCAGTTCTGGAATAGCCTGCCGGCACTGCAGCCGTCCACAGCTGCTCAGTCAGTTACACAGGGGGATGGGCCCTGGTACAAGTGGAGAGACCTGCTGAGGTATATGGGGCGTCTGCGGTACCTATGGCCCCGCGTGACAATGTTGGGAAGCCTGGCCTTACACGGAGCTGGGCTGTTCTTGACCACAGTCAGAAAGTAGGTTTTATAAGATGGTCCCAGCTTCAAACATGCCATCCAGTTGTAAGACCCCATGTTCTGATTTGGGGTCCTGAAACTGTAGGCCCCACTGATGCCTCAACAGGACTCTGTGGCCTCTAGGCCAAGGATCTGGTGCTGCAGACCCCAGTGCCCCCCATAAGCCCAAGCTCGGCACAGTTGTTAGTAGGGGAGGTAGGGCCCGTGGGTATATGTGCATCGTTTCTGAACCATTTTTGGAATTGGGCTGGCAAGTCTTTGCAGCCTGAGAGATGGGTTGAGACATTACCTTTCGCCAGCAATGTAAGTAGTTCTAGAAGCATACATCTGCAGTTTCAGCCTGAGCTTTGAAAAAATCATTTGAAAACTGTTAACAATAAGTATGTTTTCAAGCTAAACATAGGCATGTCTGGTAGCCCAACAATTCCACTCCTAAGTACACATACCCAGCAGAAAGTTTACATACATGTCCCAAAAGACAGGCACTATTTATAATAGCCAAGGCTGGAAACAACCCAAATTTCCATTAGCAATGGTATCAATAAATCAGTAGTGGTGTATTCATAAAACAGAGAATAGCAATGAAACTGGGCAAACTATTTCATAGCCAGTAACATGGGTGAACCTCACTGAACAAGAGAAACCAGAGAGAAAAATAGTATGTACTATCTGATCCCATTTACATCGTTTTCAAAAACAGGCAAAACTCATCTGTGGTGACAGAGGCTACCATAGTGGTTACCCCTGGGGGCAGTGACTTACAGAGGGCACCAGGGGGCTTTGGGGGCTGGCGATGCTCTGGTTTTGGTCACACAGGTGATAGTTACACAGGCTTGTTCGTGGGAACTGTACACTTATGATCTGTGCACTTTTCTCCATGTATTTTAGACTTCAATTACAATGTTTATTTAAAGAAGATAAATAACCCCTCTGACCCAATCTACCCCAAACAGAAATTCCAGAAAGCCTGGAAAGTGAGCGTCTTTCTGTGGTACCCTCCGCTGGTCCTTAGAGATTTGTCTCTTTAGATGTCCTCAGAACTGAGGTCAGGACCCAAAGCTGTGGGGACATGGGCAAAGAGAAAGGTGGCCTAGTGGGAGAACTGTGGCTGAGAGGGAGCGGAGAGGCTTCGGGGGCACACAGGCCTCCAGGGGGCTTGCCCTAGACTTATATGAGAAGACCAGACAGACCACTGTGGGTGCCGAGCTGGGGCTCCTGAAGGTCCACACTGAGGTCAGCCCCAGCAAGCTTTCTAAGAGCCTGTGCTGTTCAGATAAAGTCCTTCCCCAGGCCTCAAAGAAGAAAGGGAGCACATCTTGTTGTGGGTCTAAGGCAGGGAAGGGGCAGAGGGGCCAAGTTAGGGCCCACTTTAGACTTGGCATTGGGTCCAGTTTCACTAGTCTTTCCACATTGTTCGAGCTCTCCCAGACTGTCAACTGCCTGCTGGCTCAGCTCATCAGCACATAGTACATAACCTGGCACTTGAGAGGTTTCTAATGTGTTCATCTAAGAAGGGGGGTCATGGAGCCAATAGCCCTCCTGCACCTTCTCTTGAAGAGGAGAGCTCCCCACTTCATATGTCTGCATGAAAGGGACCATTCCAATGTTAGGAGGTCCTAAGTGTACCTTGCACACAGTAGGGGTTTCCTGAGCTTTGTTGAAAGTTTGGTTAGAATAGAGTTTCCAGTCCTAGGAATAGGATCTGGGTCTGCCTTAAAGCCAGATAAGTAAGTACTCACTCTGTGGGCTGGGCCCGGAGGGAGCAGGACCTGCCCTAGGCCACACCGAAGTCTCTGGAGTGCCTGAGTTATTGGAGAGGACTGTGACAGCTTGGAGGACTAGACACTGTAGTCAGAGAGAAGCAGAGCCTGTCGGCCTTCACCCCACTGTACAGAGAGGCAAACTGAGTCTTGGAGAAACTTGGGGCCTTGTCCCCACCTCACAGCTAATCCACTAAATCCTGGATTAGTGCTGTGCCATCAAGCCTGCTCCAGCTCTGACTTACTTTCACAGAAGCATCACTGCCCACTCAGTGTACACCCATCCCCGGTCCAGCTCAGGCCCTCCCTGCCTCGGCAGCAGGGGTCAGCAAACTGTTTGCGTGAAGGGTCAAATAGTAAATACTTGAGACTTTGCAGTGTATGGGTCTATACAGTCTCCGTCACAGCTCCTCAACTCCGCCTTGTAAGGTGAAAGCAGCCAGAGACGACATGTGAGTAAGTGAACAGGCTGTGCTCCTTGGTTTATGAATGCTGAAATTTGAATTTCCTGTAATTTCCACATGTTTAATTTTGTTTTCAACCATTAAAAAATGTAAAAACTGTTCTTAGCTCATGGACTTTACAAAAGTAGGTACGGGGCCGATCAGGCCCTCATGCCATGGTTTGCCAATTCTCTGTTCTAGAATGTGCTGTCCTGGGGCCCATACTCCCAGAGTCACTGAGGTGATAAGTCATGTCCTCCTGAAATATGGGTGGTAATAGAGTGACCAACTGCTCTGGTTTGCCCAGGGCTGAGGGGTTTCCCAGGATGTGGGATTTTGGGTGCTAACACCAAGACAGATTCAAGGAAAACAGAATAGTTGGTCACTGTAGGTGCTAAGCATTAACCCAATGAGGAGACAGGCTTCAGGAGGCACTGGTCAGGGTTCTAGCATGGCGCCCTACGGCCTGCCCCACGCACTGCCTAGTCCCTGTGGTTTGCGGTGACGACTTGACCCGCTCTGCCTGGCCCGAGGCAGGGAGATGCCCCCCTCCTCCAAGCAAGAAAACCTCTGTGGTCTGGGCCTCTCAAAAGGCAGGAAGTTGAATCATCAGCTCCGGTAACGTCTCCGTCAGCCTGTGGGTCTGCCCAGGGAGCTCAGGGCTCTAGGCCCAGGGGGCTGGCTCTACACTTTGTTTGCTGCTTTCTCTGAACAGGAAAGCTCCGGAGTGAGGTTTCCAGTGAGGCTTCTGGAGAAATGAGAGCTGTTGAGTCAGGCAATGAGAAGAGCTGGATGGCAGGTCCACTGGGGCCCTGGGCCAGCTCTGGCCTAAGCTTGCTGTGTGGCCTTCAGTGACACCCTCACCCTCTCTGATTCTTGGCTTTGCCTTCTACCACAGAAATGCTGATTCTTGAAATCCCCTTGAATGGTGACCTAAGTGAGACCATTCTGGGTCTGTGGACGACTCATTCTAGGCTCTACAACCAGACTGCTCAGACACACATCCCCGTCTCCCACTCACCTGGGAGTAGGACCTGACTAGCCACCCCCGTTTAGACTGCCGAGGCCTTAGAAGGTGACAATTCTGAATTCAGGGGTCTAGAGGAGAGGAGCAAAAGAGGAGAAGCAGGTTAAAGAGGGATACCCACAGATAATGATGATAATCATACCACTGTTTATTAAGCACTCACTATGTGCCAGCCGTTGGACAATCTGTTTGATCCTCACAATGACTCTTTAGGATAAGGACTGTCATTATTTCTACTTCACAGCTACCAAGTGGTGGAGCAGCCATTAACCATCTTGTTAGACTGTACCTTTGAGGTTCTGTGGCTCAGGAAGCCTCAGGAGGAATAGGGGAGGGATGAGCTTCCCAGAGAAGTCAAGGGTCTGGTGAGGGAGAAAGTGTTCTTCCTGGTGCTGCACAAAGACCTCCAGAGAATAAGCAGAAGTCTGGTGGTTGCCGACTTTAGGGACCCCTGGAGGAGGCAGATCATGCCCCCACAGATTCCCCAGATGGTCTCTGAGGGCCTGGTGAGGAAATAGGACACACAGCAGGATTTTGCTACAGAGAAGGAGCTGAGCATTTACTTTCTGAGCAAAGGCAGCCCGCTCTGCTCCAAAGGTGCCCCCTGGGTGTCTCTGTATGCTGTTCCCCGCCCTGGCATGGGTGCTGTGCTCAGGGTTCAGAGCGTGGGCTGCAAGGCCCATGCCCCACACTGCTTGGTCTCCCGCTTCCTCTATGAGAGAGGGGACCAAGAGAATTTGGCAGGTTTAACCATGCTTAGCAAAGGACCAAGCCCAAGCAGGGCCAAGGGCTGCTTCCCAGGGTGGGAGGCAGCCCCCAACTTAGCTGTCCTCAGTAACCCAGCAGGTAGATGATCTGGGGCAAAGAGGCCACCCCAGCTCCCCAGGCTGCTGACTGGACCCCCAACATAGGCTTAGGCCAGTCCTGGAGATGCCTTCTCTCCCATGAGCTGCAGGTTCAGAGCGAGGCTTAGCTAAACCCCTGACCATTCCTTACCTTCTCTGGGGCACCATGAAATTCTCCACACAGCTCTTAATCCAGAATGGGCTTTATTAATGCCTGCTGTGTGGGCACCAGCTGGATAGGTAAGAGTGGGGATTTGAGAGGATTCATTAGCCTGAGGACCTCGTAGGGGCTAGGCCTGGACTGGTGCCTTGGAGTCGAGGTAGGGGCCTGGAATCTGGGTGCAGGGGTTGAGGGTACCCTCCTAAGCCCCACCTGGGCCTGTCCTGGACCCCAGGCCTCAGGAGCCAAACCATCCTTGCAGACATTTGGCTTCTATACCTGGCTATTTTAGGCAGCCTGAAGCTAGCCTTGATTATGGCAGAACTGAAATAGCTCATTAGACCTGGCTGGCTCACCCTTCCAAAGGAACCTTTTTGGAACCCTTGGGGTCTTGTGGTGAGTACAGCACCCCCACCCCCTGATCCTACCCTCTAGTCCCTCTGGCAGGAAAGGAGGAGCAGCCCCGGCAGCCCAGCCTTACTCAGGGCCTCCATACAGAATGTGGGCTCCATGGGCGCATGTGGGGCTGAGGGCCCCTGGCAGCACAATGCCTCCCAGCCAGGTCTGGGCCCTGCCTTCTTCCCTGCCCCCAGCTCCTCCCCATGGGAGAAAGGGCAGAACAGGACTGGCCGGTTGAGGACACTGTGGGACTGTGCCCAGGAGTGACAGTTCTGGGCCTCTCCCTGCTCCTGCTAATTGCCAGCATGGGTGTGGGGCCCAAGAGGGAGGCCCCAGTCCTTCCCCAGTCCAAAGGCCACTAACAGCCTAGTGGCTGCAAGTATGTCCGAGGGGCCGGGTCTTCAGGCAGGGAGTTGCGGGACAAAGGCAAGGAGGACAGCAGGAGAGAAGGAAGAGTCTGGGCTTAGTGCATATCCTGGGGCCTGAGTGAGTTTCTGCCTGGGCCAGGCTGGGCCTGGGGCTGCCCTCAGCTGCTCCCAGTGTACAGCCTGCAGCCTCTGGACAGAGCTCTGCATACTGGCCCAACTTCTTTGGCCCCTCCTGCTCCTGGGTGGCAAATCTCCTGTAGAACCTGAGTGAAATATCACCAGGCTGTCAGGTTCCCAAGGCAAGAGCCTGCCTAAGCTACTCCTGGCAGAGAGTGTCCCCTCCGGGGCATTTGCCCTCATCAGGGTGGATGCTATCAGACTTGCTCACGGTGGAATTTCTGACCCAGGGCAGGTAGGTGTAAGAGATCTTTGGGTTTGGGAGCCCTTTGTGAGCCCCTCAAACTGCCTCAGCTGGGTAGTGCTCCACTGCAGCCCTGGTTACTGGTGGGGGGGCAAGTAGACTCCATGGAGCCCCAAATGATGGAAGTGGAGGGACCTCAGAACTCTCAGGGAGCTCCTAGCAGATGCAGTGTGGCCAGAGCAAGGGAGACGATCTTGCGGTTGGGGCCATTGGTGTAGAAGTCAGGGCTCTGCCTCCTCCTTTATGGGTATACCCAAGCTCAGTGAGAAGCCTGGGCAGGGATGGTGTTGAGGGACTACAGAGATGGCTGAAGGGCTAGACTCAAGGCCTCTGGCTCCCTGACCCTGGGCTTGGCATGGGGCGGGGAGGAGGCTTAAGGGGACAGACTATGAGCCTGCTGAGTGAAATGGAAAAGCTGTCAAGATAGGGGAGCTGGGAGCAAGTCTGGAGGTAGGAACATGGCAGCAGGTATATGGACCAGTGAGCCGCCTCAGGGGAAATATGTACAGAGCTTGTGGGTGATGAGATGGTGGGTGGCAGAGCGCTCTGGCCCTGAGCTCCAGGCCCTTCCAAGACTTCACCCACTGTTAGGGGTTGAATTGTGTCTCACCAAAAAAGCCCAAACCCCCTAGTACTTGCGAATGCGACCTTATTTCGAAATACGGTATTTGCAGATGTAATCCAATTAAGATGAATCATTAGGATGGGCCCTAATCCAAAATCCAATATGACTGATGTTCTTAGAAGAAGAGGGGAATTTGGACATAGTCACCGGCACACATGGAGAATGCCATTTGAAGACACACAGACACAGAGGAAAGACAGCATGAAAAGATGAAGGCAGAGATTGGAACCTTGCAGCCACAAGCCAAAGAGCACCTGGAGCCACTAGAAGCTACCAGAGGCCAAGAAGGATCCTCCCCTTGAGGCTTCAGAAGGAGCCTGGCCCTGTCGACACCTTCATTTTGCACTTCTAGCCCCCAGAGCTATGAAAGAACAGTTTTCTGCTGTTTCAAGCCGCTCAGCTTGTGGCACTTGGTTATGGCAATCCCGGAAGATTAACACAGCAGGCCGGTTCTGTTGCTGGAATGCCTTCTAGCTAGCCCTGTCACTGCAGTCATGTGGGCAGTCAGGTGCGGCTTCTCTGTGAGCCCTGATGGAGAGCCCTTGACCAGAAGTTCGGTAAGGTCTGCAGGACAGCCTCCCTCCCCAACTAGACTGTAAGCTCCTTCAGGGCAGGGCCTGACCTGTAGTAGGGCAGCATGGCTCCTGGTATACCATGGGTGCTAAGTCAATGTGAGCTGAATGAAGACACAGTTGAGGAGTAATGAGACCCTCTCAAAGTGGGACATGCCATCTATTCTTCCACAGCCTGTTTTAGGTTGGATGGACATTGGGGAGTCCACAGAGAGGTTACAGCATCAGTCCCATGGGCCATTCCTAGTTCCTCTGCTGTCCAGCTCCTGCCTGGCCCCGTGTGAGCCTGAATAACTTGGGGAAATTCCTAACCTTCCCTTTCAAACTGGCCATTGGCTCTAGGAGTTTGCCACAACATAACTGCTCAGGTCCCTCCAACAAGGGGACTGTGTCTGTGGCTGGATGACTCACGCACACTGCTCCATCCCGCAGCCTTGGGCGGGACCCAGGGCTGGGGATAGTGCCAGCCAGGGCAGGCTAGGAGCTGGGACATCCCATTGCACCAGCCCAGTCCCCAGGAAAGGAGTGTGCTCAAGGCTTCAGGACAAAAATCTGGAAGCAGGGAGGCAACACTCACTTGAATTGAGATCCGAGTGACAAAAAGAAGCAGACAGAGGATGCAGTGAGTTCAAAGGCCTTGAAGTAGGAATGAGCTTGGCATGATCAGGAACTGAAAAGAAGGCGGATGAGGCTGGGACATGCTGAAAGGGAGGTCAGTGGTAGGACATGTGATAAGACTGAGCTCACCTGGATATCCAGGATAATGTCTCCATCTTGAGGTCCTTGATTTAATCATGTCTGCAAAGTCCCTTTTGCCAGGTAAGGTAACATTCCAGGTTCTGGGAGCACAACATAAATATCTTCAGTGGGGGGGACATTATTCTACCCACCGCAGCATCCCTCTCATCCTCTTACCTGCCTCTCTCACTCCATCGCTACATTTCTGTTTACCTATCCATCTATCTATTTGGATCTGACCATGGATCTACTCACCTTGTCACCTGGCCACAATTTATCTCTCCTACCCCTTTATCAAGTATCAACAAGTTATTTATCGATCTCTCGTTTCTCCATGGCTTTCATCTTTCAATCTGATAACTGCGTTGTCTCTCAGCCTCGGTCTAATAAACTGATTTTTAAACTCAATCTATCATTCAATTCTCCTCTGTCCATGATGAATTATCAGTCATCCAGCTCCACATTTGCACATGCGTCACATATGTGGACATCCTTTCTCTATGTCTACAAATAAATTCAGTAAATATTCAGAACTGCTTGTCATATGCCCAATTCTAAGTCATGTGTGGGTGAGATAGTGGGTTGATGACACCTCCCAGTAGCCACGCTGGGCTCTTCTTCATCATCGTCATAGTCAGTGCCATCACTGTCAATCCATCCACACTCTCCAGTTTTGTTATCCACATAGGGATCATTTTTATATGGACTTCCAAGCCAAATCCAGGCTGTTCTGGTCTGCCTTTTGCTCACTAGCCATCCTGTGTATAAATAATGCAGACTCATTTTAACTTGATCTTAGATAAGGTGTAGGTAGAAAACTCTATCTGCTGGGCAAGCATCTTATGCATCAAACAACAAATCCTAAAGTTAAATGGAAATTATTTTTAGGTTGTCTGGGCAAATAGCACAGAGCATGGCAACTCTAGAGATGTTGCATCAGGCAACGTTTGGGCACATGCAGACACACAACACACACATACACATGTACATGGGCACACACAAATGCACACACGCAATCTCTCTTTCCCCTGCCCCCACATAGTGACTCCTTCCTGGCTCATTCACACTCTTGTGTGCATGTGCGCACACAGCCAAAGTGGACACTTCAACGCTGACTCAGCCCTACCTCATCTTGTTTCCAGTATAGGAATCTCACCTCCACACCTGAACTGTGAGGTACTCTAGGGCAAGGTGGTGCCCGCTCTTCCTCGGGCATACCCTTCCAGACTGACCAGCCAGAGGATGAGACACTTAAAAGCTATTTGCCTTTCCTTGAACTCTGAGGGCAGCTGGAGATCAGGGAGGTAAGGAGCTAGATACCCCAGGGAGGCCCCTACTGCCCAAAACAGTCCCCTCCGTCCTCTCTGAATCTGCCCATGATTCTTGCTCCAGCCGAATGCTAGGGTAATGCAGGCTTTCCTTCCTCTGTAGAACTCTCCTAGAGGAACTGGATTAGGTGGATCATCTGCCTGGAGCTGGCCTAGCTGGGGATCAGTTTGACAAGAATTCCCTTGTTTCCAAGCATCTCCGTTGCACAGGCATCCAGCGCCAATTCCTGTCCAAGACTCTCCCCAGGGCCCTGGCTGGAGATCCAGCACATTTGGAAGCAGGTTGCCACCTGCCAGAGCTGCAGGTCCTGGATGCCCACCAGTTATAGTGTCCAAGGCCAACGCAGGCTCACAAGTCACTTTGTCCACAGCCCTAAGGGAGGAACAGCTTGCTCACTAATGCCTGCAGGAGGCTCCCAAGGCAACCGCCTTGTACCCTGGAGCACTTTCCAGCACTGGGAGGCTGGTTAAGGCCAGGACACCATTAATGAAGCCTTGACTGGAGTGAGGCATCTCAAGGCCAGCTGCCCTTGCTGCGTCCGGTTCCACAGTGAGGCTTGATTCCATGCACATACTTGACCCCATCCAAGTCCAATTTATGTCCCTCCCCCATCCTGTGGTATCCTCAGGACAGGGACCTCATCTAACATCTGTGTAACCTGATGCCAGCCCAGACCAACCACAGGAATTGTATGCAGAACAGATCTGCACCTGTGCACAGCTCACACCAACATCCTGCATGCCCAGAGCCCAAGTCCTGGCCTCAAGCTGTCTCCACATCTGCCTCCCAGCCCAGAGCCCTCATTCAGTGGGTTTCATTAACTGTTTAGAGCCTAACAGGTAATGAATTATCCCCACATTTGTTTCCTAATGAGCCAGGCTGGGCCAGGTATCCTCAAGCCAAATGTTCTGGGAAGAAATGATACTCTACCTGTCAGAGGAGGGATCTCCTTCAGAGGGCCAGGCTGCTCAGAAACTTCCATTCTCACCCTGGTTCCCAGTCCCAGCCTGGCCCATGTTCAAGTCCCATCAGGCTAAAGGCCAAATGGAGCTTTTCCATGCCCCTGCTGGAGTTCAAACTCCATGGGAAGGCTCTGGAATGGACTTAGAATCCCAGGCTGGGCCAGCTGGAGAAACCCAGACAGACCCTGACGCTGGGGACCAGAGAGGGCCAAACAGGACCCAGGCCACCCAGGAGTCAGCAATGGGGTGAGACTAGAGGGCAGAATTCCTGTCCCTGCCCTCCAGGACCACACTGTAGCCCATCACTGGGCTAGGAAAACATGACCCACCAACCCTATGATGCTTCTGTCCCTGGAGAATTCTAAGCACCTGAGGGGCAAGCAACACTACCCAGATGCAAAGGGCTTCTTAGAGCTCTCTCAACAACCACAGGGTCGACTTCTTCTCTTCGTCTCTACAATTCCTATCCCACCCCTTCCCAGCCTTACTCCGTATGCTACAACACAGGCAACCAGTCACCGATTTGATGAGTATCTTTCCAGATGCTTTTTTTTTTCTATGAAATTACATTTATCTGTATGTCTGTGTTCAAATAAAAATGTAGGCTTTTTAAGGTATTTTTTAAAATTTTTTAGGCTTCTAATTTTTTAATATGAGATCATATTGCACATTGTACCCTGAAACTTGCGTTTTGTTTTCAGGTGTACAACATAATGTTTTGATATTTGCAAATCCCGAAACCTGCTCTTCACTTAACACTTTTATTAGGGCTCTTTCTACATGAGACACACAAAACCATACATCGCTTCTTCCTCTGCTGCCTGCTTTTTTGCACTCTGGTTTATTTAGCCCGTGCTCTGGTGATGGACATTAAAGCTATTTCCAGTTTTTCTTTTTTAAAGATTTTATTTTTTTAAGTAACCTCTACACCCAACATGGGGCTTGAACTCACGACCCTGAGATCAAGAGTCTCAGGCTCTACCAACTGAGCCAGCCAGGTGCCCCGTAATGATATTCTTAAACAGATCTTCTCAGGCCCACATCAGAGGGTCTCTCTGGGGTGGATTCCTAGAAGTAGACTGCATGTTTTCATCTATTCCTTCCAACCTGGGGCAACTGCTGTTCTCACCTTTCATCCTGAAGCAGCTTACAAGTGTATTTTCCTGTACAAAGGGCAGTTTCGTCTCAGGAAGAACCCTAGGGCCAGCTATTAGCATCATGTTCTGTGCCCCATTGCATTGCTGTGAACCAGACAGACTACTCTTCATCTCTCTGGGTGATCCTCCCCCCTTCCATCTCATCTAAATTGCTATCTACATGCAGGTCCCTCTCCAGACCCTTCTCAGACTCTCTGGACCATTCCACCCCACAGGCTCCCAAGACTGCTTGTTTTACCTTGACCATCCTGCAAATGCTTAAGGACTTGTCTTCCTAAATGGGCCAAAATCCCTTTTAGGTAGGATCTGGACCTGGAACTCACTGCCCTAAGATAAAGCCTTGTTTACACAGGTGCTTGTTAAATGCATGTTATTTCTAATAAAACCAGGTTACCTCCAGCATGGCTATGAATTCATCAGTAAATGCATGGGAAGGGTCTTTATAAGACTGCCACGATGAGGGGAGATTTCCTTCAATTTATCAGAAACCCTGGGGAAAAGCCAAAGGGTTTTGCTTACACTGTTCAACTTGACTTGGAGCCAGTGTCTTTGGTTCTTGGTGGTTCTTGAACTGAGCCAGGCCCCTCAACTCCACTCAGGGCGTCTCACACTTTGATGAGTGTCTGGTCAAGCCAGCCCCTGACTTGGCCGGAGGTACTGCCTGCTGCC
Organism: Ursus arctos; assembly: GCF_023065955.2. NCBI lineage: Eukaryota > Metazoa > Chordata > Mammalia > Carnivora > Ursidae > Ursus > Ursus arctos. The sequence continues at coordinate 32,759,175 of NW_026623067.1, forward strand.
AGTTTCTGGGGAAGTGTTTAGAGGCCCCAGGGATCTTCTTTGCCTTCTGCCATCTGTGGCCAGTGGGCTGGGTCTGAGAGTCTAAGAAGAGACAGGTGGCCTGGCTGGCACATCATCCAGACATCTCCTAGGGCTGGTCAGTACCATCTCTAAACCAGCTGGCAAACGCTCCAGAGGGCTGCTTCTCCCAGGCATGCATTTGTAGCGCCACAGAAAGGGGCAAGGCTGGACCTTGCCAGGGCAGTGTCTTAAGCCACAGATGCAGCCCTGGGCAGCTTTCCTATCTGTCCCAAACCCCACCTGCAGCTCCTGCCTGGAGCCTGGGAGGCAGAGCTGCTGGATTTGTCCTCTCCTGAGTGCCAAATTATGCGCTTTGCAGAAGACTTGGCACAGAGTGGGCAGCCAGGAAATATTTACTGAATGACCAACAGAATGAATTTCTGCAGATACATGATGATCCATCTCTATAAACATACGTATTGCAGAGAACTTCTCATTTTCAGGTAGCATCTTGGAACAAGCTGTAACAACTATAAATTTTCCCTCTCTCTTAAACCCACTTGATCAAACTTTCGTTCATGCCACTCTGTTGACATGGATTTTATCAATATCACCAGTGACCTCAACGTGGCTGAAACTAATGATCAGTTGTCAGTCCGTATCTCACCTTATTCTCCTTGGTAGCTTTGGACATAGAGCTTTCGCCCCTCCCGAAACTCTCTCACCTTGGTTTCTAGGACATTCCTCCTATCTCTCTGGATACCCCTGCTTCCTTTTTACTCCCCCCCCCAATTTTTAAAAAATCATTACTACTTATTTTTTAAGATGGTTAAGATACTTATTATTTATTTGTTAAAGACAGCACTCGCAAGCAGGGGGGCGGGGAGCGGCAGGCAGAGGGAGAAGCAGGATTCCTGGTGAGCAAGGACCCTGATGTGAGACTCGACCCGAGGTCCCTGGGTTCATGACCTGAGCTGAAGGCAGACACTTAACTGACTGAGCCACCCTGAAGAGTTTAAGTAATCGCTACAGCCAACATGGGGCTCAAACTCACAATCCTGAGATCAAGAGTCTTTTATGTTCTACTAATGAACCAGGCAGGTGCCCCCTCCCCCAATTTTTTTATTGTGGTGATACACATAACATACATTTTACTATTGTAATCATTTTTAAGTGTATAGTTCAGTGATATTAAGTACATTCACATCGTTGTACAACCATCACTGCCATTCATCTCTGGAGCTCTTTCATCTTAAAAAACTGAAACTGTACCCATTAAATGGTGAGTCCCCATCTCCCTTCCCCACCCCAGCCCCTGGCAAACACCATTCTTCTTTCTGTCTCTATGAGTCTCACCACTCTAGACACCTACAGTATTTGTCTTTTCATGACTGATTTATTTCACTTAGCATAAAGACCTAAATGTTCATCCATGTTGTGGCACGTGTCAGAGTTTCCTTCCTTTTTAAGGCTGAATAATATTCCATTAGACATCTGTATTGCATTTTGCTTCCCCATTCATCCATCCATGGACACTTGGGTTGCTTCCACATTTTAGCTATTGTGAATAATGCTGCTATGAACACAAGTATACAAATATCTCTTCAAGACCCTGTTTTCAGTTCTTCTGAGTATATATCCAGAAATGGAATTGCTGGATCATATGGTAATTCTATTTTTAGTTTTCTGAGGATGGCCATACTGTTTTCCACAGTAGCAGTACTATTTTACATTCTCACTGACAGAGCACAAGGGTTCTAATTTCTCCACATTCTTGTCAACACGTGTTATTTTCTGTTTTCTAAAAATAGTAGCCATCTTGGGGCACCTGACTGGCTCAGTTGGTAGAGCATGCGACTCTTGATCTCGGGACTGTGAGTTTGAACTCCACATTGGGTGTGGAGCCCACCTTAAAATAAAATAAAAAGGGGCACTTGGGTAGCTCAGTTGGTTAAGCATCGGACTCTTGATTTTGGCCCAGATCATGATCTCAGGGTGATGAGACTGAGCCCTGGGAAGGGCTCCACCCTCAGCATGGAGTCTGCTTGAGATTCTCTCTCTCCCTCTGCACCCCCCCAGCTTGTGCTCTCTCTCTCTCTCTCAAATAGATAAATAAATAAAACCTTAAAAAAATAAATAAAATAAAAATATTTAAAATAGTAGCCATCTAGGGCACCTGGGTGGCTCAGTTAGTTAAGTGTCTGCCTTCGGCTTGGGTCATGAATCCCAGGGTCCTGGAATCGAGCCCCACGTCAGGCTCCCTGCTCTGTGGAGAGTCTGCTTCTCCTTCTCCCTCTGCCCCTCCCTGCTGCTTGTGTGCTCTCGTGCGCTCTTTCTCCCCCCAAATAAATAAATAAAATCTTTAAAAAAATAAAATAATAAAATAAAATAGTAGCCATCCTATTGGGCATGAGGTGGTACCTCATTGCAGCTTTGATCTGCATTTCCCTAATGATTAGCAACGTTGAGCATCTTTTCATGTGCTTATCAGCCATCTGTATCTCTTCTTTGGAGAAATCTCTGAATACTTCCTTTTAAACAATATCTTGTTGATTCTTCTTCATCTTCCAGACCTCTTAACCTTGCAGTGCCCAAGAGCACCAACCTTGGACCTCTTTTCTTTCTACACTCACTTCCTTAGTGATCTCAAACTGCCTTATATAGCTTTAAATACCAGCCAGCTGTGGACACCTCTCAAAAGATACCTTCAGCTCAGAACATGCCCTTGAGATGAGGCTGCCATTTCTAGCTGCTTACAGGCTGGCTGCATTTGGACATCTAATAGGTGTCTTAAGCTTACCATGTACAACACTGAGCTCCTTATCCTTCCCCAACTCTACTCCTTCCATAGTCTCCACATCTCAGTTAATGGCAATTCTGTTTTTCCACTGGCTCAAGACAAAACTTTGGTTGTCATTCTTGACTTCTTGTTTTCTCACACCCCATCAACAAATGTCAGAGCTATCTTCATAATATATGGAATTTGACCACTTCTACTGCTACCGCTCTAGTGCACATTGACCTCGTCTCTACCTGGTCTATTACAGTGACCTTCTAACCTGTCTTCCAGCTTCAGCCTTTCTGCTTTCAGTCTGTCCCTCCATGTGGCAGCACCAAATAACCTGTAAAATCCAGTGTCAGATCATGTCACTCCTCTGCTCAAAACCATCTTTATTACACCTACAAAAGTGAAGTTCCTAATAATGCCCTATATAATCTCTTTCTTTTGCGTTTACATAATAAGCACATTCCTGCCTCAGGACCTTTGCATTTGCTGGTCTCTCTGTGGAGACAGTGGTTCCCTTTACTTCTTACCATGGACCCCTTTGGCAGTCTGTGATGCCTGTGGATTCCTTCTGAGTATAATATCTTTAAATCAATAAAATAAGTTTCGTAAATTATAAGGAAAACCAATTATATTGAAATATAACTCTCAAAATATTTTAAGATGTGTAATACAGTAATATATATGTTTCTTATTAATTCATTAAATTATAAGAGCTAGCAGCATAATTATGAAGTAGTGATAACTGTAATGATATTTTAAGATAGTTGTAACAACTATAATGTGATATGAAAATATCTGTGATTTCTACTAGCAACAGCATCACAGGTGCTGCTAATATCACTGTGATTTGCTGTCTGCATTCATAATTGAAGAACATGCTAAATGTTAATTAGTGAAAATAAAGATATCATTTTTCCCCATCTAACGTCAAGACCCCCTGAATTTCTATCCACAGATGTCTGAAGGGGGGTATCTGTGGGCTCCATGTGAAGAACCCCTGGCTTAGAAAGCTTGCTCTTCTTCCATAAGCCCTCACAGCTCATCCCTTCACTTCTTTGTATCCAGAAGCTTCCTTCTCAGGCAGCTCTTCCCTGAGGACTCTATTTAAATTGCATGCCACATTCCCTATCACCCTTTCCTACTTAATTTTTTCAGAATAGCACTTACTCACCTTCAAATATAGTATTTTACTTAAAAAAAAATGTGTATCTCCTTCCACTAGAAAGTGAGTTCCATGAGAGTAGGCATTTTTGTCTATCATTTTTGTGCTGTGTCCTCAGCCCCTAGAATGGTGCATGGCATACGGGAGGCACTCAATAAATATTTGTTGATGCAACTAATGAATCATCGAACTTTACATCAGAAACCAGGGATGTACTGTATGGTGACTAACATAAGAAAAAAACATTAAAATAAAAAAAATAAAAAGTAAATAAATATTTGTTGAAAAAGTGAATGATTACTTCTCCAAGAACTTTATGTTTCTTCTCATTTTTTTCTGTAATAAGTTAATGATTTGTGAGACTTTTACTAAAGACTAAGGGGTTATAATTAGCTCCATTGCTATGATTGTTAACATTTTCAAGATTAACCTTAAATAGTAGCAGAGAGTGGTGGGAATCCAAGAATTATGATGGAGCTTCCAATCCTAGACAAGAAGTGCCTTCCAAGGACTCTCTAGGGGACCTGGGTCTCACCCAGATTCAGTGAACCACCTTAGAGGCCAAGTGTTACCCACAAAATTCTTTCTTGCTATTATAGCAATCAGGGCCCCATCCTCAATCAAACCAATAATGGTAATACTTTTTATTTCTGGCAGTGTGGTAAAATGGAAAATATGTAGTCTTTGGGGGTCTTCTGGACTAAGTGCCAATTCTATACCACCGCTTGCTAGCTTCTGTGACTGTTGGTAAGTCACTAAACCTTTCTGAACAGGTAAAATGGGATTTTTGTGAGGGTGAAATGGGATGACTTGCCTGGTGCCCAGCAGAGAGCAGGTGCTCTATAAATGGTCATCTTCTCCCTCTTCCATCTCTCTAGGTCATTTTATAACTACTTGCCAAGGTTCACAGGATCCTGACGGCTAAGAGGAGGAGCCTGTCCAGTCTTTTGGTGCATGTAAGCCCTCTGCAACTAGACCCAATCAGAGCAGTTTCTTTAGACTGTGCCACTGTCAGTTGGTGCTTCCATTCCCAATTCAGATGTGTGGTTGAGACTGCCATCTGGACCTTGACCATGAATCTCACCACTTATCACAGTTTTTTCTCCTGGCCTTCCTTTTTGCCCTAACTGGGAAATCTTGTCTATGTCCTCATGGAGAGTAAGAGAGCAATTATTGTCCTCCAGTTTTTCAGTGATAAGAACTTTTAGGGAGCACATTGACCCTTCCAAAACTTAAGCACCAGGGAAAGAGCTAATGTGCGCTGTGCACTCTGAGCCAGGAGTGTTTGTGTTTACACAAACAGCATGTATACACACACACCACTTCAGGACCCCTCCAGCCATCCTGTTCTACAGAAGAAGAAAGAGACCCAGAGAGATGAATGCACTTGTCCACATCAACTAGCTTCGCAACTGCAAAGCCAGCGTTAGAATCCAGGTATTTAACCATTTTGTTACATGCGAACAGCCTGTGTCATCTGTTTTCTGGCACTGAGCTTGGGTTTAAGAAAATCCTAACAACTGACCACTCAGAGCTGGAGTCAGGTCTAACCAGGAGGTGGTACCCCAGTTCCTCAATCTTGCCAGACAAGCCTCCCCAGACTTTGTGAATGAAGGCCAAGAAAGAAGAATGTTGCAGTGACTCCCTTTGAGCTCATATTTCTTTCTTGTTGCAAAAAGTGCTTATTTCTGCGTTCATCATCTCCCTCTTTGTTGTGTAGACAATCTACCCTGTCAGAGGATTTGTGCTGTTATTATGAGTTTGTTTATTATTAGATTTATTTCTCCTATAAGCAAATGTGTTCACAACATTCCATCGGGGGATCTTTTTAATTGTCACATAAATGTCATCTTATGTAAATTGAATATTTGTCTTTCCATAGAAGGGGGGGGGTGGAAGGGAAAGAAAGAAAGAATAAACAACCTTCAGTCTTGGAGAGGGAAGGCGGTTCCTGTCCCCGTTCACAACTCACCCACGTGCCTTCAAAGCCAAAGGTGAGTTGAAAAAAATTATTGGATTATCTCTGAGGAGCAGCCAAAAGGGAGAGGGAAGAAAAAGTTGGCAACGATGCTTCGGGGATGTTGACCCAGGCTACCAGGTCTCCCCACCAAACCCAGCGTGAGACCAGACTACCCCCTCCCCAGCTGGGAGCATCCGGAGAAGGCTGCAGCTTGCTCCCCCCCCCCCCCCCCACCCAGGAGGCCAGCCCTGCTCCTTCCTCGAGAGAAGGTGAGCGCGGCGGGCGCAGCGGGTTGGGTGGGTGTGGCCCGCGGCTCCGGGAACGGACCCAAGGCCCCGCCACCGCCCGCGAGCCGCCCGACAGCCCGCCTGCCTGGCGAGCGCAAGCGCTTCTTCCAGAAACTGCGAGGATCCGAGCGCACTGTTTGTGCACCACAAGGTCAAGTCGGGAAGTGGAGCCGGAGGAGGAGGGGCGAGGAGGCGAAGGGTGGGGAGAGGGGCGCCCCGCTTCCTCGCCAAGTGCCAGCCTTTGGAAGTTGCCCCCTCGGTTTTTAACCCTTTAGGGGTAATGGGAAGGACGAGCTTGGGGGGAAGGGGACACCGCGGGGCAAACTCCTATTGGGACCGGGAGGAGCAGCTACCCACCCACCCATCACTGCGTTCCCCACCCCCCGGAAATGCGGGGCAGAGCTGGTAGCCCGGAGGCACCCGAGCGGGGGAGGGGGCAACGAACCCAAGAGGGACCCTCTCTACGGACCGCCCCTCTTCTTGAGGTCGCTCACAATTTCAAGTTTCCCCCGCCCGGGATGTTAGTTTCCATCTGCTGTGGGTGGGGGAGGAGGGCCGCGCCCCCTCCCCCAGACTCGCGCGCGCGCCCCTCCCCTCCGCTCCTGCCAGCACTTTCTGCTCACTTCTGGCGCTGCAAAGCGCCACGCGATTTATTCGATTCGCATTTTTAAACCCGCGATTCGGGAGCAGGGCCTAGGGCGAGGGTCTTCCAGCATTGGAGCTCCGGGAGGCGGGGTGCTCAGTGCAAACCTCGTTCCCTCCGCGAGTGTCGCCTTCAGGCTGTTATTTGCAAAGAAACGTCTTTTTGACGCAGGGAGAAATGGCAAATTTTAAGTACGTCATTAATATGGCGCCAAAAGATTTTTTTAAGTATAAGCTTGCTTTTTTTTTTTTTTTTTTTAAGGTTGCGGGGGGCGCCGCCCGGGTCTGGGGCGCGAAGGGGGCGGAGTGTGAGCAGAAAGTGTGAGTGAGAGAGTGGAGGGGCGGGGTATGTGTGTGAGTGTGTGAAGTGTGAGCAGACCTGATGGGACTTGCACGGGCGCAGCCGCCGCTCGGGCCCGGCCCTGGGGACAGGGCGGGCTGGGGGCGCCCCAGAGCCCATGGGGAGTCTGGGCCCGAGGTGCAGGCAGACGGGCGGCCCGGCAGAGCACCCTCCCCCCGAGGCCTGCAACGCTACCTGGACCCGCTGCCGAAGCCAAACAACTGGGCGGGGGGTGGGGCGGGCGGCGGGGGGTGTCAGGAGTGGAGATCCGAGTGAATAAGAAAAAAGTGGCTACTCCCCCTCCCTCGCTCCTCCTGCCCGCCCCCACCCCACCCCCACCCCAACACATTTTTTTTTCTAAAGAGATCACAAGGAAGTCTTGGTTTAAAAAGAAACAGAAACATACACAGGGGGATTGGTGAATGGTGCCGCCCGCGGCCATCGCAGTTGGAGGCTATTTTGGGGGGGGGGGGTGAGTAGCGTCCATGGAGTTACTTTGCGCCCATTCCTAGCGGCAAGGGCTTAGGTCCAGCGGGCTGACCGTCCCCAGCAGGGGTGCGGGGCCGGGGACGCCGCGGGCCCGGCCGCCTCCCTCGCCGCGACCCCGGATGGATGCGCGCCCCCCGCCCGCCCGCGCCGGCCCCAGGAGCTCCGGGTTTCGGGAGCATCCTTCCCGCGCCGGCCCCCGCCGCGGCGCGTAGTCCAGGGCAGCGCCCCTCGGAAGGGCACCGCGGAGGAAGGTAAGATCCAGACCCCAGCGATGGGCCCTGCGCATCTCCACGGCGTTATTTTGTGTTTTTGCAACAGATCTGCCAGCGCTCCTCGCTCCCTCGCTCTCTCTCTCTTGCTCGCTCGCTCCCTCTCTCTCCTGCTGGCTGCCTGTTCTAGGAAGCCAGGGCGCGGGGGGGGGGGGGGATGCACAGCACAGGGGAGAGAGATTGCGCATGTTGGTCAGTCGTGTTTTAAAGAGTACATTGCAGGGAGGCTGAGAGGGGCGCATGCAACAACAACTTTTGGAAGGGTGAGCTTGGCGACCTTCTTTATTAATGACTGCGGCAAAGCGCCCCCGGGCCGGTGAGGGGGCGCGGGCGGGCGGGGGCGCGCCAGGGCTGCAACTTGCCCCGCGGGCTCCGGCCGCGCGGAAGGGCTGCGGCGGGAGACAGCCGTGGTGGGGAGGTCGTTCTGCCGGGGATGGGGGTTCGGAGGACCTGGAGCTATCTGCCCTCCTGTCGCCCTGAGTTTCATTTTGTTGATACGCAGCACGTCCGGCCGCCGAACCGGGCTGAGCCGGTGCACATGACTCCGCGCTGGGCTCACGTGCAGCGGGTCCGGTCCCAGACACCTTCCGGGGGCCACCGCCTCCGCCCTGTCGCCCCCTCTCTGGGCTGGGTGCACGCGGGCGCTGCACGCGGGGGCAGCATGCTCAGCTCCCGGGCGCGGAGGCTCTGCACAAATTAAACACAGTGTTTTGGAGGGGCGGGGGACACCCTTTCCAGGTGAGTATGCCGGGTGTGCAGCCTCGGCGTACGGGGCGGGGGCTGGGGTCGGGGGCAGCCCCCCCCCCTCCGGGGCTGCGCGGGAGTCCGGCGGGGGAGAAGCGCTGGGAGAGTGGAAATGTACCGGCTGGGGCCGGAGCGGCGGGTGCGCGCCCGCGGGGCGACGGCAGGGGGCGTGGCCCTTGTTTACCTTCTCCCAACTCTGCCGGTTCGCGTCCCGCTTCGGGGACGGTACTGCAGTCCCTGGCCTCCGCCTCCGTCCCTGCGCCCTGGGTGGTACCGGGAAGATGTAGGCAAGTGGCAGTCTCAGCCTGGGACATACACACCTGACCCTCAAATAAGTGACATTGCAGCCCCAGCCCCCACCAAGCACCGCTGCAGTCCCTCTCCCGGATCCCCGGCCGCGCCCCGCCCCCGGCAGTGGCATCTTCCCGGCCTCACCTCCTTCCTCCCTCTCTCCCTCCCTCCTTCCCACCCACTCGCCTGCGCCTGCGGAGCGGCACCCGCCCGCTTCCTCCCCGCCTGGGAGCTGACTTGTGGCTCCCTCCGGTCCCTTCCCGCCTATCCCTGAGCCTGAGACACTCTATTTTTCAGGCCAAGAGATGAGAAGGGGTCAGCTTGGCGATTCTTAGCTGTTACATCAGAAGATGGGGATGTCTGCGAGACAGGCAGGAAGGCTTCGCTGTGGCTTCCAGAGGCCCAGGACACCCCCCACACACCCAGTCCCCCGCCACACGTAGCTGCCCACTTCCCAAGAGGCTCGGCTCCTCTTACCCGCTTCACCTAAAGCCCTCCCCGCGCCCCAGGCGTCAAGTCCGCTGCCCCCGGCCGGAACCGCCTCTTGCCCTTCCTTCTCCGGGGCCGGAGCCCCCCGCAGCACCTCCGGCTCCTCCTCCCGGCTCCCGCGGTCGGAATCACGCCGGCGCGCCTCCAGCCTGCGGTCCCGCGAACTGCCACCAGGGGCAGGCTGGAGGCGCTCGCCACCGCCTCCCAATAGCCTAGCCTCGGCCGCGGGCCGGGACGCTTTTTTTTTAACCACCTTGGCTGCAGGTCTCGTGCCCGGGGCTGGTGGGGGCGGGAGGGGCCGTGGTTCCCTTCGCCCTGAGTCAAGGGCACGTTGCACTGGGTGACTCTGGTCTCTGCAGATTTCCAAACCTTGCTCCCGCGCTTAGCACCCCTCGCTCATCCACTGCGGGACACAAAGTTTTACCCAGAGGCTGAGTTTGTAGGGGGTCATCGGGAGGCTTTGGGTCTGCCCTTAGAGCGGCGCTAAAGAGGATTGGGGAGGGGCTGAGAGGGCAGGACTGGCCTGCCGCCTTGCCTTTGTTGGAAAGGGGAGGAGCCCTGAGCTTTGAGCCTAGACTAGCTGTCAGGACGTCCCCTTAACATTTCTGTTTGCAAACTGAATCAGGGGCCCAGGTGATGGTACGGCTGCCTGGCCCCTCCTTCCACAATGGCATTAACTCCCTCCCTTCACTGGTAAAATTCCCAGTAGGACATTTGGCAAAAGGGCCGTGCAAGGAGCTGCCAACCGGGCCTGGCCCTGTTTCCTGGGTTCCCAAGGTGCTGGCTTCTCCCCTACCCTGACTTCCTCTCTCACCTTAGGGCCCCAAGTGAACGCACCATCCCTCCCGTCTCTTCTTCCTCCGGCGGGTTGGGACTTGCAAAGCGATCTAACAAGCAGAGGAGGAAAATAACAACAGAATAACTGTAAGGGGAAGGAATGAGTAATAAAGCCGACCCAGGCAGGGAGGAGGGCTTTCATGTTTAAGAGACGCTATTTGCTTTTTAGGTCACAGGCTGCAAAACAGGCTTTGATCCGAAGTGGGCGAATAATTTATTGAGAAAGTTTGCATGGTAGGGGAAAAAAAGGGATGTTTGTTTGATCTGGAGTCCTCTCAGTTGTCCCAAGTGCTGTTGGGTGTTGTTTGGAGTGGAAAAGCATTTGGTTCTACAGCAAATCCCTCGCAGAGGGAAGTCCTCGCCCCAGGCAGCAGGACTTGAAGTGAATGTTGGTTTTGAAACTGTTTGGCCAAAGGTCTCTCCAGCACTTTTGGAGATGAAGTGTTTAAGGACAAAGTTGTTTGGACTTGGGATGCAGCAAATGTTTCCAGAACATTTCCCATCCAGCATGCTTTTCCTTTGCCTAAGTTGCACAGCTAAATGGCCAGTAACACTAATCCAAGAGAGCTTCCTCTCGGCTTTCATTGGCAGGTGAGGTGGACTGCTCGTCCCAGCCCCCAAGGTGCACATTAGAGTCTTGAGGGTAGGCCTTTCACATTGACTACCACATTCTTGGGGTGGGGTTGAGGGGAGGGGGTGCAGGGTGTTCTGGTTAACTGGAGTTCCAAGTAACAGGGAGGTAGTTGTCTTATACCCAAGAATGGGTTCAGTGACTTCCAGTACAAATTCTTCACAACTCATCCAGCAGGCTCCTTGCAGACCTCACAGTTAGTTCTGTCTTTAGGTGCTCCAGGGGAAGGTCAGGATGGTGAGGAGGGGGTGCCCCTGGCCTGCTTTGTCCTTCATCCACATAGGACCCTGACTGTGTGGCTCAAAGCTTAGGAACCCAGGAAGATTCTCAGATAACCCATAGGAATCTGGAGTACCCCAGCCACACTCTGGGGTTGTAGGCCTGTGCACGGTAGCCCGGGGCGTGGGGGGGGGGTGGCGGGCAGGGTGCACCACCTGGAGTCAGGAACTTGGGTTGGAATGCTGTAGCTATGCAGTCACCAGCTGTGACAATTGCTTTGTGCCTCACTTTCTTCATCTGCAAGTGGGGTTAATAAAAATCCCTACCCCATGAGTGTATGGATTGAGCGATATATTGCATAAAGAAGATTAAACCCAAAGCCAGGCATGTGGTAAGCACTCGATTGGTATTGGCCATTTTTACTATTATTATTAATGATCTGGAGAGGGCCCAACTGCAGCTTTGACCTTTGATCTCTCCCCTTTAGGCTAGGCCAGAGAGCGAGCTCCCTTCTCTGAAGAAGGGATCGGAAGGACCCTGCAGTTGCCAATGGGCAGCCATCTGTGGGAGCGAGCGGACTGAGCTTTGCCCTCTCTGAGGTGGAGGGTAGGGTGAGAAGGTGCCGAAGGACAAAGTAGACAAAGCCCCTTTCATTCTTCCAGGACCCCCTAGATATGTCCCCAGAACTGGATTTGGGGGGTGGGTGTGGGCAGCATGTTCCAAGGGAGCTGGGTACCCTCTGGGACACTTGGAATTGCAGGTGGGCAAAGATGAGTGTTGGAGGAGGGCTCAGGCGCCCCTATGCTCAGAGAAGCAAGTTTGAGGGTCTGTGTCTACAAAATCATTTCTGTAATGGCAATTACTGTCCCCGAGAAGGCATTAAAGTTAATGAGAGATAGGAAAGAGCGGGGCTCTGACCCCCGCTTAAAGCGGTTTAAGAGCGTGCAGCTCTTGTTTTCTGAATGTCTGGCCTTGCCGACACAAGGAGGCTCTGAGGACAGGTTTTCCAGCCGAAATATCATTAAATTGTATTAGCATCTTATTACACACACGCCTAAGCGGTCTGCCTCAGACAGGGAGAGTTTTTGTTTCTCTTTGAAAGATTGTGTCTGGAATGGTAAATTGCCTGGTTGAAAGCCGCCCCCCCCCCTTTTTTTTAAGGAGGAAGACGAAGTCCTGCTGTGTGTGGTGGCGGGCAGGGCAGGCCTGGTGGCCCCCAGAGAGGAGAGGCCGGAGGCCAGGTTGGGGTGTTTTAACTGCCCAGGGAGCGGCTGCACTAGCAGAGCTGAAAGGCCCACTGTTCCCAGGGTCAGCTGGAAGAGCGTTAATGGAGGCCCAGGGTGTTTATTTGAGTTTATTTGCGGAGAGGTCTTTAAAGGGGGCTGGCATTGGGCATTGGTGTTTCAAGTCCAGACCCAAGGCCCCCACTAAGACCAATGGCTAGTGCTGCCAAGAAAACATCTGCCACCAAATTGCTGCCCTATTACTGAGTTGACATTGATCATTAGCCAGGAGCCCAACCAAATAAAGCCTCCTGGAAAATGTGTGAGGTTAAGATGGGGAAGGCAGGCTGTGAAAACAGGACGAAATCTTGGCCTGGGGTGTTTGTTCCTGCAGGCTGCAGGCCGGCCAGCTGGGCTGTGTGCTCCCCACACTTCTACAGGGAGGGGACAAGGACATACTCAGCACTCCCTGGGTACCGAGCCCCTACTATGTGCTGGGGATAATGCGAGGGGCCACCGGGGCTCCCACAGAGATCCAGACAGACCTGCTCCTTACTCTCCTCTCCAAGGAGAAAGACTTTCAACACGTAGATCAACAGACAGTAACTGTGGTGGGTGCTCTGAAGATGTGGACTAACAGCGCTGTGGGCGCTCTTTAGATAAGGTAACTGGCGTAGACCTCCTTGACGTTTAAGCTGAAATGTGAAGGATAAAAAGTCAGACATGCACAGACTCCATAGAACCTTCCAGGCAGAGAGCACATCCTGTGCCCAGGTCCTGAAGCATGGAATATTTGGCTTCTTTCAGGAGATGAAAGGAGACCAGTGTAGCTAGAAAGCAGTGAGGAAGGGGACAGTGGTCCCTGTGAACTTGTTGAGGTAGGGAGGGGCCGGATCATGTAGGATATTGTGGTCAAGAGCTTGAGTTTTGTCCTTTGATCAGCAGGAAGCCTTTGAAAGATTTTAAAAAGGGGGTATGACATGATCTGATTTATGTTTTTTTAAAGGTCATTCTGGCTGCTGTGTGGATTCTAGATTGGGGAGGAGCAGTAGCAGGGGCTGGGAGATGAATGCGAAGTCCAGGCAAGAGATGGGACTGGTTCGGGCCAGGGTGGTAGCAGTAGAGAGGCAGGGAAAAGTGGATGCATTCACCGTATGTTCTGCAGAGAGAGCCCACTGGGCTTGCCAGAGGTTGGCTGTGGGGGAGAGATTGCACAGAGAGGCTGTGGGCTGCTCCCCTGAAGGAACTCTAGGGGACCCATGCTCTGAAGGACAGCTGCTTCTGTCTGTCTCTGTGCTGGCGATGGTGTGGGAGGTGCCAAGGGAAGGAAAAGGGGACCCTTTCTTTCCTAGACTCTCCTTTATAGATAGGGCTTCGGAAGCACTTTTGTCCCCACAAGTAAGTGCCTTATGACAGTGGGGTGTTCTCCCAGAGCAGACCTTGCTTTGGTTGAGATTGGAGGGGCCGGTGGAGAGAGAGAACCTGAGGCCAAGACCCAAGTGTCAGCACCCACCCCCTCGACCTGGATTTCCGCTTTGGTGAAGGAGTCCTCCCTGTGTCCTAGCTGAGTTGGAAGGGGGGTTCCGGGGACAAAGGCCTGTCCCCCAGGAGGGCGCAGGCCTCCTCTGGAGCTTCATTAGCCACTGACAGTGGGGGCTTACCTGAGGTGGGGAGGCCTTTGGAACAGACTTGGTTCAAAGGAAAGAAGCTTCACTCACAAAACAGTAGCTTCCCTCTGAAGTCTAGTTATTATTCCAATTAAGCCACACAAAATCTGCTCCCTTAATAACACCCTACCCAGGAGAACTCTGGGGTGATTTCATGGCGGGCAGGTTGGACAGGGAGCTGGCTGAGGGTACGGTTCAGGTCTGCGTGCTGCAGGTCAGCTGTGACAGGTCCCTGGGCAGCAGGAAACAGCGTTATGAGAGGGGCATTGGCAGTCCAGGGGTCGTGTTCTGGGCCGCCGGACTTACTGGAGAGGAGCCCCTCGGGTGGGCACGGCCAGGACGATTCCTCACCTGGCCCCAGATGATCACAGAATGACTCGCACCTATGTGGAGAGCCAGCCACAGTGCTTAGGGCTTGACGCTGCTCTCGTTTACTCACCAGCCAATTCTGGCCTACAGATGTGTTTGGTTTGGCCCTCTTAAAGTGTTTAAAAAATTCTGAAGCAGTTGCCAACATTGGAAGTTCAGGAGACTTATGTAAAAATCCAGATTGAATGCTTGTCCTCTGGGAGGTATGTCTTTCCCGAGGTCCCTCTTCTGTTGAGGGGTAGAGCTAGGATTTGAACTTGACACCCCCGAATCCAGAGCTCTTGCTTTTCTCCATTGGGAGACGCTGGCTTGGAAGTGAAGACACATGGGATCCATGGGCAGGATTGTCGGGGGGGATGACAAGTGGCTGCGTTTATATCATTTCTCCTCCTCTTGCTGCCCCCACCTGTGAGAGCCCTGGGCTGGTAAGCTGCCAGGTAGGGTCAGGGCCCTGTCACAGTCATCGTTGTCACACAGACGCAGGAGGACAGCAAGGATGGCAGCTGTGGGTGGCAGAGCATTATTGCCCCATTCAGTCCGCGACCTGGGCCACGGGGCTGCTGTCCTCCGCTGCACAGAGGCAGAGAGGTCTAAAGCTCAAGGGCATGTGCTCCGGAACCAGATACACTTCTTACAAGCACTGCGATCTTGAGCAAGTCACTTAACCTCTGTGCTTCCTTTTTCCTCACCTGCAGAAGGGAAGCAGCCATCGTGCCCACTGGCATAGAAGGGCTGTTCTGAGGGCTTCCTAAGTCCCCGTGTACCAAGGCATCCTCCTCCTTCTGCCACAGTGAGTGTTTAGCAGTTCACATCCCTGGCACCCGTGCTGCTGGTGTCCTCAGGCTCCCGTGTGCACCTCTGCCCCCTCTGGACAGCACTTGGCCTGCCCCTTTGGAGTTGGCAGCAGGCAGCCCCAGTGAATCTTTCCGTCATCCCGATCTTGCTGTTAGAGGACACTGGAGTGGGGAGAAGGTCCTGGCTGAGGTCAAAGCTGAGGCAGGTGGGTTCTGGTTGGCTCAGAGGTCTGGCTGGTCATGCCCCACCTTAGAGAGCTAATGTTCCCTTGTCTCTGCAGGGCCACCATGAGATAAGGGGAAACCCAGGACTTGGCACGAAAAGACTTGGAGTGGGTGGCAGTGGCAGGCAGCCCATGGAATCCCAAACAGAGGTGGGGACCCTGGTTGGCCCACAGCTGGGCTGGGCAGCGGGACTTTTCTCGACTGACACTGGCTCCTTGCCCTTTGCTTCGGGCAGTGAGGCGTCCCAGGTTCCAGACTAACCGGGACGTGGTCGAAAACGCTTTGGGTCCTGAATCCCAGATCTGTTCCCGCAGTAGGACTCGGCCGCTGACTAGCTGTGAGACCCAAGGCAGGCGAACAAGCCCCCTGGGGTGCTCCCCTCCAAGAGGAGACAGAAGCAAGTTCTGGCACCCTGGACTCTGTGGGATCCAAGGAAATAGTGGGGGAAAAGCACTTCCCATAGTCAAGAGCTCACCCGGGCACAAAGGCAGCTCAGTGTGGGCTCAGGGATAAGACCACGTGGATTCAATTCCCAGTTCAGCCAGTTATAGCAGGACAAGGCCCTGCACCTCTGTAGTAGGGAAGCCAATAGCTCGGAGCTTCCCAGGGCGTTAGGAGCCGGTGTTGGCAGAGGAAGGAGCTCAGTACGGGGAGCTGCCCATCTAACCTTGAGGTAGAATACTCAGTTGAGATCAAGCTGGTTTATGCTCTCATCTGGAGAAGGACATTGGGGGAGGGAGGGCTAGGACCAGTCACCCTGGGCTGGGTGTGTCTCAGGGACCCAACTTGGAGCCTCTCTACTCCTACTTCTTTTCCATACTCCTCTGGCCACCACCCTCAGGATGTGCCCTCAGTGCTGTCTGAACTGGCTTGTCTCTAAACTCAGATGGTGTGGTCCCTCTGGAAGAATCAATCTTGTTTCCCCTTTCTACCGCTCCTCCAGGGTGGGAGAGGATTCTTTGGAGGACCTGAGTTGCCTTGAGTGAACTCTAGGGCCAAGCAGGCTCTTATCATTGTTCTGGGGCTCCTGACCCCCTTGCCCTCCCTCAGTCATCTTTGGCCAGACTCCTGCTCATCTTGAGTCTCTGGGCTCAAGAGGTTGGAGAGGCAGCCCCCTGCCCCACCCCCAGGACTCCTGTGGGTAGGTGGGGAGAGAGGGTGAGGCTGGCTGGGGAGAAGGCGAGGGCAGGGCCTTGTTCTCATTCTTCCACAGCAGCAGGGTGAGTATGGGGTGGTAGGTTATCGGGCAATTTTCTGAGAGACTGAGGATTTCCCAAGCCTCCTGTAAGTATAATGGGGCCTGCTTTTTGTTGCAGATGGAAGAGAAGAGGCGAAAATACTCCATCAGCAGCGACAACTCTGACACCACTGACAGTAAGGCCTTCCATTTGGGTATCCTACAAGCAAAGCATTTGAATAATTATCAGGCCCACAGGCCCAAATGGGGGGAGGCTGCCCCACGGTCTCAATGTTGGTGAAAGCATACATCAGCCCAGGTCCTTGTACTTCTGAGAAAGTCCCCACGCTTCTGTGGCCTCTAGAGCTTTGCTGTCTTCTTCACCCTACTCTCCTTTAACCCTCTAGGTCTCAATCCCATGTGTTTTGCTCTGGTTGGAAAAGATCATATCCCCTCTGGGTCTTTGCATTTGCTGCTCCCAGCTGCTAAGAACACATCCCTCTCCCTCTGGCCCTTATGTTAAATCAGGGCCCTTTAGAAAGTCTCTACACAACGGACAGAAAACCTGTCAAGTTTTATTATAATTACCTGATATAAGTATCATTTCCTAATTAGCGGTAAGCTCCTTGATAAGAGGGGTCATGTCTGGCTCATTGCTGTATCCCTGGCTAGATCAGGTACATAATAGGTGTTCAGTAAATGTTTGTCAAAGGAATTAATGGGGGATCTTGGCAGGAGAATCTCAGAGGTAGACTTGTGTATGGGCTGGGTGTGGCAGCTGGACATCCTGGTTGTCACAGGGATTGTCAAGGAGAAAAGGGGGCTTAGGGAGCTTTTTCTCAAATCATGGGGGAGATGAGGGAGGTTTGTGGAAAGTGGGAGCTTTTTCCTGGTACCAGAAGGCAGCTCTTCCCAGATGCCACAGAAACCTGGGCCTGCATGAGCTGGTCAAGTAAGGAGTTCTGCTCTGCCCTATGTGGGAGAGGTGCGCTGCCAGGAGGGTCCCGCCTAGCTGTGCACCCTGGTGGGAGCCCACGCTGAGGAAGAGGCTGGACTAATTAATTGCCAGGGAGGCTGGGCCTGGAGCCCTGCAGCTCTGCACCTCAGTTTGTTCACATATGTGGTGAGCAGCTGGGATTGCCCCCCAAGCAGCTGGGGATAGCCCCCCAAGAGCCTGAGGACAGGCCAGTCAGTCCCAGCCCCTTCCCTACCCCCAGGTCTCATTCACTGCCCTTTAGGGTCTGTTTACTCAGCTTGGCTCCGGTGTATAACCTGGCCAGCCCTTCTTCCCTGTGGCAGGAGATCACAGCGTTCGGCCTTCTGTGGCCGCCACCACACTGCCTGTGGCTTGTCTCAGTAGAGCCAAGAAGAACCGCATCCTCTGCCTCTAACTTCGCTGCAGGCCCCAGAACCCCTGAGGGCCAGGCACCTGCAGGGGCGGGTGTCTGCGCAGCTGCAGCAGAGTTGGGCCAGGCTGTGGGCCTCCTCCCCTCCCACCAGCCCCCACTGCTGTACCCACCCGTGGCTGCTGCTCCTTGGAGCCACGGGCCGGAGGCTGCAGTCCTGCGGTGCAGCGAGGGCTGCAGACTCTAGCGATAATAGCTCATGTTTATCGAGGCCGTGCTCTGTGCTGGGGACTCTGCTAAGCCTTAACAGCATGGTGTCGCTGAATTCTCACAACTTTTTGCCCCCTGAGAGGTTAAGTCATTTGCCCAGAGTGACAGGCTAGTAAATGGGTTTACTTTAGAGCAGCATTCTTCCCACTGCCCTTTCGTGCCTCTGTATATCCACTGGGCATCATCCCAGAGTATCTCTACCTGGGGCAGGAATGAAGCGTGGCCACAGAAGGCCTCCTTCACCAAGGAAGAAGCAGAGGACCAAAGAGGGCAAGGGACTTGTCATGGATCACACAGTAAGCTAATCCTGAATCCTGGTCACTGCCTTTTATTCCCTAAGCCCCTATTTTTGGTGAGCAGAGGAAACCTTCACATCCCCGTGTGTCCCTGGAGAGGTCCGGAGCAGGGACAGGTGCTCACAGAGGTTTCCACCTCCTGAACATTCAGTCCAGAGCCTTCCTTACAGGCTTCCCGTCCTTGGATGGAGGTGGGTGGGTGGTGGTCCTGGCCTTCCAGGGACCCCTCATAGGCTGTGCTCTCTCTGCAGGTCATGCCACATCTGCATCGCGATGCTCCAAACTGCCCAGCACCACCAAGTCGGGCTGGCCCCGGCAGAACGAAAAGAAGCCCTCAGAGGTGGGTAGTGACGAGTGTCCGGACAAAGAGGAAGCGGGGGTGGGGAAGCGACAGGAGCGGAGACCTGTGGAGAGTGAGGGAGTGAACGCTGCAGATGCGTGGGGGAGAGCCTTCCTGGCAGAGGGGCCGGGCCCTGCAGAGACAGGCTGGTGTGGCTAAGTGCCATGAATGGGAGGAAGGGGCGCGCATGCCAGTGGTTGCCATGTAGGTTGTTGTAAAGATGTTCCAGTTGAGCTGAGCGAGAGGAGAAGCCTTTCAAGGATCAGAAGCAGGGTAATGACAGAATCTGACGTGTTAACAAAAGGCCCACTGGCTGCTGTGAGGAGAAGGGAATATGCAGGCAAGGGCGGGAGCAGGGAGGCCTCTTCTGCGGTTGTCCAGGACAGAAGCCATGGTGGCTGAGAGACGGGTTGGTGGCAGTAGAGGAGGAAGCAGTAGGATTTGGCCTGTTCTGGAGGCTAAGCCAAGGGCTCCAGGATGTGCTGCTGATACAGGCGTGCGGGCTGGGGTCCTCAGGATCATCCAGTTAAGTCATCTGCTCCTTCCGCCCGTGTCCCATGCATCTGCACTCCAAGCCTTCCTTCTTGGACCTGGGATGTTTCTCGTGGCAGGTAGAGGTAGGTGTTCATAAC
Organism: Ursus arctos; assembly: GCF_023065955.2. Classification (NCBI taxonomy): domain Eukaryota; kingdom Metazoa; phylum Chordata; class Mammalia; order Carnivora; family Ursidae; genus Ursus; species Ursus arctos. The sequence goes on from NW_026623067.1 coordinate 32,778,662, forward strand.
TTCTCCAGCTGTGGAGAAGAGCGCCAGGGGTGGGCAGTGTTCAGCATGAATGGATGGCATGATCCTGCTTCTTGTGGTCCCTGAAAAATCACATCCTAGGGCCACGTCCCTCTCTCTCAGGTCCTCAGTGCATTGCACTAGGCACAGAAGAGGCCCTTTGCACAGATGCAGCTGCAAGAGCGTTGAGCCCCCAGGAAGCAGGGCATTTGAGTCTGGCCCTGAAGAGAGGCATTGTTCAGCTTACAGAGTAGCCAGGAGCTGGCCTGGACACTTAACTTTTTTAATCCTTCTCAGTCCATCTGTTACAATAAGGAAATTGAGGATCCGGGGGTTATATAGCCAAGACCTGAAGCTCTTGAGGCCAACATTGCCAAGGGTGGGAAGGCCCAGAGTCTTGGGAGGAGGGTATCTTTGTTCCCCGCTAACCACAGGAGCAGTCGTGGCTGCGGGGGCAACCCTGAGGAGCAGTAGTTAGCCAGCCACTTAGGGGCGGTGGGGGCATCTTCCGCAGAACCTTGCGTTTGAAAAAGAGCTCCCCACATCTCCCTTGAGCTGGTTTACCCTAGGACTCGCCTTTTGAGTGTGTGTGGGGGGGGGTTGAGACCTGATGCCTCCCATCCCTATCTCCCAACCTTAGTGTCCACCTTTGGCCCTATGGGGGAGGGTGGATGGAAGGAGATACCTCTGGGAATGCAGTAAGGACTGGGATAAAAGCTGGGAATTAGGTGGGCATGGGGGATGCTGTTTTGAGGTTCTTAGCACCCTCTTGGACCAGCCCTGCTCAGTGGGTAGATGAATGTGCTCAAGGGCCCTGGGATGCAGGAGGCAGAGTGTGCTATGGGGCTCTGGGAGTCTCTAGGACCACCTCTCTGCTCCTCCACCCTCACTCCCCTCTTGCCCTCCTACCCTTCATCTTGAGAGTCACTGGAGTTCTCCAGTTACTGTGGTTGCATTAGTAAAACAGTAGCCACCTTTATGTGCCTTCCCTATACCTAGGAGGCAGGAATTCTCTGCCTGTTTTGAAGATGAGGAACCTGTCTCAGAATTCAACCTGCCGCTGCTCTCAGTGGCTATTCGGGTTGGCGAAGAGTGGGGAAGTTCTGGGGAGCTGTTGGGGCTGGCTGATTCCCCCAAATCTGCCTGCCCTGCTTTCTCCAAGCACCAGGAGGAGGTGGGGCCATTTCTCAAGGTAGAGATCCCAGGGGTAGGGCTGCCATCTGTACCCTGGATAGGCCAGGGGCTGGGAGGAAACAGGTGTCAGTGAAGGCCGAGGGGAAAGAATGATTTGCATGGGGCTGAAAATTCCCCTCCCTCTTGGGTTTTCCAGCACAGAGCCTTTGAACCTTTCTCCACCTAAAAATAGAGTCACATCATTGTAGGGGTGTTGATGCCCAGCCCTGCTGCGGACTGGTTGTGCGTGGCCCTGGGTTCGAGCCCAGGGGCCTCTGCAGGCAGCTCTGAGGCCTAAAGACACCCGGCCTCAAGTCCTGGGCTCCAAGAGGGCTGAGGAAGCCCTCCCTGCCTTGAACCGTCGCCAAGGACAAGCTTTCCTCCCACAGCAGGCTGGAGTGCAGCCTGTGAGGTTTCCCTCGTCCCCTAAGTGAGGAGGCTGAGCCGAAGCCGGCATAAATTCCAAGTGATCGTGGGGCCGAGAGGAAACCATCAATGAAAGCTTCCAAATTATTTGGCTCATGAGAAGGCGGAGATGAAAAGCAAGGACTTGGCGGCAGATAATGTTTGCACTGAATCTCCTCGCTGGGCTGTTCCCCTCTCTTTCTGTGAAGGGGTTGAAGAGGAGGTCCTTTATAGTCTGCTGGGCCTGAGGGCAGAGAGCTTTGGTTACCCTGGTAGAAGGGGATCTACAAGTCCCATCTATCCAGTCCCCTGGAGTAAGACCTCTGTGGGATGGCTGTCAGGCTGGTCACACAATGTGTTTCCAATCTGACCCAACATCCCAGCCAGAATGCTTGTAAATTGATGTGCATGGTGCAGTCCCTTCCCTGGTTGGGAGCCCCTGGTTCCCTTTGTCTCTTCATTTCTCAGTGTGGACAGCATGGGGGATTTGATGGCCAGGAGTCCTTAGCATAGCAGCAGCACCAGCACGTAGTGAAGCCAAAAGCCACAGTAAGGGCTGGACTTGGGTTTACGCCAGACCGGCGGCTGCCCCTGTGATGACCTGCCAAGGGCCGCCCTTCTCAGTGCACCCAAGGGTATAAATCTAGGGGCTCCCTCTACGCTGGAGTGAGGTGCTGTAGGGCAGGGGGGTGAAAAAGTGCTCTGACCAAGAGTCAGGACCCTGGACAGGGCCGAGGCCTTGAGGCCCAGCTTCCCTTCTGGCCCTTAACCAGTGGGTGGTCTCCCTCAGCCAGAATGAAAGAGGGGGTGGGGGAATACAGGAGCCCTCAGTACTGGAGCTGAAGGGACAGGCCCAGGGATTCTTGGGAGGCTGGGTTTTTGGTAGAAGTGCACCAAGTCTGCAGTCAGCCCCAGGATCCCCTTTGGCAGTAGAGGAAAAAGGTAGAGTTGACCCCAAGGACACGGGCTGCTCCCTTCCTTTGTTCTGTCTGCCTGCAGGATCCCAAAAAAGCTGAGATCTGTCACCTGGGGCTTAAATCAGCAGTCCAGCCCTGAAGGAAGGGAAGGGGTTAGCCTGCCCTGGGAAGGTGGTACTAGTATATAAACCAAGCTGAGGCCTTGGGTTTCTGGCCTGGCTTGTCTGACCAGATGGCATAACCATTATTGGTGCTTACCATTTCGTGGGTCCTATCTCTAAGAATCTGATGGAATCACAAAGGTTATTCCTTTAAATACTAATACCAGGCCCCCATTCTACCTCACCCCCAGAAATTCTGACTTAACTGGTCTGGAGTGGGGCCCCAGGTACCTGTACTTTTTTCAAAGCCCTTTTGTTGGAAGCCGGGCTTAAGAACTACTGCCACAGACCTTTCTCCTTAATTTGCTAAGACGGGAGGTCCTGGCTTGATCCTCCCTGGAGGGACCCTAAGGTTGAAGGAGAAGGGGGAGGCTTTCCAGCCTGGTTCAGTGACCTAAGCAAAGGCAGGGAGTGTGGGTGAGGGCGGTCCTGCAGCTGATTTCTGCCCCCTGTGGTGGCCAAGGGACTGACAGGTTTCTGCCAAACCATCAGCCTGGCCGGCGTGTGAAGGACAGTTCAGGAGGAGACCTGAGGCCGGCCCCATGGGTTGGAGGCAGCTGTTTGAGGCTGTGTCTTTCTCAGGCCTGGGGCAGAGAGGCAGACGGAAGGGCAGGCTGAGCGGTGGGGCTTTCCCCTGGGCAGGGTTTTCAGGAAGTCTTGAGTCCCCGGAAGTCAGCCAGCAGCAGGGACGTGGGTCTTCAGGACCCAAGAGCTACTGATAGTGGTTAAACTCAGCAAGCACTTGAGGGCACCTGACAGGCCCAGCTGGGTGCTGGGGGTGGGGGTGGGAGAGGCGCAGAAAACACAGGCCCTGTCCCCAGGGAGCTGGTCCTTTGGTAGCAGGATGCAGGTGCTACACAGAAAAGTGTCCGTTATGAGAGATGCAGCCAGCTTGGCCACTAAAGAGCTCTGTGACTGTTTGTCCCTGAGCCTCCAGGTCGTCATCTGCAGAGCCCTGCCATGGACTCTCTGTTCAGTAGAAGTGACTGTCCTTTCCTGAGGCCTCTGGAGCCCAAAGGTGGAGAAAGTGAGTGGAGGTGCAAGCTGGCCTCCCTGGGATCAAAGCCTCGATGGTCCCAGCACGGGGTGGGTAGGAGTTGGGCTCCAACTGTCAGTTCCCTTTGTAAGCCCTGGTGACAAATTAGTATATCCCTAGATGAGAGAATAGGGCCTCTCTGCAGTTTCCACAAGGGCCCTTCACCATGCCCAGCTTCTTGGGCTTGGGGACAGGGCCTGGGAGAAAAAGGTGATCCTTGTGAATGAGCAGTCTCTGTCACCGTTGGGGTGTCCCCCAGACCCAGGATCCATGAGAGTTCCTATATAAGATTCCCCCCTAGAAAAGGCAGCAGCAAGTGAAGAGTGAGGATGAAGCTTATTGTCTTGACCTGTTGCTTTTAAAAAATGGGAGCCTTCTACCCTGGGTGCAGGCATGGGTGGCCAGAATGTGTTGGGATGCAAAACCACAGGATAAAGAAGATGCCTTCCTAGAGGAGCCCAGGTGCTGTCCAGATGTTTGAAATAACAGATTTCATATTAAAACAGTGATGGCATATGTTGTAGTAAAAGGCAAAATGCCGACAAGCTTGAGAGATAAAGTAGGAGAAATCCAGAAAGGTTTTATGCTTGCCCTGTGGTTTCAAGCCATGTTTCTAGCCAACAGTTCCTCTGCCGCCCCGTGGGGCGGACAGGCAGGCGGTGAGGGGAAGCTCTTCCACTGGGCCAAGTGCCTGCTATCTTAGACTCCCACTGCCTTCCTCTGGGGTGGGGGGCAGAATCCACTCCCAGTATAGTTAGAAACATTGCTGCTCCCGCCAGCTGGAAAGTCCTCCTGGCCTCTGGGGCTTGTCTTGCAAAAGAAATGTGTGTAATAAATTCTTTTAAAGAGCAGGAAGTGCTGTTATCCTTGTGAAAGAGAAAAAGGGTGTGTGTTTGAGAGACAGACAGACAGAGAGCGAAGTCTGACCAAATTAGCCTAGTGGTAGCTTGAATAGGGCTGGGCAGAGGGTAGCTATGTTCAGAGCCCTTCTCTGGTGTTTTATGACTAATTTAAGTAAGTTTGCTCTTGGCTGAGATACTCTTTTTTTTTTCTTCCTTTTTCAGATTTATTTATTTATTTGAGAGAGGGAGCCGGTGGGGGTGGGTGGAGGGGAGAGAAGGAGAGGAAGAGAGAATCCCAGGCAGGCTCCGTGCTGAGCGGCGTGAGTGGAGGCCAACACAGGGCTCGATCTCATGACCCTGAGATCATGACCTGAAGTGAAACCAGTAGTCAGACCTTAAGCCGACTGTGCCACCCAGGCACCCCTGGCTGAGATACTCTTTATCAGGTCCCAGCCCAGAAAAGACCTTTTTTTTTTTAAGATTTTATTTATTAGAGAGAGCGAGAGAGCATGAGCAGGGGGAGGGGCAGAGCGAGAGGGAAAAGCAGGCTCTCCATTGAGTAAGGAGCCAGACTCAGGGCTAGATCCCAGGACCCTGGGATTATGACCGGAGCCAAAGGCAGACGCTTAACCAACAGAGCCACCCAGGCGCCCCCGGCCCCAGAAGAGATTTCTTTTTTTTTTTTTTTTTTTTAAAGATTTTATTTATTTATTCGACAGAGATAGAGACAGCCAGCGAGAGAAGGAACACAAGCAGGGGGAGTGGGAGAGGAAGAAGCAGGCTCATAGCAGAAGAGCCTGACGTGGGGCTCGATCCCATATCGCCGGGATCACGCCCTGAGCCGAAGGCAGACGCTTAACCGCTGTGCCACCCAGGCGCCCCCCCAGAAGAGATTTCTTTTTTTTTTTTTTTTTAAAGATTTTATTTATGTATTCAACAGAGATAGAGACAGCCAGCGAGAGAGGGAACACAAGCAGGGGGAGCGGGAGAGGAAGAAGCAGGCTCATAGCAGAAGAGCCTGACGTGGGGCTCGATCCCATATCGCCGGGATCACGCCCTGAGCCGAAGGCAGACGCTTAACCGCTGTGCCACCCAGGCGCCCCCCCAGAAGAGATTTCTTAAAAAAAGAAATACCTGGCTGGTTCCCAGGGAATAATATTGCAGTGGTTAAAATACAGTGCAGACCTCAGATAAGTGGTTTACTTTTTTCAGTCTCCGTTTCTTTATCTGTAAAATGGGGGTAATATGGATTAGGTGGGGTTATATGTATATATACTTTTATATATATTTAAAGCATTTAGTATAGCACCTGATTTAATAGGACAATTTTCAAAATTAGCTGTTGTTTCTAACATCCACAAATCCCATGATCACGTACGAGAACTCTGTGCACGGACCAAGGAAAGTTGCCTGTGGTCATTATCTTTGCTTTTGGAGGTCATGGCAGACTCCACTGGTAGTTTCTGGCAGAGCCTGCTTTGGGTTCTTCCTGGGGAAATAGGTGTGGAAAACCAGACAGACTGTTCCGTGATTGTCATCTTCAGTCTCTGGAAGAGGAAGTGGAAGGTCAGGGCCGTGCACGCGTCCCTACGTGTGGGCAGAGCAGGGTCGTCCGCTCCCTCCGGAGCTGCACTGGCTCCCCAGCGCTCAGATTGGTTATTACATTTGAGTTTTAGACCTTTAAACGTTCTTCATACTGTTTGAAGAAGCTACAATTAACATCTCCCAAGCAGCTCAGCAGAACTTGGTTGCTAGGCAGCAGACCTTTAAAGACAATTTGTCATTTTCTGCCATAAGAGAGAAAAAATAGTAAACAGTCACGTTCTTAGAAAATTACTTGTTTTCGAACTTCAACTTTCCGGCCATGGCAAGGCGTCTGGTTCATCAGTGTCCATTTTATTCTTTATTTAGTTTTCATAAATAATTCAGAGGCGTTTTAGGAGAACAATTGAGCCTTTTTCAAGCTTAACCTCTGGTAGTTTAAAACAGAAAGGATGTTTGGGTGACAATTGGGTGGCCATATTTGTGGACAGGTTTTGTATAAATGTACAGAGTCTCCAGCTGCCCAGCTCTATGTAGCCTTGGGCAGCAACCCAAGAAGGCGGTGGCGGATCCGTGGAAGGCTCTTGAGCCGTTCGGCCTTTGTTGAGCCCCTCACAAGTGCTAGGCCCCATGCACACTGTTGGGATCCAGCCTGTGGCCCAGCCAGACCTCACTGAGCTTACCTCCTTCTTGTGGGAGCTACATGGTAAGAAACCAGGCGATTCCAATACAGGGGCTGTGGCAGTTCAGAGGAAGTCCAGAAGCCAGCCTGGGATTGGGGAAGGTGTCCCAGAGCAGATGTGGATGGGACTGAGCCCTCCAAGATGAAACGGGCCAGCACCACTTTGGCAAGAGAGAAGAGCGTCCCAGCAGCGTGCTCCTCTGTGCCAAGGGTCAAAAGTGCTCCACAGGCTGATGTGTGTCTGTGTGGCCACAGGGACTGGTAGGCCCTGCAGCTCAGCCTAGGGGATGACAGTGGAAAGCCCCCGAAGGGCTTGGAATTTGCAAAGGCCACCATTTGATTTGCATATTCCAGCCTTTGGGGAAGCTATCTCATTTGGCTTCAGTGCAGCATTGAGGCACTGAGCACTGAGCACGTGGCCAGAAGGGGCAGGGGGGGCTGTGGGGTGTGCCGGCTGGCTCCAGAGTTCGTGGCCTGGGATCCTTTGCCAACTTGTAGGACCTGGTGTAGGTTATTTAGCTAACCTCAGGTTAGAGTCCCAGAACAGGGATGATGTGTAGCATCGGCCTCACGGAGGTGGTGTATGGACTAGCATTAAATTAATTCAAGAACATCCCTTAGACTGATACTGGATACACAGAGTTCTTTAAGTGTTGGCTGCTACCATTTTTTTAAAAAAAGATTTTATTTATTTGACAGAGAGAGACAGCCAGCGAGAGAGGGAACACAACCAGGGGGAGTGGGAGGGGAAGAAGCAGGCTCATAGCGGAGGAGCCTGATGTGGGGCTCGATCCCAGAACGCTGGGATCACGCCCTGAGCCAAAGGCACACGCTTAACGACTGAGCCACCCAGGCACCCCTGGCTGCTACCATTATGATAGTGCTCCCCTTCCTGCACTTCCATCAGTCCCCTGCCCAAAAGGGCCCCTTGTGTCCAGTCTGCCACCTGCTCCCTGAGTGACCTAGGATGAAACATGCAATTCTCTTGGGGCTACACTCTTTCCTCCCTTTCTCTCTCACTCTCCCCCTCTTTCTCCTTCCCAGGGACCTCACTCCCTTCCTCCCTCTCTCCCTCGGCCTCCCTCTTTCCCTAGGCCTCCCTCTCCCCTTCTCTTCCTCTCTCTCCTTCCTGAATCTCTCTGATCCAGTTGAGCCTGGAATCCCTTCCTTCCTGCTGAGTTCTCAGCGCCACGCCTGTTCCTAGCTCTGGGCCACCTCTCCCCTGCTGGTGGGGCTTGGCACTCTTGTCCCTCAGTCTCCAGCTTAGGCAGTGCACTGGTCCTTAGGCTTCAAGCCCTGCAGACCAGAGGCTGCGTGTTGCTCTAGTTAGGGCCCTGTGCTTGGGGACTTCAGCTCTACATATATCCTCGAGCTATCTCACCTTGTTGATGTGGGGTTCAAAAAGCACTACTAAGGAGGGGCCAGCTGGGGGCCTCAGACTCCTCGGGTAATTTCCCAGAGAGGCCCTTTCATTCATTCATTCATTCACTCACTCAGTCACTATTTTCTGAGCACCTGCTATGTGGCAGTCGTCATGCCAGGCACTGAGAACGTAGCAGACAACAGGATTGCTGTAGGGGGTGGGGGGAGACAGCAGGAAAACAAGCAACAGGAGGACACCAGTTAACTGTTGGGGTGTAAGTGCTGGGAAGCAAGGTGGGATGACGGAGTGGAAGGTGACTCTGTGGGACACTTGGTGCTCCCTAAGTCATGGTGATCAGGAAAGGAATCCTGAAGGAGACAGCCCAGCCTGAGGAAATGGCAGTAGCTTTCAGACTTACCTGCGCGTCTCTGGAGGGGTGCTTAGTGACAGTAGTGAAGGGTTGATTTCTGGGGCAAGGTGACAGGCTGTCCCAGGTGGAAGGTTCCCCATGGCATCTGAGCGACAGGGCTTTGGCCCGGACCCCACTTGGTTTACTGCGATCAGGAGAACTTGGAGGCCATGATGAGTCCACTGTGGGTTCAGTTCACCCCACCAGGTTCCGCCCTGGGTCTAGAAGGAAGTAACCCAGCTGCAGTCCTGCTGGACTCGGCAGAGGCGTCAGCTAGGAAAGGCCCAAGCCAGCAGAGGGGGACTTGTGAAGAACAGCACAGAAGCACCCACTGCCTGAGTTTGTGTTCTTGTATCAGCCGTCTTAACCGCTTGCTAATAAGATATGCAAATTATCAGGGCTGTGAAATCTTCGCCGCATTTCATCTTCTGCTTAATTAGCATTTAATCGTAATCTCATTTTAATTTTTTCACACTGGCACCCTAATTAAATGTTAGGGTGTTAGTCTTAACAATTAAATTATATTGGCAAATAGAGTCTTCAGGAAACTTGACCTTTTCCAAGCCCGGGCCCTCTCTAGCCAGATGCAAATGTTAATTAGATTTCTCCAAGATGTGGCCGCGAGTCCCCTTGGTGCACCCATTTCAGTTGTTTCCTCGTTGTTGTGGCCCTCAATTCAAATGAGACCCACACAGCCAGGGAGTTGGGCCCCTGGCAGGCAGAGGTTAGCACTGAACGGGTTGGTCATGAGCCTGTGGAGGGCCAGTGAAGCTGGTTTTTCTGGGGAGGGGGAGATTTTTTGGAGTTTGGTCTGAGACCTGCAGTGTTCCTGGAAGTGGTTTCTCAACTTGTGATTCTCATTTGGTGATCCCTGGGAGAATGGGTACCTAAGCAAGTCACGTGGTAATCCGGAGCTGCCACCCAGACCTGCAGCAGCCCTTTGTGGGAGGCCACAGTGAGGTCAGGCAGCTGGGAGGGAGGGGCAATGCCTGCGTCAGCTGGGCTGGGCTTGCGGATTGCTCTAGGGTGGGAAGGCGGAGGGGGTGGGCGGGGACAGAGAACAGTGGGAAGAGCAGGTCCCCCTTGAGGGAGCCGTAGCCCAGAAGAAAAGCAGAGCATGGGGGTGCACACATTCATGGCCTGGCTCTGAGATCTGGATGGGCTTGACTGAGAAAAAATTCAGCCCTATCCTCCTCTTACTCTCTCACACACAGAAGATGGCCCCGGCTACGCGGGGGACACACTGTCCTTGTTCTTAAGGGACATTGGAGACCCTGACCCACGGGAAGCCATCTGTAAGCTGCAGTGGGGCCTGGCCTTTCCCTCAGTTGTTTGCATAAGGCCCTGGCCTTTCCTTTGCCTGGGGTTGGTGCCCTGCGCTCCTTTGCGCCTCCCCTCAAGCCTCTCCTGGCAATAGGAACATAATTCTAGACCTTCTGTGGAAATGCCCCAGGCAGTCAGTCCCTTAGTGGCAGTAATGCCTTCACAGAAACCTTTCTACCGTCTGATTTTTCCCTTAAGTTTTTTCCCTTCCCTCTGAGGTCCACTCCCATTCGTCATTCAAACTCTGTGCTTTAATAGATCAGAACACAGGTGAATTCAGTTCGACACGTTTACCAACCACCTGTGTGCAGAGCCCTGTGCTGAGTTCAGAGAAGATGTGTCATTGTCATTATTGCCTTTGTGTTGGCTTCTTGCTTTTAAGTAAGTGGGCAGAAGGCTCACTCGAGTTGCCTTTGCCTCTTCCTGCCCTGGCTGCGGAGCAGACCACCCTGAGGCACTCTTTCCACTCCTGCTCCTGACAGGTTTTCCGGACAGACTTGATCACAGCCATGAAGATCCCAGACTCCTGCCAGCTCAGCCCGGATGACTACTACATCCTGGCGGACCCATGGCGGCAGGAATGGGAGAAGGGCGTGCAGGTGCCCGCGGGGGCAGAGGCCATTCCAGAGCCCGTGGTGAGGTAAGCCAGGAAGCCCAGGCCAGGGGGCCCTAGAAAGGGGAGGCCAGGGCAAGGGACCTTGGTAGCCCGTCTCTATTCCGTCTTAGATTCTTTGGTCCCATAAACCACTGAAAAATTCTAGAAATACTGGCAATTTACCTTTGAGGCTGAGGGCCTGGGCTTGGGCTCAGCTCTGGAGCAAGAAGGCTTGGGTTCATTGCCACTGCCATTCACTGTGACCTTGGGCCAGAAATGTAATCTCCCTGGGCCTCAGTTTCCTTGTCTGTGAAATGGGAGTGGTAACAATACTACCTACTTTGTACAGTGGTCAAGATGACATAGGGCAGCGACGCGTGGGAGGCATTTGGCACAGGGCCTGGCATGTACCAGTGCTCAGTAGAAACTGGCCTTGGGTTAGCTTGATGTCAATCCAGATTGGGTCCCACGAGCAGAACTTACAGGGAAATCTCCAGGCTTCTAAATAATCTCTAAGACTGGGATAAGCCATGCTGTCGACTTCTTAAACCTTTTTAAGGAGTTCTGAGTGGGAGGGAGTCGAATGCTGGCACACAGCAGATGCTCGGGAAGAGGTGGCTATGACCATCCTCAGGAGGTTTCCCTGCCAGGGCTGGGCCACGGGTACTTCCTCCGTAGGTTTTGCAAACTTCTGGTCTTGTGGATCTGAGAGACCCCCGTGGATCTTGGGCATGGCCCTTGCCTCCGGTGACAGAGGCCAGCCAAGTGCTGCTTTCTGCACCCTGGGAAACCCCCTAAATCTTGTCTCTGAACTGAGGGACCTTATGTCCTGGCCTCCCTGACCCACCAGCACACTTGGCCATGGCGGCCCCGTGGCTCTCACTCAGGCCCATTTTGACCAGGTCTGAGGCAAAGGTTACAGCCTTCATCGCCCTTGACATTGACACTGTTGCTTCCTGGCAGCCACACCTGTGCATGGCTCACAGACCCCCAGTGCCCAGCTGGTGCCAGGCCTGTGCTTGGCTTGGGATTACAGAGGCAAATCAGACTTTGAACCCTGCTTAGTGCTCTGTGAGGACTGGGTGCTGGGCAGGGCTCATCCTGTGGCTCCTGAGAGCTGAGTGCCTGCCAGCACTTGGTGTCGGGCCCTCTGAGAATCGGGAGCTCTGGGGTTCTCTGGAAGGGAGAATATGTGGGCTTTGCAGAGGGAATGTATTCTCCACATCCCCTCCCCAGGGCCAGAAACATGGATTAAGCTCCTAGCCAGTTTCACACCTTCATCTCGGCAGACTGAAGAACTATTATTAACCTATTTGAACCAGTTTTCTCCTCTGTAAAATGGGGCTAATAACAGTAGCTGCCTAATGGTGTGGTGGGGATTAAATGCAAATACACATGACAAGGGCCCAGGGCAGTGAAGGGTAGGGGCAGGCCACCAGCTGGGCAGAGAGGTGAGTCCTGATGAGGCTTAGCCCAGCTGTCTGTCCTCCCTTCTTGATGTCAATGTCAGGTGATTCCGGAAACATCCAGTGGCCTGGGTAATTAATTGCAGATGCTTCCACACCGGGAGCGTGGCTTCTGTCTGCTGGTGCAGTGCTTTATCTGTTGACATCAAGAGGAGAGCACGTGTCCAGACAGCTCTGGCTCAACGAGGTGCATTTTCCGCATATGCACGGCTGCTCTAAGCTGACAGGAGCCAGGCATTCCTGGCCTGTCCCTGCTCTCTGGGGGGGACAGACTAGAGGCAGAGATGGCTGTTCTCTTGGAGAAGGCTCCCCTGTCTCCCTCTAGCCCAGTCCCTCCTCCTTCTTGGGCACCTCCCACTGTGAGGCCCTTATCTGGAAGCCAGTGCAGCAGCCAGCATGGTCAGAATTGTTACAGCAGCTCTTCCTGAGAATTTGCTGGGCTGAGCCTGTTACGTTCATTTTCTCATTTAATTACCATACCAGCTCTAAAAGTACATCTTACTGTCCTGGTTTGATAGATGAGGGAGCTGGGAAATTCTGGGGAATTCCCTGCATGACCGCCAGGGCCTAGGGGGCTGGGCCAGGAAATCACAAGCCACGGGAACAAGCCCTGGGTTGCCCCTGTGAGGCCCAGAGAGAGCCTGTGCCCCGATCATGCTGGCATGCTTGCTCTGATGGCCGTCCCCCCCGCTGCTACCCCGGCCCCCTACATCTCCCCCTTCTCGTCCAGTTTTCCCTGGCCCTTGGGTAGGTTTGCCCACCTCATGGTCTGAAATTTATCTGGGTAATGAGAACCTGTCTCACCCCCTGATCGTGAATTGAGTGATGGCCTGTGCTGCTCCCTCTCAGTGTGGCTGAAAGACTGAACCCAGGACAAAACCATCCTCTGCTGTAGGTGTCATCTTTTTTTTTTTTTTTTTTAAGATTTTATTTATTTATTTGACAGAGAGAGAGTCAGCGAGAGCGGGAACACAAGCAGGGGGAGTGGGAGAGGGAGAAGCAGGCTTCCAGTGGAGGAGCCTGATGTGGGGCCTGATCCCAGAACGCTGGGATCGTGACCCGAGCCAAAGGCAGACGCTTAACGACTGAGCCACCCAGGCGCCCCATGTAGGTGTCATCTCTTGGAGTAGAGACCGTCCCCCAGACCCCAGCCCAGCCATCCACTGCTTCCAGCTGCTCTGTCCTGCTGGCTACAGTTGGGAGGGAGTCCTTGGCCTAGGGTCAGGTCAGCCCGTGCCTGGTAGGATGGGATAGCTTCTTCAGAGGCAGAAGAGGCATCACAGATGACTAGGAGGGCCCCAGGCAGCTCAGGAAATGCCTTTTCTGGTGTGAGCCCCTGAACCCTAGATTCTCAGAGAAGGAAAGGAACATGATTTTCCCCCCAAGAGGTCTGGCCAGGTGGGAGCTGACTGACCACGCAGGTGTAGGTAGTGAGGCCAGTAGTTGGTGGGGCAAAGATTATACCCAAAACCTGACTGAGCCTACACTGGGGGCACAAACAAAGCTGAGTCAAGACAAAATTAGTCTATGTTTTTAAAAGAATGTATTAATTCCAGTAAGACCCTCAGGGGATTTTTGTAGGACTAAGGGTAGCATTACTGCATCCATTTGGAATGACCTATTTTACAGGAGGATGGAGGGAGTCACACCGTTAGTCGTTACCTGAGGCCTTCCTTAATCTGGGCTTCCCACGCGGGAAAGGGTGGCACCAAGCCCTTTCCCTTGCTCCTTGTGCCCCTCAACCTCCTCTGACCCTCCTTCCTGGTCTAGAGGCCATTTTTGTCTCCCTGTCTCCTCCATCCTTCCTGCCTCTCCGGCTGACAGATGGGGCGTGCCCTGGAGCCCCGGAGTCCCCCTCTAGCTCAGCCATGTCTGTGTGCCACCCTGCCTTCCCCTCCCCAGTCTGCGCTGAGTCACAACCCCTGGCAGCCCTGCCTTCGACCCCAGGGGGCCTCTCGGGCAAGTGAGGGGCCTCTCAGCCCTGGGAGGGCTGGCCAGATGGAAGCCAGGCTCCACAGCGATAACCATGGCAACCGGTGGGGGGTGGGAAGAGCTGGCATTTTGAACTGGCATCGGGACCTCAGGGGCAGCACACAGCTGAGCCAAGAGGGGAAACTGCCCTCCCAAGGCAAAAAGCCCTCCTATTGCATTTCAGAAGGAGGAAAGTGATCTCTAGAGGACTTAAAATACGCATTCACACACCTATAGTGCTTAACTGTGTGCCAGGCACTGTCAGAGCGTTAAACGTAGTCGTCCATTTAACCCTTACCAACCGTAGACGGTAAGTACGGTTACTGCTAGCTTATTTTTTTGAATGAGGTTGCTGGGCACAGAGAAGTTAAGCAGCTTGCCCAGATTGCACACTGAGGGGTAGATTGGAAGTGCCTGGCTGGCTCAGTCGATAGAGCATGTGACTCTTGATAGTGGGGTCATGAGTTCGAGCCCCACATTGAGGGTAGAGTTTACTTAAAAAGAAGATAGTGGATCAGGACTTGGAGTCCACATTTTGCAGCCAGGGCCTTCCGAGCTACCTCAGGGAAAGCCATGGCCCAGGGGAGGGCTGAGCTGGAGTATGATCCTGGGACTGTAGTAGGCACATCTTTATGTCCAGGGGAGGAGGCCTCCATCTTGCACCGAGAGTGGGGGTGTGCGGGCACCACGGTGAGAGACTGACTGCTCAGGTTACGTCGTATCTGGGGGGAATGATAAGGTGTATGGGAGACACTGTGTCCTCGGGAGAGGGAGACCTTTTCTGTGGAAAGGGCCACCCTGGGCTGCAGCACTGTACCCAGGTAAGGCCCCTTCTCACTCCAGAGGAGGCCTGGCCTCACTTCCCCTTGCGGGGACATGGGCACAATCCCTGGCCTCCCCCTGGCCTTGAGGGGTATGCTAAAGGACGTGAAGCCTTGCTAACTCTACCCCAGCTGTCCCAAAGTGGCCAGCACTGAGCAGTGCCCAGGAGAGTGCATGGACTGCCTCCAATGTAGCCCCAGGCAGAGCAGATCTAGATGATGGAGATTTAGCTAAGCCCAGATGCCCTCATGGGAGGACCAGGAGAGGTGTGCTCGGGCAGGATGGATGTTGGGGAGTGTGCAGGACAATGGGTCAGCAGCCACTCCCAACCCACACTCTGCCCTTTGGTCTCCTCTCTTGCTTACCCATAGGCCTTTGAGTCTGCAGGGTGGGCAGGCAGGACGAGGTAGTGTAAGGAGGTGACCTCAAAGTCTCACACCTCACTTGTCCACCCACTCCTCAGCTGGACCGGCCAACTCACCGAAGGCCCCGCAGACCCAGTGAGGGTGGCAGGCTAAGGGTCCCTCCTTTCGTGATACCCTCTCTTGATTTTTTAGGATCCTCCCGCCGCTGGAAGGCCCCCCTACCCAGGTGTCCCCTAGCAGCTCTGAACTTGGCGAGGGCTCCCAGCCCGAATGGCCTGGGGGCAGCCGCTATGACCTGGACGAGATTGATGCCTACTGGCTGGAGCTCATCAACTCGGAGCTCAAGGAGATGGGTAGGTGATCTTCCAGGCTGAGAGTGGGATCGGGTCAGGCCAGGCAGCAGAGATTCCTTCTGAACACCAGCATCCTCACCCTCAGAAGGGCCGTGGCCACGACGGGGCTTTGGCAGCGCATGGCTGTGAGAGAAAGTCCCTGCTGTGTTATTGGTCGGAGAACGTATTTGGTGTCTCTGTGCCTCGTGTTCTGTAGCTGTCAGGTGGGGGCGACAATAGCCTGTCATTCGCAGAGCTCTTGAGGATATTGTTCAGAAGCCTGACTATTACGTGAAGAGTAAGTGAGCGCAAAAGTGAGGCGAGGATGACACACGGGGTGCAGGGTCAATTAGTAGGGGCCTCCTGGCTGGAGCCCAGCAACATGTCCTAGGAAGGTCCCCCCATACACGCAGCTCAGGCAGTGGATTCCCTATGCATGCAGCTGCGTCCTAGAGATCCTTCCATGTTATCTGCCTGTTCACACGTGTGTGGTCACAAGCAGGCCATCTAAAGTCAGAACGCCAGGACCAGCCCCCACGGGTCTGTGAGATTGAATGGTCCAGCCCATCCTGTTTCCAGATGATGGCGCTGAGGCCCATGACAGTGGATGTATTTTCCCAGGTCACAGAGCGGATGAGTGGAGACCCCTCCATACATCTGTCCTGACAAGCCAGGCTCCTAACACCCTCCCCTGCTGTCCTCACAGAGAGGCCAGAGCTGGACGAGCTGACGCTAGAGCGTGTGCTGGAGGAGCTGGAGACCTTGTGCCACCAGAATATGGTGCGGGCCATCGAGACTCAGGAGGGCTTGGGCATCGAGTATGATGAGGACGTCGTCTGTGACGTGTGCCGCTCTCCCGAGGGCGAAGATGGCAACGAGATGGTCTTCTGTGACAAATGCAACGTTTGCGTGCACCAGGTGGGCAGCTCCTTAGCCCCACCCCATCCTCACCTGCTGCCTGGCCAGGCTGCTACCAACAGCTGGTGGTCCTGGCTATAGGAATGCCCTAGCGCTGCGGCCGCAGGCCCCTGAAAAGCAGGGCACGGGACGAGGAAGGGAATGAAGTGAGTGCCTCAGGGCTCAGCGCTGTCCGCAGGGCTTGAGTCAATGCCCCTTGGGTGGTCTTTCCATCCTTTTCCTGTGGGCCTTCCCCTGACTCTCCCTGCTGAACACCCTGCCCCCCTACTCCTCCTCTCCCACCTGGACTTAGAAGCCGCACAGCCATAAAGGAAAGCAAAGCCTGGAGCCAGGCTGCCTGATTTCAAATTGTGGCCTTGCCCTTTCCAATCTGTGTGACCTTGGGTAATTTCTTAACCTCTCTGGGCCTCTATTTCCTCAATTCTAAATAAAAATAAGTTGTTGGGAGGATTCAGTTATTTCCTAGGAGTTATTTGCTTAGAACAGTGTAGTACAGGCTGTACGTATTTACCACTACTACTCTTATAAACCAGGCATGTTGTCTGACATGCCCCTCCCCCCATTCTTGGGCCCCAAACCTCCCAGGTTCGGAGAATCTCTGGGCCGTCTTTGCAGAAGACTTGACTGGAATCCAGTGGACCCAGTCTAGCCCTGACTTTGAGCGCACACACAACTCCTTGCCACTGCTGCTGGAATAACTCCTGGGAGCTCAGAAGCAGTATACTCCTCATTCATTCATATCCTTTATACCTGGTAGCTCTTAGGTTCATAAGCCCCAGGCATGACTAGGAGGAGTCCCCTTCACAAATCTCTGAAAAAAGAAAACTCAGGGCCTTGTCCTCAGGCAGCATACAGACCCAAATTTGTGTCCAACTTCTAGGAGTTCATGGACACTTCTGAAGTCCAACACTTATTAGGAACCTCTGGCCAAAGTGACTTTCTTCCCAACAGAGGGCAGAGCTGAGCCCTTCCGCAGAGGACTGGAGTCTTTGCCTTAGAATCCCTGTGGAGGCCTCCTTGGCAGAGCCTGCTCACAGTGGGGCTCTGTAGCTCCACGCTGGGGCTGGGGCCATTTGCAGCTGACTCCTGGCCAGATGTCGATGGTGACCGCCCTGCTCTCTCCCCAGGCATGCTATGGGATCCTTAAGGTGCCCACGGGCAGCTGGCTGTGCCGGACGTGTGCCCTGGGTGTCCAGCCAAAGTGCCTGCTCTGCCCCAAGAGAGGAGGAGCCTTGAAGCCCACCAGAAGCGGGACCAAGTGGGTGCACGTCAGCTGCGCTCTGTGGATTCCTGAGGTGGGCATATCAGGGCGGGGGGCGGCCCTGGGGAAGTGGGTCTGCATGGAGCTCAGAGCCCAGGGAGCAGAGCACTGGGAAAGAAGGTGACGGGCCTCCATAAAAAGGGGTATGTCGCACGTGGCACCTGAGAAGAATGGGGGCAACAACCCACAGACAGCTTTGCCTGTGGACTTAGATAGAACTCAGGTGGTGGTTTCCATGGGTAGGTGGGATTATGGGCCCCTGGGGGATCCAGGTGGTAGGTTTGACAGCTGAGCAAAGTCAGGCAGCAGAGTAGAGGGGGAAGCATGTTGTGGGTCCTTCCAAACCCAAGCGGTGGTTCCAACCAAAGTCAGGCTCCCTGCTTAAAACAAAAATAAGCCAGCTGACCTAAAAGGAAGTCAGGCAGGGGCGCCTGGGTGGCTCAGTCTAAGCATCTGCCTTCGGCTCAGGGCATGATCCCAGCGTTCTGGATCGAGCCCCGCATCGGGCTCCTCTGCTGGAAGCCTGCTGCTTCTTCTCTCACTCCCCCTGCTTGCGTTCCCTCTCTCGCTGGCTGTCTCTCTCTCTCTGTCAAATAAATAATAAATAAAATCTTTAAAAAAAAAAAAAAAGGAAGGCAGTTAGGCAGAAAGCTAATTAGAAGTGGATGGTGGGCTGGGATGGAGGGGTTGGCCTGGGTCTGAGTCTATGTGGAGGGGGACCATGAGTGACAGGCTAGGCCCACCGTGAGTTAGTGAGTCAGCAGGGCGCTGGGCTCCTGGAAGGACATCCTGTTCTATTTGAAATAGGAAATGCTGCCATTCACCAGAGTTTCTGCCCCAGGCCCTCTGTGTGCCCCAACTCAGAATGTGGCCCCCCTCTGATGCTGCCCGTGCCTGCAGGCAAGCCAGGTGGCCCTCCGTGGGCTTTCAGTCTGAAGGTTCTTTTTTTTTTTTTTTTTTTTTTTTTAAAGATTTTATTTATTTATTCGACAGAGATAGAGACAGCCAGCGAGAGAGGGAACACAGCAGGGGGAGTGGGAGAGGAAGAAGCAGGCTCATAGCGGAAGAGCCTGATGTGGGGCTCGATCCCATAACACTGGGATCACGCCCTGAGCCGAAGGCAGACGCTTAACCGCTGTGCCACCCACGCGCCCCCAGTCTGAAGGTTCTTGCAGGGACCCCCATTGTAGGCTTCTGTAGTGATCGTGGTTGTGTTGACAGTGGTGTCTTGCTCCCAGAGCAGCCTGTTGAAAGCTGGGACTACCTGAGTGTACCCTGGGCTGGGCACCACAGAGACAAAACCTGCAAGGACCCTTCTCCACCATGCGGGCCCTTTGGTTCAGGACCTCTGCACAGGAACCCTTCTTCCATCTTCAGGCATGGGCAGGCAGATGCACCCTCTGGGGCTGAGGGGTGGGCTGTGCCCAGGAGACTTAGGTGTGGCTGTTGGTTTGTCCCCGTAGGAGGGATGGGCAGGGCTAAACAAAAGCACATCCCCATTGGCCAGGCAGGCCCCAGAGGAGAAGAAGTGCTGCCTTGGGGCCTTTACTTGCTGCCCAGAAACAGAAACTAAATAAACACATGTTCTTTTTTTTTTTTTTTTTCTTTCAAAGATTTTATTTATTTATTTGACAGAGATAGAGACAGCCAGCGAGAGAGGGACCACAAGCAGGGGGAGTGGGAGAGGAAGAAGCAGGCTCATAGTGGAGAGCCTGACGTGGGGCTCGATCCCGTAACGCCGGGATCACGCCCTGAGCCGAAGGCAGATGCTCAACCGCTGTGCCACCCAGGCGCCCCTAAATAAACACATGTTCTAATAAGAACTTCGAAGGTGGTAGTAACGAAGGGGTCAGGTGCCGGAGACATGGGGATGCTGCATGTACTCACCGGTGCGTGCGTCTGCATGCACACACACTCTGAAGCTTCCCTCCCTCAAGGCCCACACCGCCACGGGCACACACACACACTCAGTCACACAGACTGATGGGCACTCTCATACACAGTCACAAACAAGACTAGTCACAGGTGAGCAAACTAAAACGCACTCACTCACTGGTCAGCTTGGGATAGTCAGGAAGGTCTTGGGGCTCAGGGGCTCGCCTGCTGCCTGGTTTCAGCAGACGGCTCCCATTTGGGGGATCCCTAGAGGTGAGCTGGGGATGAGAAGCCTGATGCAGCTCCCTGTCTCTTGCCCAGGTCAGCATTGGGTGCCCGGAGAAGATGGAGCCCATCACCAAGATCTCGCATATCCCAGCCAGCCGCTGGGCTCTGTCCTGCAACCTCTGTAAGGAGTGCACAGGCACCTGCATCCAGGTACGAGGCCCTTCACCCCGTGGCTGCCCGGGAGCTCATGCCGGCTCAGCCACATAGAGCGGTGGGTCTGGGACGTTCCGGAAAACAAGCAGCTACCACCACCCTCCCCCTGACCCCATTCGTGTTGCTACAGACAGGGGCATGGAGGCCTGGGACCGCAGCCAGACTCAGAACCGCCAGTGAGGGGCATTCTTCATCCCTAGTTCCTCTAGGCACGGGGCAAAGGCCCTGGTAGCAAAGGCTCACCATACCGTCGCAGTGCCAAAGACCCTGGCTTTCCCCCAGGAGCAACTGTCTGTGCGGTTAATAAACACAGTGACCTCACTTCTGATGTCAAACATAACATGTGGGAGGGGCAGGAAACACTTCTCCTCCAGCTGAGCTAACAGGCCCTCCCCCTATAGGGCAGGGCTGTACCAGTCTGTCCACAGCAGTGGTTCCCAAATTCTGGTGTGCGTCAGTATTACCTGGAGGGCTTGTTAAAACAGATTGCCGGGCTTATCCCCAGAGGTCCTGATTCAGAAGATCTGGAATGGGCTGAAAATTTGCTTTTCTAGCAAGTACCCAGATGATGTGATGCTGCTGGTCTTTGGGTTGGAAAGTGGGGGGTCATTCTTTGTCTTCCTCATTTTTCTAGCAACAGTTGTCATTGCAAACACTAGATGTGCCTCCACCCATTTTTAAGACTTCAAAAATGACTTTTGTGAGTGCAGCATAAATGTTCATTAATATTTGGGTGAGGTATTGCTGAGACATTTATCAGCTGCCCACAGCGATCATCCGAGGCTAGGAGAGAGGAGCAGGCCCTGAGTTGGTCCCCGCTGCCAACTGGGGAAGAGAAGGAAGGGGTCCACTTCCAGCCCCTCTTCTCAGAAGACAGAGGACACACATGACTCCCTATCTTAGATCGTGTTGCAGAAACAAGGCAGTGATCCATCACCAGATTCATTCTTTCGATGCCTCTTGTTTCAAAGTCATTTTGCCCACACAGTAATGCAACTTATCCCCAAGCCAAGGTTGTCAAATCACCTGACTGTTCATTTCCCCAGGACATATGTGGTGATGAACCCCATTTCCTTTCCGGCTCCCCCAGTGTTTCCCCTTCCTTCCCACTTACTAGAGTTCCCTCCATACCCACAGAATGTTGGGGGTCCGTGCCATTTTAGGTCGGGTCTCACCAGCAGCCTGGATTCTCGGTGGAACCTCTTCCCTCCTAGCAGGGCTCCCCTCATGCCTGACACTTCCCCTCCTCTCCCTCCAGTGTTCCATGCCTTCCTGCGTCACAGCGTTCCACGTCACGTGCGCCTTTGACCATGGCCTGGAAATGCGGACTATCCTAGCAGACAACGATGAGGTCAAGTTCAAGTCGTTCTGCCAGGAGCACAGTGACGGGGGCCCTCGGGGAGAGCCCACTTCTGACCCCGCGGAGCCCAGCCCGGCCAGCGAGGACCTGGAGAAGGTGACCGTGCGCAAGCAGCGGCTGCAGCAGCTGGAGGAGGACTTCTACGAGCTGGTGGAGCCGGCCGAGGTGGCTGAGCGGCTGGAACTGGCCGAGGCACTGGTTGACTTCATCTACCAGTACTGGAAGCTGAAGAGGAAAGCCAACGCCAACCAGCCGCTGCTGACCCCCAAGACCGATGAGGTGGACAACCTGGCCCAGCAGGAGCAGGATGTCCTGTACCGCCGCCTCAAGCTCTTCACACACCTGCGGCAGGACTTGGAGAGGGTGAGTGCCCCTGCCACCGTCCTTCAGCCAGCATGCCTGGTGGGCATCCCGGGAGCCTTTCTGCCCCCCACACGCTGCCCCACGGCAGCCGTGGCTCTCCAGGACTCTGACGGTACGCTCTGGCCAAGGGGCTGAGGGCCTCCCGTTCTCTGACAGGGTGGAGGTGTCTGATACTGTGCAGAACAGGGGAGCATTTAGCCCTTGGATCTTTGTGCCCCTCTTGTCCCAGCCCTTTTGTAGGCCTGAAGGGTGGGCGCCTTGCCAGGGTCCTGAGGCTAGAGGGCATCAGAGCTGGGGCATAGCCCAGGCTTCCAGCTTCTACTGGCCTCTGGCCCCATTTGGCCTCCATGGGCCATGCCTGTTCCCAGCACATGAGCTTCTGCTTGGAATCGGAGGCCAGGGAAAAACTGGGACTCACAGCAAGTTGGATCAACCCAACAAGCATGTGCTGGGCCAGGGCAGGAAAGACAGGTGTTAACATGGAGTATGGGGGCATGCAGGTGGGCTGGAGACCCGGTGGCCTGTGTGGAGTAGGAGGAGGAAGCTCAGTGCATGGGCCACGATGTGTGTGGAAGCTGCGGAATGTTTTAAGCCAGGACTGTCCCTCTGTGGCTGCAGCTTCCAAACGTTCACCCTGGAGAAGGAAATGGGGCCTACAGTGGATGGGTGGCCCTAACCCCCCAGCTGTGTGCTAGGAGACAGGGGGTCTTGGCTTGGTCTGAAGTGGTAGTTCTGGGAGCTGAGTGAGATGAGGAGACACCATGGCTTTGGGGTGAGCTATGGTGGTTGGCGGATAGTGAGAGTTGCTTTCCTAGAGCATGGGGGGCGGCCCTCGAAAGCTTCCAGTCCCTCCTACTCCCCCAGAGAAGAAGTGAGGAGGTTCCAGTTTCTGTGGGGTACGCCCTTGAACTTGACTCTTTCCCACTGTGTTATGTCCAGTGCATAAAGTACTACCACCAAGTTGGAGGCAACCCAAGAATGAAAGAGGATGATCTCTAAACCGCAGGTGCTGTTCTGGCCTCTCCTCTTTGGGACACTCAGTCTGAGGGTTCCAGAGACACATGCTTGTCCTTGCCTCAGGCCTTGTTAGGAGACAGCCCTGGGTGGAAACGTTCAGGGGGCTTTGTGTGACCTGAGGCAGCTGCTTGTCTTAGGTCCATCTCTGTTGGCAAGTCTCTAAAATGGGTAGAACAGCTTGGCAGGTGTTGTGTTGCGGGGAACGTGAAGTGGAGGCGCTGAAACTGGGCCCGGCTTGCCCGATCTCCGTCAGCCTCCTCCTATGACCCGCTGACCTGGGAGGGAGCTTACTGCTTGGCAGCCGGCCTGCCAGCTGGTCAGAAGGGGGAGGCGGAGAGAGGGGACAGCTGATGTCCCTGGCTCCAGCCAGGCCAGAGGGCAAGGCCATCCACATTGTAGCCACCACTTCCTGGCAGCCCAGCGTCCTGTCTCATGGGGCAGTGGCATCAGGGACGTGAGGACATGCAGTACTTTCAGAGACCAGAGCTGCCTCCAGAGTTGTCCTTGGGCCACCCCCGAGTCTGCATCCTTGGGGTCTCCACTGCAAACACCCAAGTGACCCCTCAAGTCTGACCTCCCTCGGGTCTGTGCTGGTCGGCGCATGGCCTGGCTCCGGCTAGGCAGTGTAGGGAGGCCAGGGGGCGGGGCGGCTTACTTAATCATCATCCTGGAAAAAGAGACAGTGTAGCTCCTCCTGGCCCTAATGAGCAGAGGAGAGAACGAGGGCTCTGGAAGATGAGTGACAGGGAGCCTGAGAGGAATGTCTGTTTTCTAGGGTTTGACTTGAATTTGGACCTGAATGGGGGGGAGGGCTTGTCCTAAGGAGAGCTGTTGGCTTAACCTCCTGTTCTGTCCACTTCCTGAGCAAAAGCATCCCTTCATCAGTCCCCCCCAAGCTCTCGACCTCATTGTCAGCTGGTACAGCTGTGGCCAGGGACCAAGATCAAGGGCTAGGATGCCAGCAGGTTCTCAGGCAACCAGAGCTGCCATGCAGATTCCTCTGGCAGGGGGACAGAGCCCTCCAAAGTCAGGCGTGAACCAGCCCACTCATCCTCCTGGAAGAGGAGGCAGGACCATCTTCTCAAGGCTTGGGAGGGCCCCATCAAAATGCTGCTTCTCCAGCAGCCCCTGAGCTGGACTGGCAGGCACCAGCCGAGAGCAAGCCGAGGGCGTGTGCAGCCCTGGCAGGCGGAGGAGAGAATGTGCCAGCCTGACCCCCTCTGGATCTAGCCTCAGGGCCTTTCACAGCCACGCGTTGGTGGCTTGAGTGAGTGAGCAGGACTGAGAGCTCTGCCACAGGGGAGGCTTTCTGCAAAGACCCATGACTGTTGGTGGCCCGGCCATGGCCCAGTGCCAGCGGCCGAAAGGATCCAGCGTCTGACTGGGCACCCAGCCAGCTTGGGCCGAATCCATCAGGGAGGCAGGGTCGAGGTTGAGACAGAAGCCTTGGACAGCCTGGGTTCGCATCCAGTTTAGCATTTCCCAGCTCTCTGCCTACTGAGTTTCAGTTTCCTTTCTGTAAAGTGGGAATAAGGAGCCAACGGACCTTGGAGTCACAGCGAAGGTAGGAGCACAGTGACCTCTGCTGTTCATCACGGTTATTGTTGCCGTCTGGCTCTTAGAAGAGTGGGAGGCTTGGAGAGGGAGCTCCGTGGAGGGCTGAGAGTGTAGGCCCAGGGTGAGGACCTGGGGAGGAATCACAGGGCATCCTCCCTCTTTGCCGTGTCCCCCAAATCCAGGCAGGGGTTTTGCTGAGAGAAGCAGAAGCCAGGGCCACGCTGCCACCACTAGCCTGAAGTCCCATTTTATGGTCAGCCTGGAAGACATGTTCTCCTAAAATTTCAGCCACAGACCTTGGCCCCAGCAGGCTGCTTCAGGAAGGCACGGCCACTGCTGGCTTCCAGAGTTATTCACAGCTGACACAAAAATTGCAGTGCTGATGAGCAGCCTGTCGGCGCCGACTGGTGTCCCCTAGCAACGGAGCTGGCGGCTGGGCTCCGCAGGGCTCAATGCCTGTGGCTCTGGATCTGGTTACCAGGAGTTTACTCAAGAGCATGACCTGACTCGGGAGGGTGGGGGCAGCTCTCAGACACACACATCCTCCTCCCTGAAGATAGATCTGTGGGATCACCCCAAGGCCACATTTGTGATACTCTCCCACAGAGAAGAGCCTGCCCTCCCCCACACTCACCACCCACCCACTTCCTTATCGAGCTGGTCATACCCCATTTCCTCTGTCCTCAGTGCCTGGATTGTGTTCTCGTTGGCCTCCCACCGAAGCCTACCTTGTCCCGGGTAGCCTTGGCCGTCAGAACTACAACCCCTCAACCTCTCTATCTCCCATCCCAAGGACGCTGCCAGCCCATTCGTGTCCTCACCCCACTGAAACCTGGTTACCACCTCACCCTCCTCCCTGATGCCTCATCAGTAACCCTGCAACCTCAGATCCCCCTGCTTGCCCACAGCCTCCTGTCTGCCTGCGCCATTCTGCCCCCAGCTCCCACCCTTCACCATCCCGTTTTCTTCGGCCCCACCTCATGTGGCTTGCTGCCCAGGCCCTTGCCCCTGTGTGAAGGCCACATACCTGGCACAGCCTCACCTGGTAGCAATCCCATTGTGCTGAGCAGCAGGTAAACCCCACTGAGGTTCCTGTCAGCCAGCCTTGATGCCTGCTCAGTCTCTCTCCGTTTCACCTTCTCCCATCTCCGAGAGCATATCCTCCCTCCCAGTGTCCCTCTAGTCATGGGATCCTTGACCACCCCCGTTCCCATCTATCCTTTCCTGTCCTCCCTCAGTGCTCTTATGTCCTTGCTTCCTACTCTGGCCAGGCTCCTGCCATATTCCAGAACCATCCACCAGGGCCACCCAAAGCTTCCATCTCCCTACATCTAGTAGCCACTTCTCCAACCTCATCCTCTAGCTTTCTCAGCCATGGTGGCCACTGTCAGACATACCTTTGGTCTTAAAATACATTTCTTGTGGACACTCTGACCACATCCTCCCTTCATACCCCAGTTCTCCTGCTCCCTCTGTGAGTATTCCTTGGCCCCAGGGATCATCAGTTCACCACACTTGGGCTGACCTCTTGGTGCTCTGCTCCACGGCTTTGCTCCCCATCAGGAGGCTGGTCCAGCTCACACCTCCCTTCTGAGCTCCAGCATCTTCATGCCCAACACACCCAGGTCCAAGCCTGCTCCCTCCACAACCTCCCTAGTCTCCACAGATACCTCAACACTAGTTCAGTCTAGCTCAAGATAACCTGCCGGGAGCCCTCCTTGCCCCTCCCCTCTCCTCACCCCCATCTGTAAAACTTGAGGATACCACAACAACTTCGTCAAAATAGAAAGCCTGCTTTTATGACCAATCCCTAGTTTGCGGGGACTTTGCTACTTGATTCATTTTTTTACTCTGATTTTTTTTTTTTTAAGATTTATTTATTTGAGAGAGAGAGAGAGAGAGAGAACAGGTGGGGAGGGTAGGGGCAGAGGCAGAAGGAGAAGCAGGCTCCCCACTGAGCAGGGAGCCCAATGTGGGGCTCGATCCCAGGACCCTGAGATCATGACCTGAGCTAAAGGCAGACACTTCACCGGCTGAGCCACCCAGGCACCCCTCACTCCGGTTTTTTTTTTAAGAGAACTTTTTATGTATATAATCAGAAAAAACAATGACGACAGTGTAAGGAACCTGCTAGGCTGATATCAACACTTGGTCCCCAAAAGCTGTCACAGAAGAGGAATGCTGCAACACTCAGTAGCCATTAACTATGGAACCAACAGTCTTGAGAGAAATTAGAGAATTAGCTGATGGTTCCAGGGTGAGGGGGGGAGCAAGGGGTCACATTGTGACCAGTGTATCAACCACAGTATGTTGGCATTGTTGGGATTCTCACGGGAGGAAGCATTCCTATCTTCCATAGCAAGAGCCTCCAGATACCACTGGTTGTGTAGTGCACCTTATCAGGAAAAAAATTGAGCATTTACCTGCAATATGTTGTATTTTTCATGTCTCATTCATATCTACCACTGCATTTTATGAAGCAGACACAATCAGAATTTCTAACAGGATCAAAAAATACACCCACTCTGGCCAGGCTCAGTCGCCTGGCTGGCTTGTTCGGTAGAGGTGTGACTCTTGATCTTGGGGTTGAGTTCAAGCCCCACGCTGGCTGTGGAGGTCACTTAAAAATAAAATTTTTAGGGGTGCCTGGGTGGCTTAGTCATTAAGCGTCTGCCTTCGGCTCAGGTCATGATCCCAGGGTCCTGGGGTTGAGCCTCGCATCAGGTTCCCTGCTTGGTGAGGCTGCTTCTCCCTCTACTGTTCCCCCTGCTTGTGCTCTCTTGCTCTCTCTGTCAAATAAATAAAATAACATCTTTTAAAAAAATCTTTTATATGTATATATATATATGTGTGTGTGTATATATACATATATATATGTTATACACATACACACACCGGCAGATGTTTTAATGTCGTCTTCCTATGCTGTGACGAACTATCTCACTCAGTAGCCTGTCAGCTCACTTTGGAGGCCCCTGGCCAAGGGCAGTAATTCTCGGATTGTGTAGTGCTATATCAGATGTGTACAGGACCCAGAGACTTTACTACTCCCCCAAGCCTGGGGATCTGTGGGTTGGTTGGTTTGTTTTTTTAAGTAGGCTCTCACAACCCTGAGACCAACACTTGAGGTGAGATCAAGATTCAGATACTTAACTGACTGAGCCACCCAAGCGCCCCACTGGGAATCTGTAGGGTTTTGGGGGGGGAGGGTTGTTTTTGAAGATTTTATTTATCCACATGACGGGGGGCGGGGCGGAAGTGCACAAGCAGGGGGAGCTACAGGCAGAGGGAGAGGGTGAAACAGGCTCCCAGCCCAGCAGGGAGCCCAAGGTGGGGCTCCATCCCAGGAGGGATGGAGAGAAGGAAGGCAGATGTTTAACCTACTGAGCCACCCAGGTGCCCCAGGGAATCTGTGTTTTTAACGAGCTACCCAAGAGATCTTGATGTCGGGAATTCATTTGGGTTTGCCTTAAGAAAACTTTTTGTAAAGTTTCAGACGAAAGACCGAAAAAAGTCTGTATTTTAATAGGAAGTGATAACGTATTGGTTTCTTTGGGAGGCACATCTGCAACTCTGAGCCTCATTTCATCTTTAGAAATTAGTGTTAGAGTAAAGTTTGAGAATGACGTGTTTGGGAAAGTTTTTAAAAGCCAGACCTTGACTGATCTGTTTTTTAGGTTGGACATGTTGATTCGTTTGTTTTGAGGTCTCCAAAGTATCCATGACTCTGCCCACCTCTCTTCATCCCCACCCTCTCCACGCACACTAGGCCACGTGACTGCCAGGAGGGAAACGGACTTGGATACAGGGAGAATAATGTTGGGCTGCTTGGATGCAGTGGACAGGGAAGGCCTTTTAAGGTCCAGCCTTGGGAAGAGCCTTGAATATATATACCAAGCCCCCAGACAGAAATAGGTTGGACACAGAAAGGACAGGACTGGAGGGAAGTGTAGCTGAGCCTGGAAGGCTGTGGGACATGGGCTATGAGGGGCCTGTGGGAGGTCAGATTGGGCAAGGCTTTGGACTTGGCTCTGATTTTTTTTTTTTTTTTTTAAGTGTCACAGGAAAGAAGCTGGGTTTGTTTCCTAGGCCTTCTGTAACAAAGCATTAGAAACTCAAAGCCTTAAACAACAGAAATATGTCTTCTTACAGTTCTAGAGGCTACAAGTCCAGGGTCAAGATGTTGGCCAGGTTGATTCTGTCTAGAGGCTTTAAGGGAGGATCTGTTCCAGGCCTCTCTCCTGGCTTCTGATTGGCAGCAACGCTTACTTAGCATTTCTTGACTTGTAGACCCCTGATTCCATCTTTGTCTCTGTTGTCACATGGCATTCTTCCTATACATCTTCACATGGCCTTTTGTAGCGATACCAGTCATTAGATTTAGGGCTCATTCATATCCAGTATGACCTCATCTTAACTGATTGTATCTGAGGTTGACGTGGACGTGACATTTGCCAGGGGCCACTGTTCATCCCCATAGGGAAACCAGTGGAGGTGTTAAGGCGAAGGGGATTTACATTTCAAGAAGACAGTCTGAGATAGCAGAGGGATCAGGATGCCTGCCTGTCCAGGTGGAACCGATGTGGTGACTAGAATTGGAGGGAGCTGGGGCGCCTGGCTGGTTCAGTCGTTAAACGTCTGCCTTCGGCTCAGGGCCTGATCCCAGTGTCCTGGGATCAAGTCCTGCATCGGGCTTCCTGCTCCGCTGGGAGCCTGCTTCTTTCTCTCCCACTCCCCCTGCTTGCGTTCCCTCTCTCGCTGGCTGTCTCTCTCTGTGTCAAATTAAAAAAAAAAAAAGTGGAGGGAGCTGATGGGAACGAGGTACATTCACCGGGGACCGATGGGGTACACTGAAAGATTGGCTCTGGGGGCAAGTGAGGAGGAGCTAGGTCCTGAAGGGTGACTCTAGGGTCTCAGCACTTACACCCCACACCGCCCCGCCCCCAGCCAAGTCCCTCCCCAGATCGCCTCAGCCTGGCTCAGTCAGGCCAAGCCAGGCACGCTAGCCACAAGGCCTCGCTCTGCCTCTCCCATCTGGCCTACTATGTGCCCTGCTGTGTGATCATCTCGCACTCAGCCTGATGGCCCCTTTGAGCAGGAAGCCTTCTCACCACCCCAGGTCTGGGTCAGGGCTGCCCGGTGCTGTCAGTACTTGCTCTGCCTCTCTCTGCCCTGCCAGGCAGGAAGCCCTCAGAAGAAAGGGATCTCGCCGATGGCACTGCGCTCTGCTGAGCCCAGAGCCCAACATCACATGAGTTCCCAGAGCCACAGCTGGTGCTCAGGGATGTGTGGTTACGATGAGGTCCTGAGGAAGTCCAGGATTTGAGAGGAACCGAGGGCTCTTAGGCCGGGCCAGGCGGCTGCCCCTTAGGGAGGTGTGGGCCTCGGATGGCCTGCGTCCATGGTCTAGGCTGGGTGCACACAGCAGTGTGGAGTGCTGCATAGACTTTCTGCAGAGCCTGGCATTCTAGAATCCCTTTCACTACTAGGCTCAGGAAGGAAGGGGAGGATGGCCATGTCTGCAGAGAGGTGTGATCACAGCTATCCCCCAGGCCGGGAGAAATGGAGGTCAGGACAATAGGCAGGGGCTTTGGAACCCATGGGTCTCCTCTAGGCAGCTTAAGGACATGAAGCCTGCACTCGGCTTTGAAGATAGAACCCCACCGCAGACAGAGAGACTAGCCTGGTGGGACCCTGAATTTCAGCTCAGAGCTTCTGGCCAGCTGTCCCTGCTTTGAGGCTCCAACCTGAGCTGAAGACGATGCCAGAACAAGGGAATGTCTTGAGGGAGGGGGCTTGGTCTTGGCCCCAGCGGTGTGATCCATTCTGAGAGCAGCGGTGAGGGGATGACACGCTGGGGAGGAGTGCCAGGTGGACAGGGAGCAACATGGCCCAGGCTTCAGGCGCCTGCAGAACAGCTACAGAGTGGGTCTGTGTCACATGAGCTAAACAAGCTGGTCTCCCAGGCACTAGACGCTCTTCCTAGCTGACCGAAGGGAGTTGGAGGGCCCCCTACCCTTTCCCCTGAGGACTTTTGTCTCATATGGGGACATAGCCATGTGGAATAGGGGCCTTGGCCAGAGGATGTGTGGGCTTGGCTCAGGTCCTAGTGCAGCTCGTGGTCATGGCTCGGCTGCAGCAGGACCCGGCTGGGTCAGAAGCTGTTCTCTTGGAGGTGTCCCTGCTCTGTGTCCCTTGGCCATTTGTGTCTTGGGACAGGAGTTGGGTTTGCCATGGTTCTTATGGCTGAGGAATGTCTTTGAAAAAGAGGCCTTGGACAGGAGGTGGAGAGATGGACTTGGTGACCTTGCTAGGTCCCAGAGAGCCTTGGGGCACTGTATATGTAGGGCAGGGCAACCACACTGGAAAGGCCTTGAGGAGCAGTATGGCAGACTGGGCTGGGAAGTGAAGGCCAAGAGGAGGCGGGTGGAGTCACCAGCCTGAGCTCACTAGAGCTCTCCCTGCCCACTCTGGCTCAGTGGGGGCCACAGGATCGAGGCTGTGCTTGGCCTGTGTTTTGGACCAGAGAAATGTGGCTCAGGGCTGAGGACTCACTCGGAGCTTGGGAATTGGTTCCCAGATGTCCTGGGCAGGTTAGGCAGCGGTGGCCCCCGGGAGCTGGGAGGACAGGGGTGACCACCCGTGAGTAAAGTGGAAAACCCCTCTCTCGTCTCCTCAGGTTAGAAATCTGTGCTACATGGTGACAAGGCGCGAGAGAACGAAGCACGCCATCTGCAAACTCCAGGAGCAGATATTCCACCTGCAGATGGAGCTGATTGAACAGGACTTGTGTCGAGGTAGACGCCTTCCCTGCGCACCGCCAGCCTCCCGCTCAGTGTGCACACTCTGAAGGGGCTGGGTCCCAACGAGGGTGTGTGTTCAGGGCCTGGTGGGGCATGTGCATGGAGCCGGGGGCCGCTGGCCCATTCACAGACCCTCCGTAACCAACTAGTAGACCAGGATGGGACTTTCCAGGGCCCTAGTTGTGTGTTGGTTGACAAAGAGCCAGAGATGGGAATGTGGGCATCGGTCCTGTCCTGAGGGAGCTTTCTGTCCACTGGGAACACCTAGGTAGCTCCAGGGCCTTTGTGGTTCAGGAGTAGATGGCATGTGAACAGTGGCTCTTGGCTGGTGTTTGGCAGGAAGGGCCGGAAGCTGGTGAGCTTCCCTGAACCCATGTGCCTCCATGTGGTTCCTGAATCAGGCAGCTGCCCCAGAGATGGGAAAGGGACCTGTATGTTCTTTTCCTCTGACCTCATCTGATAGAATTTAGATGCTGTACCAGCAGCTTTTTTCTGTTTTCTTCTTAAACTCTTGTCGTCACATGCACTTAACAGATCTGGAAATCAAGGGCAAAGAAGCTTCAACACTGCTGTTGTCTGTTAGTTGTGTGGATACTGCCAGACACAGGGCCCTTCCCAGAGTGTGCGCGTGGTAAGGAGGGCAATGCTACACTCAAAAAATGGCGCTCTAATGCTGGATGACACGTAGCTTGATGGAGAGAGATTTTAAGCCAGGAGCTGCCACTCCCAATTCAGCCTTTGGGTCAGGCTGGGCCTGGAGTGGAGGGGAACCAGAGCTGCTGGGCTGCCCCCGGAACGAAGGACTGAGCCCCTGATACTGCCCCACCCTCACCCCGGCCACGCTGCCTCCTGTGCATTTTGGGATCACAGCCCACTCTGGCCTAAGAAACCAGCCCTGCCAAATACAGGTGCTGGTTCAGGCCAGGTCGTGTCCATGCAGAGGTCAGCTTTCCAGGATCCCTCTTATCTGTTGATGGTTTTCAGCAAGCATTAACTGAGTGTAGACAAGTTGCGAGGCTCTGTGCCGGGCACCGCAGGGCACACTGCCATGGACTGAATGGATAGAGTTCCTGTCCTTGTGGAGCTCACCATCTGGAAAGGTAAAGGAAAGTGGTTCCCAAGGGGCTGCAGCTGACGCCAGCGCAGGGACAGAAGTATCAGGTGGCTTCACAGCAGTGGTGATTCTGGAGATGCATCGGGCTTCCTGGGACCTCACTGTGGCCACATGTCCGGCTGCAGAGGAGAGCCCCACAATCAGGGTGACAGAAAGTGGCGAGGCGTGTAGTAGCCTTAGGTAGAGGATTCCAGAAACAAGGGCAAGAGCCAGTGCCCTCTCCCCACATTGAGCCTGGGGACTTTGGCAGCTCGTAGACCTGAGTGGCAGCACCAGGCAGCCCTTGGTTCAGAGAAGGCCATTTGGAGGGAAGAAGTTTGCCTCTGCCTAAAGCTGATGCCCTCAGAGTTGTGACATTTGGCCCCTGGGACGGGACGGGCTAACAGCAGATTGTCGAGGCCTCTCTGGCCAGAGGACTGGAGAAGTGGCAGTGACATTTATGCCGTGAGCTGAACCAGGTGGAGCACAGGACAATTTGGAATCCTAGAAGTGAGAGCCTATCTTTTTTGAGAAACGGGAAGGAGGCTGGCCTAGTAGCCACTGGGGCAAAAGGACGATGTCTCAAGTGAGGTTGGGGGGTTGTTGGGGTCAGACATGCAAGGTCTTGTGGTCTCAAAGAGCTCAGACTTTCCTGAGGGCAGTAAGAACCTTAGAAGTGTCTCCCCAAAGTGTATAGGCACAGGTCCCACGTCAGAGATGAGGCTTCTGAGGTCCGGCCTGAGGTTGCCCCGGGGATTAGCAGCAGAGCTGGGGAGATTGCATATCCCTCAACCTCCTCGTAAAGCTCTATCTGGGAAGCGTGCCAGCCTCTGGCTGAAAAGCTAGGAGATTTCTGGCAGCTGGGCCTCTCCCTGCAGATGTCCTCCCCTGTTCCAGTGTTCTCGGTGGCTCCCTACTGTGTGGTCAGGGACCAGAAGGATATGAGGGCCAGGTGTGCACCCTGAGTCTGCCATCTACTGTGTGGCCTCAAGAGCAGATCAGGAGACCAAGGCAGGAGACTTGACTAGAACCCATGTCTCTCAACTCCTCTGACAGTGTTCTGTCCACCTCCTCCCGTCTGGCTTCGCAGCCTGGCGTTAAAGGCCCTGTCCTGGCCACTCGCCTCCCCACTCTTCCCACCCACCAGGACTGCCTCTGAATCTATAGGCATGTAGATCAGCCTGCATTCCAGGTCCTACAGGGTGTCCTCCACTCTCTTCGTGGCCCTGTGTCCTCCCCAAGCCACTCAAGGGCAGCAGTAGGCAATGACCTGCCACCTCCTCGTCCCCACCAGCTGTCCCTGACTCACAAGAGCCCCACTTATCCCAGGGGCCCATGGCGCTGAGCCTGGGGCCTCTCAGCAGGGCAAGGTGACCTGGAAGGTGAGGAGCAGGTGAGCAAGAACTCCTAGGATGGTCCGAAGTGATCTTGGTTTTGGCTGAACTTCTCCGGGTAACTGCCTCCCTCCTGCTCTCTCTTTCCCTGGCACAGAGGGGTCTGGGAGGAGAGCAAAGGGCAAGAAGAGCGACTCAAAAAGGAAAGGCCGTGAGGGCCCGAAGGGCAGCCCCGAGAAGAAGGAGAAAGTGAAGGCGGGGCCCGACTCAGTCCTGGGGCAGCTGGGTGAGTGAGTGGCCACACTGGCCTGGCGGACATGGCCAGGGTCTACCAGCACCTCCGTTGCACAGAGTAGGAACCCCAAAGGGCTAACCAGGCCCTACCGTGCCCAGGTGCTCACACCTTTTCACCATAAAGGAAACCAGGTAGGATCTCAGAGTCCTGTCTGGTGTCCCAAGAAACTCCCCTTTTGTACACCTGGAGACTGGGCCAGGTGCTCAGGAACTTGCACGCACATTCCCCTAGCCAGAGTCCTGGATGCCAGAGTTTTCTGGAGGCCCTCAAGGGACCCCTAGGCCATCGAGGCCCTTCCAGAACGCAGCCCTATGCTGGGAGATGAGGGTCTGCCAGAATTCTCCATCCTGGTCCCACCCTGCTGGAATTTCTCCAATGAGCCTTCCCTTTGGCACCAGGGAGCCTTCCTGGAGCCACCCAGAGAGACCCAAAAGAGTGGCCACAGATACTGGCCCAGCCCGTCGTCACTCACAGACTCCTTACTGCTGCCGCATTAAGCAGAACAGCCCGTGAGGGTCCCCTGGCTTGGGGCTCTGTCTGTCAGGGTGTTCCATGCTTCCCCTAGAATACTTCTCAGGGATGACTGTGACGTCTTCCAGACCTCACCTCCAGGAGAGGCCTCAGGTCATCTTGTATTTCCATCATTCTCAAGAAGGGGACCACTTGGGTATCAAAAGAGAGGCCCAGGATCACCTGCTGGCCCAGACCCCCTTCTACCAGAAGCACTTTGCTACCCTATTCACGCCTGACACTCTGATCCAGCTTCTCTGCTTTGGAAGCAGCTCTCATAGAAACCCAGCGCCCCCTGGTGGTGTGAGGGCGTTTCCCTTTCTTCCCCATCCCCTGCATCCCCAGGACGTGGGTGGTGGGCAGAGCTGGTTTCACGGGTGTGTACTTGTGCTATCTCAAAGGGCTCTTGCTTGGTTTAATGCTCTACTCTTGTCACCTTGAAATATCTTAATAATTTTTGAACAGGGAGCCCACATTTTCAATTTGCATTCTGTACCACAAATCATGAAGCCAGTTCTGGGAGTAGGTTGATCTGGGGGAAAGGAGAATATGGTATGGACCTTCCTCTTCCATGGTGTTGGCAGGAGGGATCAGCAAATCAAGATGGCTCAGTGGGGGCTGGCACAGAGGGAGGGAGGGAGCCAGGTGCACCGTGGCCTACTGGGGAGGGTCTGAGAGGGCGGGACCCACACCTGCGAGCATCTCACTTGCTTCCTCTCTCCTCCCTCGGCCAGGCCTGTCCACCTCCTTCCCAATCGATGGCACCTTCTTCAACAGCTGGCTGGCTCAGTCAGTGCAGATCACAGCAGAGAACATGGCCATGAGCGAGTGGTCACTGAACAATGGGCACCGCGAAGACCCCGCTCCGGGGCTGTTGTCAGAGGAGCTGCTACAAGACGAGGAGACGCTGCTGAGCTTCATGCGGGACCCCTCGCTGCGACCCGGGGACCCTGCCAGGAAAGCCCGGGGCCGCACCCGCCTGCCTGCCAAGAAGAAGCCACCACAGGATGGGCCTGGCTCACGGACGACTCCAGACAAATCCCCCAAGAAGCCCTGGGGCCAGGATGCAGGCAGTGGCAAGGGGGGGCAAGGGCCAGTGGCCCGGAAACCAACGCGGCGAACGCCTTCCCACCTTCCGTCTAGCCCTGCAGCTGGGGACTGTCCCATCCCGGCAGCCCCCGAGAGCCCCCCTCCTCTGGCCCCCGACACCCTGGACGAGGCAGCCCCAATGGCTGCCGACTCGAATGTCCAAGTGCCTGGCCCTACAGTGAGCCCCAAGGCCTTGGGCCGGCTCCGACTGCCCCGGGAAAACAAGGGAGCCCGGAGATCGCCAGGTGCCAGGCCTGATGCTGGGACAGGACCGCCCTCTGCTGTGGCCGAGAGGCCCAAGGTCAGCCTACACTTTGACACTGAGACTGATGGCTACTTCTCTGATGGGGAGATGAGCGACTCAGATGTGGAAGCTGAGGACAGTGGGGTGCAGCGGGCTCCCCGGGAAGCAGGGACTGAGGAGGTGGTCCGCATGGGGGTACTGGCCTCCTAAGTCACCCCTACCCCATCCTGGGCCCTGCCCTGGTCCTCCCGTGAGGCCTCAGCCCAGTCACAACTGCCATTTCCAATCTCTGCTGAGTGTCTCCGACCCTTGAGACTGCCACTCTGTTGTGGTTTTATTTTTACTATAGAGAGAGTTTTGAATTCCACACTGTCGTCTTTCCTCTGTGCTGGCCTAGGACAGTAGGATTCCTTCCACGGCTCTGGCCGCAGGGACCATCTCAGGTCCTGTGCACCATCCCTGCCTCGGCAGCGCCCCGCCCTGGCCCGTGCGGCATCGCTGGGCTCCTGGCTAGATGTAGGCAAGGCGAAGAAGAGCTCAGGACTCCAGCCCGCTGCCACTGGGTGACACAGACCGTCGTTTGGGCATTATTTCATGGCAGATGGGCCAGCCCAGGGCCTGCCCCGCCTTGCCCCCCAAATCCCACTGGGGTCCATTTGGGGGGTCCTGCTGCACTCCACTGATCCCCAAGGAAGTATAATAAGTGATACCCAGCCAGAGTCTACTCACTGTCACAAGCACAACGAGCTTATACAAGAAAGCACTGAGGGGGCGCAGAGGGCCCGCTGGTTCCAGAGGAACCACAGCTGTTCCTGATCAACCCACATCATCTGAGGCCTGCCCGCCCACCCCGCGACCCTCTACTCCCTTGTTGCTCCACCCCTGCCAGTGCCCAGCCCGGCGGCTCTGAGAAAGGGTTCCTAGAATCCTTCCTGAGCTGTGCCATTTACTCAGGGGACTCCCAAACAGCCAGCCGCCAGTGCCGGTGGAGGGCTGCAAGGGAGGGCCAGTGCCCAGACAGGGGCGTGGGGCTCAGACTCACCCACGTAGAGAATTGCTCTGGGGCTCCAACTTCCTTCCTTCCTTTGGGGCCAGTCTTGGCCGAAGTCTGGTCTCTCCCAGACAGCTGACCTGACCAGACCAGACCATTTGCCTTTTCAAATTTTCCAGTCCTGCTAAGAGACGAGCTTCTTCCTCGGTTTCCTTTTGGAAACTCCTCCTTCCAACAAGCAGTGGGATCCCGGGGCCTGGGGCAGGCCGAGTTTGAAGTCTTGAGGGATGTTCCTGGGTCCTCTGTCCCCGTGAGCCTTTACCCCCTCTCCTGGCTGTGCCCTCTCCCCACCACCAACCCACCTGCCGCCTTTTCCGTCCCACCCTCTAGGTCCCAGGTGTTTGCTCTGAAGAGTTTAAGTGGAGTGGCCCCAGGGTGATAGCTCAGGGAACAATCAAAAAAGGAATTCAGTGAATACATGGTTTTTTTTCTTTTATGAATTACTCCTGGGTCACTTCCGCCACTGGTGAAGCCAGAACTTCTCCAACAAGAACCTTGCAAAAGTCCAGTGAGTCAGTCGAATCATTCTATGGATGCCAAAGAATATTTTGACCATAATACAGCACAGCCTGGACCTGACAACTTGTCACTTGGACTTTTTTTTTTTAACGGAGTTCTTTAGCAACAAAGTGTAGAGACATGTTCATTGCACACAGCCAAGGAGATGAGCCCAAGCTCTTGGAAGAGGATGCCGTTCTGCCGCTGAACTGTTGGAATCGGGAAGCAGGAACCAGCTGTTGGATTTCAGATCCTGGGCTGGGCCCACTGCGAGTTTTCCCAAACTCTGAGACTCACAGGGGGTGGGGGGAGGGGAAGAGGCTGACCGCAAAACCAGCATGGAAAAAGTCTTCACCATGTGGTTCCCCCCGACACAAATACACAACACGCAAATCAGCGGGATGGGGAGCAGCTTGACCACCCACCCCTGACTCCGGAACTTTCAAGGTACGACAGTGGCATTGTCATCGACACTCCGTTTCATGTGAATTTTAGCAAAACAGGAAGCAAAGATAGGACTCAGTTCAGAAGATCGGGCAAATTGGTCCAGTTGGAGTGGACTCGGCGCGGGCTTCAAGGATTCTGGGCGTTGGGATGGCACAAGGTACCGTGTAGAGTTGAGTCTGCCTGCCTCCTTGGGAGTCACGGCCAGTACAGTGTCCGCACCAGCGGCCCAACCCCGTTCTCTGTTTACTGCCTTTGAACAGTCCTCCTCCCTTCTCTGTGCTTTGGGTCACAATATTGTCTGTGCTGGATTGCCCGGTCTGACCTCACAGGAAGCCAGGGGACGAGCTTAAAGAACAACCAAACTCTGCCGGGGGTGGGGGGTGGAGGTGGGGTGCCAGGAATGGCTTGGGCCCAGTAGACTCAGCACTTGCCCCCTCACCCCTTCATGGGTCCCGAGGCAGAGTCTCTGGGCTCCCCGGGGGCAAGAGAGAACAGGGCAGAAAATGCAGCATGGCTGGCCAGGGTCTGGTCTGGGTAGGTCAGGCAGGGCAGCCCACACTCTTCAGAGGGCCTCTGCTCAAGTTGGCCTCTAGATTCTCTTCTGTGTTGGCTCTTGCCTTTGGACTGGACTCTCCCTGGCGTTGTGTCCTGCACAGGGCCCAGAGAACTGTTCGGCTAGCTGGTGAGGGAAGTGGGGGGCCTTCACTCCCAGGCCAGGCCCTAGAGCTGTTCTTGGTGGGCAGCTGTCCACCTCTAGGACGCCCAGCAAGGCTACATGGAGGACAAGGATGCTGGTCCCCACCACTGTCATTTCCTCCATTAGCCACAGCCGCTTCACTCTCTCTGGTCTACTGCCCACTGTATAGACAGCTTTGCCACCCCTGGCGTTGAGGTTGGAAGCAGGGAAAAAGGCAGGAAGCCTTTTGCAGGCCAGAGGCTGAGGCAGAGGTCCTGCTTGACCGCATCTGCCCCCACTCACTGGCCCTCTTCTTGGAGGGAGAAGCTGCTCTGTTACTCATTCTGTCATTCCCCATTCTCCCAGTCTGGCTGCACGGCTCCTCCTTCCCCTCATCACAGTGAGAAAAGGATAAGGTGCAAGGAAAGTATTTTTATGGATCATAAATGTATTTTAAAGTGAGTAAGGAGAAGAAAAGTAGAAGGCTTTATTTTATTAAATGAGCTCTCTGACTTCGTGACAGTGTGAGCGTTTGTAATGTCAGGGTCTCGATTTCCTTCGAGAAGTCACCGAGGTTTCCAGACATGGGCGCCGGACTATAGATGTGTCTGTGCCAGGGCACATCTCCTGTGTCCTTGTGCTTGCGTGTCTGTGTGTTGTGTATGGGCATGTTGTGGGACTTGCTGGGGCAATTTCTAGAGAATCAACTGCCCACTACTAACAGACATTGGCAGCAGCTGGACTTGGCATTTCCTTGCTCACTGCCAGATGTGGCCAACCTCTGCCCGTGCCCAGAGCTCTGCAGAATGGTCTGGATGCCTGTAGCAAGGCCCTTGGGGAGGCCACTTGCCGCACCCCTGGCCCAGCTGGCCACATTGGCCAAAGAGCCAGGGCTGGAGCCTGGGACTTTTTGGTTGTTCTTTAAGGCACTTCCTGCCACCTTGTCCCTCAGACACACAAACACTCTGTGCTCCACCAACGACTCGGGGTGGGGGGATGATATGAATGTCACAGGAGGCGACACCTTCTGTCCTTGTTTCAAAGAAAGTGATGTGCCATTTGTTAATATACAAGAGAAATATTGAAAATATATTGAAAAGAGCAATTTTAAATTATTTTTGGCTTATGTTGCAATATTTATTTTCTTGTATTAGAAAAGATTCCTTTGTAGAGAAAAAATGTATTTTTCATTAACGCAAAGACCTATTTCTCCTTTTTGTACATCGTCCATGTTCGCTCCCCCTAACGAGCAATAGAATGTACGGCCGCCTTCTGCGGCCAGTGCCCACGTGCCCTGCATGACTCTGTGTTACCGCTGCTGCGTAGCTCCCACCCCCATCCTGTCCTGCTCACTCATGGGGGTATCCAGACCCCGGCCGCCACCAGGGCCAGTGTCTCAAGGAGCCCTTTGCACCTCTCGTGTGTTGGCAAACGCAGTTAATAAAGCAATGTTTTCTGTGCTGGCTGGTGTGAGGCTCTGTTGTGCTGAGAGGGGGAGGGGTCCACGCCCCACAGCCAACAGCAGGCTTGGTGATTCAGTGCGCTCTGTGTGTCCCGTGGGACCTAGTGCTACCTCCAGAGGAGTCCTGTAGTGACGCTCACAGTGAGCGCTCCGTAGGCACCGGGGGCTCTGCTCAAGGGCAGGATTTCGTTTGCTCCTCCCTGTCGGCATCCAGCGTCCACCGGGATTCGGATCGGATGAGGGAGGCACCCAGAGCCGCAGTGTGGTGAGAGGTGGAATTCTGCATCACCGGCAGGACTGCGGCCCTCGTCCCACCCCGCCCGGAGCCACCTACCTGGGACAGCGGGAAGGTTTGCGGAGAACCTGGGGCATCTGTCCCTCCATCAGGGAAGGTGCTGGCCCAGATTTGTTTTTCATTCATGATTGCCTAAGCACCTGCTTGGTGCCGGGTTCTGGAAGGTGTTAGGAGTGTCACCACCTTCCCTGCCCCAGGGCAGCTCAGAGTCCAGCAGAGACGCAGACGATGAGGGAACAGAGAGTCACGGAGGCCTGGGCTGATTGGGGCATGGGAGGCATTCAGGACGGGTTTCCCTGAGGAAGAGATACCATTCATTCATTCACCAGTGAATCTTGACCATATACCTCATCCTGCCAGCATGCTGGATTTGTATACCGAACGTCACGAGGATCCTGCCATCCTAGAGCTTCCAGGAAATGGAGACCTGAAGAATAAACGGTTGCTTGGTCAAGGGCAGCTGGACAGAAGGAAGGGCCAACAAGCATTCCAGAAAAGGCTCAGACATGTGCAAAGATGCATCAAACTATGCGGAGTAGGAAGGGGTCTTGAACCCCCTCCGAGAGCCCCAGGCGGGCAGTTGGGGAAGGGGGTGGAATTGGGACTCCTGGAACCTAGCTTCTGGAACCACCTACTTAGTTGTTTACACCAAGAATCACCCCGTTTCGTCGCTGGTGCAGTAGGCAGTAGCCCCCAAGGCTATCTCCAGATCCAAGGTTCTGTGACCACAACGCCCAAGGCATGGAAGTGAACCTGGGGCTCCTGATTGGCCAACTGCCCTGGGCTCGCACCCCAGCCTCTCGGTCCTCCCTCTCGGTCCTCCCTCTGCCAGCATCACGCCACGTCCACTGGCCACCTTGGTCCAGAAGAGTGACTCAGGAGCCCTGCTGCTGCACCCACGCCTGAAAGCTGACCCAGCTGCTACGTGTGGGGCCGGAGAGGTCGAGACACCTGTGCGTCTAAAGCAGCAGTATTCGGTAGACATCAGGCACAAGCACACATGTAAGTCCAGTAGCCGCACGTTTTAAAAGTAAAAATAAACACGTTGAATGGAGCTTTAATAATTTTATTTAACCTATCAGACCCAAATACAACTACTTAAATATGTAATTCATATGAAATAATTACTAATGAGATATTTTACATTCTTTTGTACTAAATCCTCACAATCCAGTGTGTATTTTATATTTATAGCTCATCTCAGTTTAGACTAGCCACCTTTCAAGCTCAATGGCTGTGTGGCTAGTACCTACTCTATTGGGCCCCGTAGCCCTAGAGGTCGTGGGCTGTCTCCTGGGTTGCTTTGGATTGACCCAGGCTTGTGGGGAGTGAGAGACAGACAGCCATGAGGAATCCTTGGCCCCCTTTCACGGGGAAAGGCAGAGGAATAGACCCGGCCAAGTCCCTCTGGGGTCCCTCTCTGCACCCATTCAAGTCCACATCACTGCTTCACGGCAGGGGTCTCACAGCTGGTTGGTGCTCCTAGGCCTTTGCCCCTGTGGCTGCTTCTGCTGTCCCTGCCCCCAAGGACAGGACAGGACGAGTGTGGACTGAACTGTTCATAGCTTCCTCACAGCAGGCCAGTTCTCTCCCAGTATCTCCCAGGAGGGGTTCGGCATTCATCCACCCTTCTATCTTGCCTGCATTGATTCTACACTCACTGAGCACCTGCTACTGGGCCCTGAGGACATTAGGATGACCACGTGCCCCTATGGAGAGAGGGCCACAGGCCAGTGTGGGAGACACACTTTAATCATGTACTCCCAGAGCAGCGTCCATGACTCACTAAGACCATACTGTGAGTGTAAAGCTGGGTGGGAGGTCTCTGAGAACTTCCCTTGTTCTTACCAAATTTCTACAAGGGAAGGTATGGGGCGCCATCTGCTGCCCCAGCCCAGATGCCTCCAGCAATAAGTCTCAAGGCCCACAGGGCCAGGGCCAACCATGCAGTCCAGAGTCTCAAAACTCCAGACCTCCTTCTCCCCAAGACACACACACCCCCTATCCATGGCCCTTAATGAGCCAGCACAGAGAAAGATCTTCTTTATCAGCCTTCAGGATAAGGGACAAGAGGCCTCCTGAGAAGACAAGGTATTGGTTTAGGCCCGTGGGGTGCCCACCCTACGTAGGGTAGGTGGACCAAGGATTTCCAGCTCCCCTGCTGTCTCATAACTGCTAAAGCAAGGGAGGCAATCAACAGCGGGTTGGAGAGGGAGCACTCCACGCTCCCAGAGATGGCCTCAGTCCCTCTCGTTGCACCTCTGTCTGTGCCCAGAGCTGCCAGAGGCAGAAGGCCCTTTTTCTTGGAGAGGAGGGTTTCGGGGCTCAGACACTGGACCCATGCCAGAAATGCAGGGTGTTCAGAGTGGCCTCATGCTCCACTCCCCTTCACAGGAGAGAGCCCCACACTCCAGCCTCACCTGGCCAGGCTCTTGAGGGCATCCACAAAGGCTGACTCCTTCACACTTCAAGGGCCAAGCCGCAGCTGCCCCTGTCTGCGGCTGTTCCAGCCACCCACTCTTCATTCTCCTGATGAGAGGCAAAGGCAGGACATGAGGCTTAATGATCACCATTTGGGGGTTTCCTGATAAAAGAAGAAATCATGAAATATGGATTTCAGGGCAGTCTTCTGGGGTTCAGGCAGACTCACTGCCTAGAGCCAAAGAGACCGAAGCAAGGATGGGGGCTCAGTCAAGCAGGTGGCTTAGGGGCAAGCTTAGTGTATCTGGATGGGGCTCAACACCCCGTGCTCCAAACCAGGCCTGGAGTTTGGAAGCATCCACACCATCCATTCTCAGAGAACCTGGGTCAGGGTGCAAAGGTCCTGGTCCTGGCTTGTGAGGGAGACCCTCGGTGGGTTAGGAGGTAAGCTTGCCAGGTTTAGCAAATAACAGGACTAGACCCACAGTGAAATTGGAATTTCAGACAAATACTGAATAATTCTTTAGTACAATTATGTTCCAAATATTGCATCCTGGATCTTACCTGGCAATCCTAGCAGGAGCCTTGTGTCCTCTACTCTATCGTGGCCTGGGCAGGGGGGTGGCGCTGGCGAGTGATTTTCCATGGTGTATAAACTTGAGCAGATCCCAGACTGTTCCCACAACCCCAAAATACTCACCCCTGAAGTTCAAGAGCAATGGAAAGGGGGCTGTAGCTAGTGGCCAGGACACATGGAACCCAAGTTGTGCCTGTCCCCATTTCATCGTGCATCCCAACCTAAGGCTGAACGAACTCTCTCCTGGAAGGAACCCTTCTCCCTAGAGCTGTTTGAGGCCTATGGGGCCATTTATTTACTGACTCAGGTGAGTGTCTAAAACACTTATATTGGTTGCAATACTATTCAGCAGAGCCAAGTGGTAGAAGCAACCCACGTGGATAAGATCCGTGCAATGGAATATTGCCTGG
The DNA here is from genome assembly GCF_023065955.2 of Ursus arctos. Classification (NCBI taxonomy): domain Eukaryota; kingdom Metazoa; phylum Chordata; class Mammalia; order Carnivora; family Ursidae; genus Ursus; species Ursus arctos. The sequence goes on from NW_026623067.1 coordinate 32,822,060, forward strand.
TCTTGAAAAGGAAGCAAATTCTCACATACGAACATTGAACACATTTTGCCAAGTGAAATAAGCACTCGCAGAAAGACACATCCTACACCACAGCGCTTGTAGGCGGTATCCAAAGTAGTCCAACTGGTAGAAACAGGAAGTAAAGCGGTGGGGGCTGGGGGCTGGGGGCAGAGGGGGTGGGAGTTGCTAAGGGGAATTACTTGGATCAGAGGGCTGCAAGCTCTCAGTGGAAAGGAGGAGGGGGAAGGGACGACAGCAAGGAAAGAACGTGTCGGTTTTATAGAACAAGCTGCTCCCACCAAGGAGACACAGGGCCAGGTGTTCCAGTGGATACCCCATGGCATGAGCCAGTTTGAGCCAGACTGTCGCTGAGGACTTGCAGAGAAGCCCCCTAAGTTGCCCTAAAGTTACCTTTAGCTCATTCTAAGATCTTCTACTGGGGGGGGGGGGGGGTCAGCCGTTTTTGAACACACGATGTAGGCACTAGAGATGCTAGTGACACGCTGAGCGTGTGCAGTTGATCCGAAGTGCTTGAGTAACAAAATACATGTACGTTCCTTAATGTATCCAGCTCCCTGCCCCTGTTCTGAAGCATACTGAATAAAAGCCCCTGTACTAACCTCAAGAGGAGACAATGGTTTGACAGCTCTCTCTCTGTCTCCTTACTTGTGATGAGTAACAAAAACTCTTTGCTTTCAACACTTTCTGGGGTGGTGTTCAGTATGATGCACCCCAAGCAGCAAACCCCTTGAGTTCGGTTGCAGGTGCAGAGGCAGGGGAGGGGATTCTGGGTATCTGGTGCACAGCAGTGAGCATAGGGTTGACAGCACGGTACTTTACTCTTAGAAGTTGGTACGTGGGAGCGCCTGGGTGGCTCAGTCGGTTAAGCATCTGACTTCGGCTGAGGCTCACAGCGCAGCGGGCTCCCTGCTCAGCGGGGAGTCCGCTTCTCCCTCTCCCTCTGCCCCCACTGGTGCTCTCTCTCTCTCACACTCTCAAATAAATAGATACATACATACATAAAAGAAGTTGCTGTGTGTATTTTATGCTATGTGGTTTTTTTTTTAATCTCAGTTGAAAAAAAAAAAAAGAATACTATGGAGTGGTGTGGAATCCCTGCTACATAAATAAGGTACAACGGCTTTGCTGCAACAACAAACATAACGTTAAGCAAAAAAAAGCCAATCTAAAAACCTTTATTTTTTTTTAAAGATTTTATTTATTTATTCACGAGAGACAGAGAGAGGGGCAGAGGCAGAAGCAGACTCCCTATGGGGCAGGGAGCCCGATGGGACCTGAGCCGAAGCCAGATGCTTAACCATCTGAGCCACCCAGGTGCCCCCATTATGAAAAACTTTAAAAAAAAAAGTCCATGTTGTGCCTCTGCCTTTCCTGGGGCTCCCATGACTGCCGTAGGTGCCCCAACTCAAAGCTTAAGCTCAAGGCTTCTGGCTACAGAAATGGAATCTGGGCGGCTTTGGGTAATGGAGAATTAAGGACGTGTGTTTTGGTCCTTCTGGGCCTCAATTTCTTCATTTGTTAAATGAGGATGACAGTTCCTGCTGGCCCCCCATGCAGGGCAGCCGAGAGGTGCTAAGTGGACACAGACATGAGGTGGGCGAAATGAGGACTCGCCGCGGGTGGAAGGGAGAGGAAGAGGAGGCTTGGGCAGAGGCCGCTCCAGGCTGGCCGACTCACCAGAGGTGAGGAGGCCAGAGGGATTTGTTTACTAGCTCTCACTTCCTGGAACCTGAGCTGGCAAAGCCTGGTTGTTTACAAGTTCTCATGGGCCTCCCTACCCCCAACCAGGACAACTGTGGTCTGGGGTGAGGGCCTGGCCTCTCCCTGGTGGGGGCTGAAATAGGGGCTGGTTGTACACATCTGGGGGTCATCCGGGAGCAGCTCATGATACCTGTGACAGTCAGCTGCCTGGGCCCGAGAAATACCCCACTTATCCACTGAGTTCCTTGGTGGCCATCCTGTACACTTGAAACCTTGTAACCCAAGAGCTAGAGGGTGGCTGAATAGGACATCCCTCCCGTCCCCCATCCCCGCCTCTTTCTGTAAAGAAGGAATGTTCCATTGCTAGGGACTGAATGTTGTGAGCAACATGAAACTCAGAAGAGCTGCCAGCTTTGTAAGAGAAGCCAAAGCAGAAAAGTGACTCAGCAAAATAAACCTTCACCTGCGGATGTTCCGAACTCCCGCTGCGGGGAGCTGTGGGTCATGAATGCCCGGTTCTGGTCACAGGTGCTTAGTTTGTGCTTAGTTTCGTAGCCTTGCTTCCCACAAGCCAGCCATAACATTCGTGACCATTAGCTTACAGAAGGAAGCCTAGGAAGCTTGGGAAGGAGGTCAGGTGGGCCTAATCGCTGCCTCATCCACTGTTAAGACTCGATAATGGGTTAACGTCAAAGGAAGAGCAATGTGCCCTGAAGAGGCATCACGAATCAGAAGGGATGCTCAAATCTCAGGGAGACCCCACCCCGACCTCTCCGAAACAGGAGCACTTCCTTCTAGGCAAGAAAGGGTGTGGGACCGGCACCAACTTGCACCATTAATCCTGGTTCCTGCTTGGCCCTCGTCTGAGGAGCTGCATCTGGGTGACAGGACCTCAGAGTTTGAGGGGTCGGGGTGTGAGACCTCATCTTGTTGCAGGGTTCTTGTCTCATGGAGTCGAAGAATGAATCTCTTGGACAAAAGGGTGAAGTGAAGTGAAAATTTATTAAGGTGAGAAGAGAAAGGAAAGAAGAAAAGCTCTGTAGAGTGAGAGGGGTCCCGAATGGGTTGCCACTGAGGGCTTTTACGGTCGGTCTTTTATAGAAAACTGACCAGGGAACTTGGTAAATATTTCATCTATAACATTTAAGACAGAGGAGGTGGACCTGTTATGGTCGCTTCTCTCTGGTTAATATCTTGTCTTTAACACTTCTCCACATCTGGGATGTCTGTGATCATGGTTACTAGCCCCCTACTTGTCTCTCTCCACCCAGCCTCGCCTGTCCCTTACTCAATCTTACAAACCAACCTCTTTAGAACAGCCTCGGAATTTTAATGACAGAGAGACTGTCATTTTAAAAGCAATCCAGTGCTAAGTCATCTGTGCTAAAAAAAATTTTTTTTTCTTTAAATTCAACTATAATTGTCTCCTTGAAACTTGATGTTTCTATTCACAGGTCCTCCCGAGCCCTGGAGCCACAGAGATCATATCCAGTCCAGTGTTCACTGGACAGCCCTTAGGCTATTTGATGAGTTAAGATATGCCCATCTGACTCTTCAAGTTGGATGCTTTGCTAGGGGATTAGAATGCAGGGTATGTCCCCCCTTACCCCTACAATTACACTTGCATTGTTTGATAGATGGAACCCCAGATCCCCACACTTTTCAGGTAAAGCCAGTCCTGGGTCAGAGGTGTGCAGAGAAAGAGGTCAGATGGGACAGATGCTGTCTCAGCTCCCCACTCTCCCAGCAGTATCCTCAGTGAGCACCCACCCACTACTGACCCCAGGGCTCAGCCAGGCATTTTATAGGTTGGCAATCCCTGCTGTGTCAACAGCTTCAAGCTTGTCTTTTAGTTTTACCTCAAAACAGCATCTTCCCCATTGTCAGCGCCACACATTCTGGTGCACATGCTCAACAGTCAACGTGGCATTTTAAGAAGGACATGTCTATCCAGACGGTCCCAACTTCAAATAGCACGTCTAGATCCTGATTTGATGGTCCCAAGAGCAGAATATCCTGATGGATTACTAGCTCCTACTGTGGGTTGGTAAACATGGTCACACACCATGGTTTGGGAACCGATGTTAGAAATAAGGTACATATCATTACAGGTGAGAAACAGGTTGGAGGATGGGGAAAAAAAAAAAAAAAGAACAGTCTTATTCTCTTGCTTCCTCCTCAGGGCAGGCTTCATGCTCTCCAGGGAAAGCACTCTTGCCTTCTCCTAGTACATTTTCCCCTTAGTTCTCTTCAGGCACTGAACTTTACCAGTCCCCAAATTACAACGTGGCCTTTATTGCCATGCCTTTGTCTTTGCTGGTCTACCTAACTGGCACATCCTTTCTCTCTCCTCCACCTAAGCAGCTTGAGAGGGCCTGCTTTCTAGAAACCTCCTTGGTAATGTTTGGGCACGTTTTCCTTTCACCTCCCATTGTGCCTTGGGCAGATCTTTACTCATTTTTTAGTATGTGATGCCAGTTTCCAGCAGGTGTTCAGGAAATGCCTATTGACTAAAGGAAAAGTAGACAGAAAGAGAAGTCAAGCTCCCAAAATTCAATGTAACACCAGCACAATATTTGGCAAGTGCCTGGTGATAAGTAATAGTTCCCCCCATATGTAAAGCTTTGAGTGTGAGAGAGGGAAAAAAAGAGAGAACCCTAGTTGGGACCCTCCTCCTTATTTTGTCCAGGCCAGAACTGACTCATGGAGTGGTATGCAAAGGTTGTCCAGTCATCACGTAGTCAGAACGGTCGGAGCACTGCTTCTCCGAGGAGGAAGGCAGAATGAGGCCCCAGAGAGTCCAAGAGGGGCCCCACTGCAACCCAACTACCAGAGGACTGATAATTCTGAGCTTGGCCCTATATAGAAGCTGGGGTGGAGAAAAACTCAGGTTGTTCTCTAAATAGCTTCGTGCCCCTGCCATCTGCTGCCAGGCAGTCAGGAAAGAAGGCAGCACGGCAGAGTTTCCTTCAGCAGATGTCAGAGCTGAGTTCCTGGGCAATGGAGCCCTTAGTTAAACATAAGCTGCCACCTACTTTGCTTCTCCAGGGCTAGAGCTCTGCAGCTCGACCCCAGACCCAGTCCGGCTAACGGATGCTCTCAATAGTGAAGTCCCCGGGCTTCGCGAGCTCCCCACGGCTCCGCCCCCGGGGCCCGAACACCACTCCCTCATAGGCCGGAGCTCTCCCTGTCGCCCCGCCCCCGCCACGTGAACGCCGCTCTCTCATAGGCCAGAGCGCTACCTCGCCGCTCTCCCCCTCCCCCGCGCCAAGTTTAAGGAGTCCTCCCGGCAGGGTGGGCGAGTGGTGCTTCCTGCTGGCCGCGGAGGTTCCGCGCGTTTCCGACCCCGGCGCGGGCTTCTGGAGGTAATTGGAGGGAGACTTGGAGGTCTCGCCGGGCCCAAGGGGCAGAGAAAAGGGAGGCAAGGGTGGGCCTGCCCCCTAGTGAGACCTCCAGGAGGAAGGGCAGCAGGCGGAGACCCGCACTGCTGATCTTTACTTCCCCTCAGGAGACCTGAGGCGTTTCCTTAGGTCACCCCCACTTCCTTGCCCCTAAATCAAAGCCTTAACTGCCCTACTGGTTCCCCGCCTATTTTGGTTCACGAACTTATTTGACACTCTGATACAATTGAACCCTTTTCGCAGTAGAATATACCAACACAACGGAGCACGAAGTTCTGCGTCACATTTTAAGAAGTTCAGGACGTCTGACAAGTCAGGGAGCCCATGTTAAGACCTAGCCTGCTCCCAACATTTCTGCCTATTTGGGCATAAACCAGGGGCTATATTTTGTACGTAAACGTACATTGTCATAGATATGACTACCATTTGTTGAGTGCTTAGTCCATTTTTGCAGTACATTTTCTTATTTTATCCTTTCAACAGCCCTTCGAGTAGGAATTCCAATCTCCACCTAGGTTTAAAAAGCTTACCTCATTTGTCATCGCTGAAAAAAGGACTAAGAGAATTAAAAGTCAGATCCCACGAATAAAATTTAGGCCTTTCTTTATTCCTCCCAAACTGAGAGAAGATCAGTGTTTGACCGTCCTTTTTCTGCTGCAGTAAGACTGAAGACTATCAGATGGCAGCTATAATGGTGGGTATAGAGTTGTTGAACCCGTGTGTTGTACACCTGAAACTAATGTAACATTGTGCCTCAGCTATGCTCAATTTGAAGGATAGGACCCACTCCCAAAGCTATCAGTGGTTCATCATGCAGTTATTTTTTTATTTTTTAACTTTTTAAAAAGGTTTTATTTCTTTTACTCAAAGATTTTACTTATTTATTTATTTCTCACGCAAGAGAGAGGGGGCCCGGGGCAGAGGGAGAGGGCAAGGGAGAGAAACGCTGACGACCCGCTGAGGGCAGAGCGTGATCCACCAAACCCAAGAGTCGGAGGCTTCACCAGCTGTGCCACCCAAGCGCCCCAATCATGCAGTTACTCATAAGTAAGGCACTAGTGTAGTTGAACTAGTCCTGTTACCCCATTGTGGTGGCCAAACCCCTTCCTGTGCTAAACTGTCTTAACAAAATGATGCTTCTGGCTAAAGTTAAACGTTTTCTGTTTTCCTGGAAATTATACTAATTTACTTAGTCTAGAGAATCTTTACAGCAGAACGGTTGGCTAAAGGCAATGCCTTCTGAGTCCAGTAATTTGTTTTTACAGAGGTGTCACAGACGTGTCTCAGAGGTGACAGACTTGATTTGGACCTTGAAGGTGAAGAATTTGAACAAGGCAAGTGGGGCATGCCAGGTGAGAGAAATGTATGCAAGAGGGCTCTGGTAGTGGGCCAGGTGCAGGGCATAAAATGAATTAGGAGGTACAAACTTTCAATTATAAAATAAGTCACAGAGATGAAAAGTACAGCATAGGGCATATAGTCAATAATAATGTTATGTTGTATGGTGACAGATGGTAACTCCACTTATTGTGGTGAGCATTAAGTATAGAATTGTCAAATCGGTATGCTGCACACCTGAAACTAATATAACATTGTATGTCTATACCTCACTTTTTAAAACGTTTTTAAATTTAATTTATTCATTTATTTATATTTATCTACTTTAGAGAAAGAGGGAGCAGGTGTGCCTGGGCACGTGTGCGCGTGCAAGCGGGCAGAGGGACAGAGGGAGAGGTAGAGAGAATCCTGAAGCACCCACCCCGCTGATTGCGGAGCCCAGTGTTGTGCTCCAGCTCACAACCCTGAGATCATGATCTGAGCCAAAATCAAGAGTCGGTTTCTTCACCAATTGAGCCTCCGGGTGCCCCAACTTTTTTTTTTTTTTAAGTGAAGTTCCTAGAATAGACAAAAGTCAACTTGATTTTCTCCAGACTGCATTCAGTCTTGTATGGCTTCCCAGTCCAGAAGTAGATCTAGACAGACTTCAACCCAAACCCAGGCGCTAGAACCATAAAAGTAGTGCTGTTGATGTAAAAAGACGTGAGGGTTTGAAGCCGATGGCCAAGAAAGGATTCTTGAGACATCTTTGGTGCAAAAAGGTGATTTTATTAAAGCACGGGGACAGGACCTGTGGGCAGAAGGAGCTGCCCCTTATATGCCCTCAAGTTGGGAGGGGGTTAGGGATAGGGTACATCTCTAAGGAGTTTTGGAGGCAAGGTTTCCAGGACCCTGAGGGGGGCTAGCTATGGTTCAGAAAAGGTCATGTATTACCATCTAATAAAACCTTAGTCATGAGACCCTTAGATGTATATCGGTGGGCCATATGCTTGGGGGATGATTGCCAACACGTATCTTGGGGGGCGGGGGTTAGACAAAGGAACTTCCCAAAGAAATTTTTATATGTTAAAGTAGACTTACAGGATACTGGTTGGGGGTGGGGGTGTCAGGTTGGATTGCCTTTGCCCTTAGTAAAGTATTAACATTGAGGCGGCTAAGTCCCTAGAGGAATGTCACTCTGCCTGTGTCAAGGATTTGTCAATGGGCTGTGGGTAGTAAGGAAATTTAATGATTTTTCCTCTGCCTTTGTTTCCCACTTCACTGTAACTTGGTAATGTTTGTCATTTCTCTGGTTTCTGAAATTTTGCTAATCCCAAATCAAATGGGACTACAATTCCAATACTGAATTTCACCTTTAGTTGCTTTTTGCTCAAGAAAGCAGTGAACAAAAATCACCATTTTGACCCCTATTCACCTGTACCTCACCTCCAATTTTTTCTTCTCCTTTTTTACTTTTAACAGTCTTGAAACCTATTACATGCCAAACCTTTTGACTGGAGGAATGTGTTACCCATTAACCCAACCCCTTTTAATACAATCAAGGAAGAAAGCTCTTGAGTTTATTTTTGCAACATAAAGAGCTTGTTTCTAGTGGCACATTGCCATTACTGAAGTTAGTGACTTTAATAAACATCTTAAATTATTTGTTATAATGCCCTGAATCAAAACCCACATTCCAAAGCAAGGCTTACTTTATATACTACATAATAGCCAGAAATTTGAGCCTGGATATCAAATTTATTTTAAAATTTTCATTTATTTATTTAAAGATTTTTATTTATTAGGGAGCACGCAGGAGCCTGGGGGAAGGGGAAGAGGGAGAGTGAAAGGGAGAAGTGACTCCACACTGAGGGCAGAGTCTGACTGGGGCTCCATCCCAGGACCTGAGATCATAACCTGAGCCAAAGTCAGATGTTTGACTGAGCCACCCAGGCACCCCTAATTTTTATTTATTTTTCTTTGTTTAAGTAGGGTCCACCCAATGTGGGGCTTGAACTCACAATCTCCAAGATCAAGATTTGAATGCTCTTCTGACTGAGACAGCCAGGCACCCCCTTAATGTCTAATTTTAAATAAATCAAGGTTAAGAGGCTTTGTAAATAGAGGTCCTGACCTTTGTCAGTGAACTGCATCCCCAGCTGAACCCTGTATGAGGGATTCCACAGAAACAGGACCTTTTTTTATTTTATTTTTTTATTTTATTTTAAGATTTTATTTATTTATTTAACAGAGAGACAGCCAGCGAGAGAGGGAACACAAGCAGGGGGAGTGGGAGAGGAAGAAGCAGGCTCATAGCGGAGGAGCCCCATGTGGGACTCGATCCCAGAACTCTGGGATCACGCCCTGAGCTGAAGGCAGACGCTTAACGACTGTGCAACCCAGGCACCCCTACAGGGCCTTTTTTTTAGGACCTTTGTTTTGTTTTAGGACTTTCTAGTTAACAAGCTTTTATTTTTATTTTTTTTTAAAGGTTTATTTGTCAGAGAGAGAGAGAAAGAGCACAAGCAGAGGGAGAAGCAGGCTCCCAGCTGAGCAGGGAGCCCGATGTGGGACTTGATCCCAGGACCCTGGGATCTTGACCTGAGCCAAAGGCAGACGCTTAACCAACTGAGCCACCCAGGCGCCCCTCTAGTTAACAAGTTTTTAAGCAGGGTCTTACCTTTCAATAAGGAGGACAGTGGCCACCACCCGAAGGGCTTCATTTACATTTACGTTGTTTCTTAGGAAGTTTCCCTATTCCCAGCAAGGTGTCTTTCACATTCTTCAGGGGTCTCTAACTCTTGAATTACTTGTAACTTTGAAAATTATATAGCTAAATTCCAGAGAATGAGCTAAATAAACTGGACATCATTTATTTCGCATTATTTGTCCCTTCACTGCACTATTTCTATCTTCTTGTTAGTTTCAACTTAACAAATAATTTGAATCCAGAGGTAACTCTATTTGATGGACACGACTGTAACAGAATTGGGATTGCTTACGTTAAAAGAACTAGCCCAAAGCTGCTTGTCGTTCTGTACATTGTGGGAAAGGTTAAAGGTAGCAAGGATTTAAGTCTCATAAGAAGCTCGATAATCCTTACCAAAATGATTAATGTTTTTTTTCACTGATGAACCAATGATTGTTTAGTGTTATTAGTATTGTTACATCACTGTTTCTGCTAAATGAAAAACACGCACTCTGGCATCAAAAAAACCTGCAAAGCTTGTAAATGATTCAGATTCCTGCCCTCCACCCCCACTCCAGATTTACTGAATCACTTTGGTTGGATTATTTTTTCTTTAGTGTTTTTTAAAAACATCTTCCCAGGAGAGGTACCTGGCTGGCTCAGTCAATAGAGCACAGGAATCTTGATCTCCAGGGTCATGAGTTGAGCCCCACACTGGGCATAGAGTTTACCTTAAAAAATAAATAAAATAAAATCTTCCCAGGAGATTCTGATGCATACTAACCCTAGAGAACTTTGATGTAGATAAAACCAACTGGTTGCCTTATTTTTCACATTTCAACAGAGTCAACACTGTGTCAGTTCTACTTTGGTACGCCCTTAAGTTGTTTTCAGGCAAATTAGGTCTTGGTACTTAAGCATTTTTCAGAATCTTTGTACAAAGGGAAAATCTATTATCTTCATGACTTCAAGGTCCAAGAAATTTCCAATGAGCAAAATGAAAATTATAGTTGGATGATAAAAATGGAACTTGACAGTAGAGTTTTTCAAAGACCATGTTAGCATTTTATTTTTCTATTCCTGACACTCGAATTCATAGGGGGTGAATGATAGAACATAATCAAAATAACATACAAACACAATTTAAGAACATTTAACCATCTCTCGTAGCTGTTCTTTGTAAAATACATAAAAGTAAACATATATAAATTTTATATAAATTATGCTTAATCTGTATACACTGTGAAACCATTGTTAAAATTCACACTGAGAAGCTAGTGCAAGCAGTGGTGTACAAAAGTGCAAACAAGGTTAGTGATGAAAACCTTACACTGACTTACCACTTCAGCATACTCTGCATTCAGTCAAATACCGAAGGCCTCACCACAGAAAACACTTTGATCACTTTCAAAGTAAGGTGACTACATTCACCCTGCGTGCTCTCACCTCAGTATGGCAACTGATGATGAGTTCAGGTTAGCAGCACCAGGGAAGAGAAACCCACGTGAAGTCGGCCCACTGATGTGAATCTTTACACTGGATAATGAAAACAATTCCAAAGACCACTTGTATGTCCGAAGCTGTAGAACTATCACCCCCCTTTACCCCAAAGTATTTAAAACTGAAATTAATTCGAATTCTCCCTCCTCCATTTAAAATGCATGCTGAAGAATTCATCCACTCCAGTGCAGCTTTTCCAAAAACAACTTGGCGTGAAATCTCTCAAAAGGCTTTCCCATTTCTGCCCTAAAATCTGTTTGGGGTAAGGATGCTCCTGCAACAAAGTTCACTTTGGACAACTTGCTTACTGTAATTACTGTAATTACTTTTGATTCTATTTAAAAGTGTGGCCAAATCCCTGAACAATCAATCAGTGGTATTAAATGCATTAGTTACTTAATGTTCTAAATTATGAGAACAAAAATTTGTTGGTTCAGAGGTACATCTTCCATAGATTCTGTAGATTCCCTTCATACTTTTTATCCAGGTGTGGTGTGGGAATGTGTGAGGGGGGATGGTTCCAGGGATCAGGAGTGGAAGCACGGTTTTAACAAAATCCCAATCACTTTGCACAGAGGCACAGTCCCATATTCCAAGACCTGTTCGTTTGTTCCTTTGGGGGGGGTGTTAAAAGCACGAATTTGCATTTCAAAAGAAGAGTGATGGAAGCCATCAGAAGCATCACCATGTAGCTTTGAGAATTTAGACTTTAATTGAAGATACACTGTTTTCTGAACTCTTAGATTTATAGCAAAAAAACAGTTTATAGAAAACCTTTAATACACCATTAAGTTTGCATTAAGGAATTTTTATTTGCTAATCTCTATCTTTTTCATGCTTTCTTGGAGATTTTTTGAAGCTTCGCCAACTTTTACATAGGTTTAAAATGATCTAAACAATATACTCTAAATAAAATGAACACAAGATATTTCGAGAGCATTCTCTTCCTATTAGCTATTCTCATTGTACTGTAATCAAAATTTGGCAATAAATCCTTGCAAACTTTAATCACATGACTATCAAGACTGAAATGTCACACACGAGTCACAGCCAATACAGTTTGAGAACATGTAAACCTTTCTCCTGAAACTCAAATCATGTCAACTAGAATTACACTGCTTTTAATGATAGAACTTGTGAAAGTGCTGTTTTGAATGTGGCTGATCAAATCATTTTGCAGAAGGCAAGAAGCAGTATTATCACAGCTATTACCCTATTTTAATGATTCTACAAGTAGTTTATGTGCCGCAAAGCACTAGGAAGAAGCGTGAGCCTGTTCAAAACTAAGGAAAAGAAACAACATTGTAAACCACGGTAAATGTGTATATATACACAGGCCCACAAAACTGAACTTTACGTCTATGCAGGCAATATCTGAATTCATACATCTTTGGCACTCAAAGATACTGTCAACCAAGCCAAGAGCAAAGAATTTTTTTCATCTATTTTAGAAAATGTCTTGCCCCAATTTTAAAAAATGCTATGATCTCCAATTCTAAAAATTCACTGAGATAAAGACAAACTGGAATCAATTTAAAAAGTTACCTGAAAACATAATTAACAGCAGTCCTTGAAAGAGGTGTGGGGATAAGGGTTTCATTAAAATGAGAAATGTAGGCTGAGAAATGTAGGCTGAGACCCTGTCTTTTAGAGCTTTACTAAAGATTTTAACATATCTTTTGAGCAGTGCCTGATTTATATGGAATCCAGTCTTAACTTGTATACATTTTTACAACTTATGGTAAAAGGTACTTATGGTAAAAGGTACAAAATTAATCTATGTCCCCAGTGCTACCATTTACCCCCAAAATACTGCACAGGTGCACCCACTTGCACAAGCACATAGAACATGTTTTCCCCATGTGCTTCTACTGTTTCTTGGCATTCTCTTAATATGCTTCTCTTGAAGGGGAGCAGTGATTCAGTGGATATGTTCCAAGGAGCTGGAAGAGTGAGATGGGAAGCCCAGTGACTAGGGCCCATCTCCCTGCAGCTGGGGGGAAAGCCAATTGCTGCTGTGTGCAGCTTCATTTCTGAATGTTGAGGCCATAATCTTACATCATTGGGACAATAGCCACAGTTTAGTTGTGGTCCACAACTGACTTTGTTTCTTTGATCCCAGTGTCAGAACTAGAATGAAAATTCTGGAATGATTTATTTTGTATCAGAAAGCATTTTTCCCTTTAGAGAAACGAGTAAGCTTTTTCCTTTATACCAATTTATGAAACAAATAATTAACTTCTCAATATCACAATATAAGGAAATACTTAAAGAAAATGCATGTCCTTGTAGGTGCTCAAGACAGATACCAACAAGAGGCAGTTACTTTAATAAGACCTAGTTCTGTTTAGTCAGGATATTAGAAGTTACCTGATTTATTTTTTTATTTATTAAAGTAATCTCTACACCCAATGTGAGGCTCGAACTCACAACCCTGAGCTCAAGAGTCCCGTGCCCCACAAAATGAGCAGTACTTGAATTACACGTGGCAGAATAAACCAACAGGTTGGTATGTCATTTCATCCTTTTCCCAGGATGCTACTGACGACTCTAACCAGGGAAGAAGCTCTTATTTTCATTTGAAAGGAAGGTTAAAGTGAAACAGAAGAGCCATATTACTAAAACCAAAGGTCATGTTGAAATGACCTTGTTGGTTTAGCTAACTGGTATTTCCTTCCAGTCAAATCCCTTAATCCTTACCTGTCTCAGATGTTCCAGTATTAATGACAGAACTAGAGTAACTGATTTGGAAAAAAGCTAAAGAAAACACTAATTCTGATATATAAATTATTCCTGATGGAACTGGAGCAATCTATTCTCAATGGAATTGGTTAAATATACTATAAAATCCTGGTTTATAACCAAGAGAGAACTAACTCTCAAGTATGAATTTTTAAAGGTCCATATTTGGCACTTATCTTTCAGCTTATTTTAGTAATTATGGGCATCTCAGAACCTCATGGAAAAAAAGAACTCAATTTCTTTAGAAATCAAAGTGCTTTGCTACCTAAAAATGTTAGTAGTGAGGCTTGCAGACACTACCACACGGCAGGCATTACTTCTAAAAACAAAAGCCTTTGTGCTATATAAAGTAAGAGCTGAGAGCAATTAAGAGAAAAGAAAATCGAACACAAGCATTCATTTATTTCTAAAAAATAAACTATGCCAAACAATGCAAAAGAGCTACAGGACAGGACCAGAGTCCCCATGCAGCTCAGAAGGCAGAATAGGGTTCCTTTCCCCTCATACATACAGGCCTCCACAATGAAACGACGCACAAGGTGCTACTTGTTGCTTGCCCTGGGAGTATCCTGTAAAAGGGAGTGGGGAGTACCTCTAAATGTGGGGAGACTGGTGCCTGTCACTACTTTGGGTGAAAAGGCACAAATGACCAAACTGGGCACCAGTAAGTTTGGAACACTTCAGAATCAGACAATTGGAATGGAGCTATAGGGCCTATCAAACCCCAGATCAACCTTGTGCTGTACTAGAAGATGTACTTTTCTTCAAAAGACCAATCCCACGGAAACTAGGAGGTGGACCCCATCAGCACTAATAATGGTAGCATTACTGTTACAAATACACGATTCAGAGTTAAATGTGGTATAAGGTGGAACCAAACACAGCTTGTCTCCTGGTAAATCCAAAAGCCTCTAGAAGACTTAAACATTATCCTAAAAATTCTGAAGTGGTCTCCTTTCCCCACAACCCCCTCATACGTATGTTATTAAATACTCAAAATGTCAGAGCATACTAGCCAGATAAGACACATTAAAATGAAACATCTGCCCAAAAAAGATGCCAAACATCAGGGTGTGTTTTATTGCATGACGTTTGCATAAGAAAAAATATTATTGAAAACTGTAAGGCATCATGCAATCATCAATAAGCTAATTATTAACTGTACACTTAAGATAGGTGGACATATAATCTAAAATTTAAAAACTAGTTCCAAAATAGTACATAAAAATTTAACATGATGAGCTTTTAAACATGGTTTATATTTGTAGCTTCACGTTGTTAAAAAGTGCTTCAAATGTACTGCTGGAAAGTTGTTCTTTATAAATGGTGCTGGGGATAATGTCAGATTATAAACTGTATAAACAATTTTTATGGAATTGGAAAGCTAACATTGTGATACTCAAACTCACTTGAATCAATTTTCAATTTGCACTCAAATTAAGTTGATATAATATTAATAATCTAAAAAACATCTGTTTCCTAACCAACAAAAGTCTATTGAATTCAAGTTATGCATGTTGAGTGGATCAAATCTCTGAGCAGGCCTGAATGGTGAGACCTGGAACCGATATAGGCGGTTGTTAATCAATGTACTGTGCCATCCAACGGAACCCTTCTCCGTAACCTTGCCTTTTGAGCACGCTGCACATGAAAACTTCTAAGGGTCGGGCATTAAGTTCTTTCAGAGTTACATTGCCCTAGAAGGGAAGACAGACATTATATTATGATGGATGACCCCTTTATGAAATAAAAGCTCCACTTTACAGCTGAATTGCAGCTTCTGCATCTCAGAACAAAGGATGACTGTGCTAAGCCTTGGGGTGTTGGGCAGACAAGTCCCTTAGACACACAGGAAACCTCCTCTCTCTCTCTCAGTGGGAAAGAGGGGAGTTTGTGAGGCACACAAGAATGAAAATAATCTCTGACTTGGAAAAAATTTAAGTTACCCAAGCCGGTTTCACTAATATTAAAGACAAACCTTTCTGAGGAGGTTTATGACTAAACAAGGCATTTCCGAAAAATGGGGAGTAGACTTATTGAAAAGAAGACACAGAAAACACACTAAAGTCTACCCTAACATCAAAGTCTCCTTCCAAAGAATGCAGTATTTCTCCCACTCTGAAAAAATATATATAAACCAAGGAAACTTTGTTTGTAAACTCTGAGATTTTTTAATACCAAGATCCCTCCCCCGAACAAATACTAGTAAAAATGATTGTAAAAATAATGCATTTTGAAGCTCATTATAAAGTATTATGTTTAAAGGTGCTGGGTGGCTCATTCGGTTAAACGTCTGCCTTCAGCTCAGTCATGATCTCTGGATCCTGGAATCCACCCCTGCATAGGGCTCCCTCCTCAGCGGGGAGTCTGCTTCTACCTCTCACTCCTCCCACCCCTCATGCTCGCTCTCTTTCTCTCATATAAATAAAATCTTAAAAAAAAAAGTATTATGTTCAGAAAATCCCCAAACACTCCTATGTTCAAATTTACATTTTATATTTATCTCTGATGAGCTCAGGGCCTAAATACACTACCGAAATGCTTAAACATTTAAGTTATTATTTGGTGGCTAATTCTGAAAATCTATGATGAATAAAACTCTGAAAGCCTTGATTCGGTTTCCCATAAGCATGAGCTTTGACATTTTTGTTATCCTCAAGAAAAGGTTTCATTCCGTGGTAGAAAGAAAAGACATGAAGACATTTAAAAAGACCCAAATGTACAAATGACAGTTTTTAAGAAAAAATAATAATGGGCCTATGTAGTTGGACAATAGTAATTTAAAAAGACATTTGGTTGTACACTTGCAACTAATGTTACATGTGAGTTATACCTCAATTAAAAAAAAAAGGCAAAAAAAAAAAAAAAAAAAGGCAGACTGCCAGTTCGACTAATTACCATGATTACTGTTAGCACTAGTACTGGAATCAACTATTTCAGAAGATAAAAATAAAGTAACACATTAAATTAAAAGACCCTTACACTGCCAAATGAAATATTCACACTAGTCAAAAAAAAGTTGTTTTACTTACCTTTCCTGTTGTCTGACCATATAAACCAAACATCTCTCGTAACCTTTCTTCGCTGATGGCTTCAGGTCTGTCAATCTTATTCCCAAGAATTAGTATAGGCACATTAGCAATGGTTTCATCTGTCATTAGTGACTGAAACAAAACAAAAGACAAGATGTTGATATGAAACTAAAGAGCTCCTTATGACAAGATACCAATGAGTATCAAGGACTCGTTCTCTATCATAGCATGTCAGTTTTGCCAAATTCCTTGACAAACTTTTTGTACATTTGGAAGTAAGCTCACGGGCACCTGGCTGGCTCAGTCAGTAGAACATGCAATTCTTGATCTGGGGTTTGTGAGTTTGACTCCAAGCTGGGTGGAGAGAGGAATTAAAAAAAAAAAAAGTGAGCTCAAAGGAACTATAAGCTCAATTCTTCTGTTTCCCTATAGCTCCTTCTGTAAATGGTCAACTCTGCTCACTCTGTGAATCACTAAGGGACTCTAAAACAAATACCTTGAAGGTGAGCAGACCTGGTTTCAATTCTAGTTCTACTGCTGATGAATTAGATCTTGGACAAATAAGCCTCAGTGAAGTTCAAAGAGCATTTGGAATAGTAGCACCTACCTTACAGAGTGGATTTGAGAATTAAATGAGTTAATATACATGTGCCTGGCACAAAGTAGGTAGTTAGGAATTCCCTGACCCTGTTCCATGACCACAGAACCTACCTGGACTTTGCCACATGAACAATTTGCCTGCTCTGGGCAGAGGCATGGTCAGGTTAAATCATTGCTTTCTCTGTGGTCCTAGACCTAGCCCTGGCCTTCCCAGCTGATCCTGAACCACTTTACAAAGCATCTGACCTGGGAGAGGGGGAGGAGAAGTAGCCACACATGCCCCCGCTCACTCCTGAAAGTGGTGACTAAGTATGTTATACCATTTCCAGGTTCCGGCCAACTCCCGAAGAAAATGGCATCTAGGATGACCAGAGACTCAAGACCAAGCTACTCCAGGTATGCCGCAGACATGAAATATACTACAAAGGCACATTGCACAGAGTGAGCTTAGCTCTTCAGGAAGAAAGTCTGTGTTAGAATGTCCTCAATAGGTACAATTACTTCAAGCCACTGTCTCTGCATTCTAAGTGCAATAACCACTGAGCTCTGTCAATTGCCAGGAGTGATATCAGAGACTGCAGAAAAGCTGCACTCCGAAACCTACATCTCCAAATTATTTCCTCAAGCTTACCAGAGTGATTCAGCTATGTTTAGTTTTGGTTAACTTACATCAAGTTCTTCTTTTGATTCTAACAGCCTTTCATGGTCTGCACAATCCACCAGAAATACAATGCCATTGATAGCAGGAAGGTAGTTTTTCCACACTCTTCGAGCTAGCAGAAACAATGAGGAGTTAGATTTTATTTGCTGGTCAAACTTAGCAGATGGTTTGATGGAAGAGTCTAACAAGATATCAAGTATAATTATCCCTTAGCTGCTCCCACGTCACTATATACTTAAGTTAATCTTTAACCCAGGGTTGCCAAATCTTTCCAGAGGACCAAGGAAGGCTTTCCTTGACGTGACCAAGTCAAATATTTTACTCTGCCCCAATTTTCCGAAGTTAGAAGTGGAATTATTTGTTACCAATGGACAATGATGCACATTAAGTTCACTGGATAACTGCCACTATTTTTAAATTTTATTTATTTATATGCAGTATTCATTTTTTCAGTTTTTTTTGCACTAATAAATTTGGAGTCAGTGAAAGAAGGAAATTAGTGGGCACAGATTTAAGTTAAAATAGTAAAAGCAAACTGTTATAACAGAAATTAAAGTCGATGAAACCATTAGGGTAATTTTTTCCATGACATTAGTTTTAGAAAAGTTTTAGAGGCGCTTTAGGGGTAAGCAACTTTTTTCTGACTTCGGTTTTATGATATATCTTAAAAACAGCACAGAAATTAAGTCTCAGACAAACTCCATTAGGTTCCAATTCTAACCATCACATTCTGGAAAGTACTTCATATATTTCAAAGAATTATTATGTCTCAAATGTGCATTCACTAGCCACAACCACTCAAAATCTTTTCAACTATTTGTCATAGGAGGTTTAGAATGTCCACCAACTTTGCAATATCCATTATTTATGAATTACCATGTGCTGGGTACTACCAGGTCTTGGGCGGGGCATAAGAAATGGGCTTTGGTTCTGGAAAGTTTAGTAGAGGAGATAACACAGTCTTTTCAAAACTTGTAGACATTTACACAAACGCACTAAGTGCCATGGAAATATAGTTAAGAGCTCTTCTAGGTGAGAGCGGCTTCTCAGGGGAGGCAGCCACACTTACACTGGGCCCTGAAGGTGGGTTACTTATGTGCAGATGGGTATGGCATGAGCAAAAGCACAGAGAGGGAGAACACCAAGAGGGTTCTGTTTGGTTGGAGTACAGAGAATAGGAAAGGGAATAGGGGAAAATAAAGACTCAAAAAATAAAATAGGATCAGATTACAGAGATCCTGAATGCCAGGTCAACAAGTTTGGCTTTCATTTTGTAGGTCAGCCACTGAAGGTTTTTAATACAGAGCAGTAACATCATAACATGATTATGAAATCAGTGAGATGTGGATTAGAGCAGAGGATAGAGGCTCAATTTTGGTTACATGCTTTACACCAAAAGCAATTCAGATTTAAATTCACCAGGAGTCTCATGAAATCACTTTGGTTTAAATCTTATCTGGTAGTAGTAATTCTTAAATTTTAAGTCTACTCTGGCCTTCCTTGAATAGAACAAGATCTCATGCACTGGAAAATAATGGCCACATTTTTATTAAGTTAAAATAAAATAAAGCAACTATAAGAGTTATAGAATCTTACCTTGAACATGTCCACCCAAATCAAAAGTTGTAAAAGTCATGCCAGCAATGGTTAGTTCTTCTGAAGCTAAATAACAATAAAAAATATTTTAACAACAAGAAAATCAGATATCCATTCATGGTATGTATTGCTACTTAATGTTCGATTTACTTTAAGTGCAAATAAGTAAGTTCACATCAAACATTTAGGAATAAAAGAATTTATTGTAATTAGATATACTTCACTTTATACTGACAACATAACACAGGTAATGGTAATATTCTAGTATTTCTTACCCTCCACAAATTCAACATTTTTTTCCCTTCTCTTTCTCCTGCTGAAAATATTAACTATTCAGATAATTATCTGCTGTGAATTCAAGTAACTGCTGCAACCTAATAATTCTTCCTATAATTCATCTTAGATGATACCGGGGAAATAATTTTCTCTCATGGCTGTCATCTTAGCAAGTGACAGTCTTTGATGATAAACACAGTAGCAACAAAAATTTTTGCCATAATGTCTTCAAATTTTTTTCTGCTCTCTGCCTTCTTCTAGAACTTCAAGTATAGGTTGGCTAGACTGGTATTGTCCCACAAGTCACTGAGCATCTGTTCATTTTCTTTTCATTTTTCTCTCTGTGCTTCATTTGATATAGATTCTATCATGTTGACTTAAGTTCACTGGTCTTTGCTCCACAGTACTGGCACTATTTTGTTGTTAATCCTACTATGTAGTGAAAAGTTCGTTTCAGTTATTGTATTTTTCATTTCTAGAAGTTCCACTGGGTTCTGTCTTATATCTTCCATTTGTTTCTTCATTCTCTTCATGTTTTCCTTCAGTCCTTGAGCACATTCATCAGAGCTCTTTTGGCATCCTCGTCTGCTAATTCCATCATCTTAGTCACTTCTGGGTCTGTCGCTACTGACTGATTTTTCTCCTGGTTGTGGGTCACACTCTTCTGCTTCTTTGCATGTCTAGTGATTTTTGACTGGCTGCTAGATTTCATTGTATTCTTTTGAGTAAGGTGGACTTTGTTCTGGTAGGCAGTTAAACTGCTTGCAGATCAGTTTTTAAGTTTTGTTAGGTTACAGTAGTCTTGTCTTTACAGGTACTTCAACTCTGTTCACTAAGGTATGGTCCTTCTGGAGTGGCTATTGAATGCTGTGTGTTATTCAACCAGGTCTCTCCCTTCTGGCTGGTGGGAACATGAATGATTCCTGGGCTCATGTGAGCTCTGAGAATTATTTGGTTAACAGCTCTGCTACAATTCTTCTTTCTCCAGAAATTATTCTTTGATTGGCCATGGGGAGTTCAACCCTTTGCAAACAGACTAGTATTTAGCCATGAACATTTCTGCAGCTCTTTGTCTCCAGAGCTCCTTCCTCTCTGGTACTATGCCAAGCAAATTCTCATCACCACAGTCTCCCCATATTCTAGTCTCTGTCTCCTCAACTCAGCAAGACTACTGGGTTATGTTTGGGTTTTTTCTCCCTGCACCATGGTGTGAAGATTATCTCTGTGATAAAGCTTGAAAAAAGAAAGGTTTTCCTTTTCTCAGGAATCATAGTCCAGTCTGAAAATAGTTGCAGTACATATGTTTGCCAGTTTTTTAGCTGCTTACAGTGGGAAGGTAATTCCAAATGCTTTTACTGCCCCATAGCAAAAACAGAAGTCCCCTACAATTACAATGAAAGGTTCAGTGTAATTTTAACAGTTCATTACAATTGCTGAGGCCCCAGAATAGTTTACTGTTAAAAAATTCTTTATGTAGACTCCCAACTGAATGAATCAATACAATTTGTGTTCAAAGTGTGTTCCTTTCCATTAGGAAAATATAATGCTTGGATGTGGTTGGGAAACTACCTTTATGGTTAGTTTCCCACTCCCTACTTTATAAAAGATCCCAGTTTGATTAAGACACAGAAAACTGTTACTATCCCAGGGACTCTAACCCTTCCCAGTCACTGTCCACTCCCAGAAGTAATCTAAATTCTATCACCACAGATTTGCTGTGCCTGTTCTAGAATTTCATATAAATGATACCAAACAGTATGTAACATTTTGTGACCAGCTTCTTCCAAGCAGCATAATATATACTGTATGTAACAGTTATTCCTCTTTCTTACTGACTAGAATTTCATGGTTTATCCTTTTTTTTTTTGGATGGGTATCTGACCTGTTTCCAGTTTGGGGCTATTACAAAGAAAGCTGTTATAAACATTCTTGTACAAGGATTTTGATGAACATATGTTTTCATTTCTCCTTGAAAAATACTTAGCAATGGAATTGTCAGATCATAGGGTAGATATATATTACTTTTTTCACATATGCTCTTAATTAATGAAAAATGTAAGATGAAATGAATGAGAGCTGCAGGAAAATTGAGATGGCAACTGTTTTGTGCCACTGCTTTTACTCCTCATTCCTACAACGTGTGACATAAAGTAGGTCCTCAATACATATTTGATGAATAAATAAAGGAGAGCAACATCAAAAATATAAAAATGGGGGTGCCTGGCTGGCTCAGTCAGTAGAGCATGCAACTCTTGATCTCAGGCTTATACACCATGTTGGGGGTAGAGATTACGTAAAAATAAAATCTCAAAAAAGGTTTTTTTTAAAACGACTTACACCTACTATAATACCATACCACTCGGCAGACTCTTCCAATTGTTTTTGTTTTTTTTAAGATTATTTATTTATTTATTTGTCAGAGAGATTGAAAGGGAGAGAGCGAGATAGAGCACAAGCAGGGGGAGCAGCAGGCAGAGGAAGAAGCAGGCTCCCTGCCAAGCAAGGAGCCCGATGCGGGACTTGATCCCAGGATGCTGGGATCATGACCCCAGCCCAAAGCAGCCACTTAACCGACTGAGCCACCCAGGCATCCCTCTTCCAGTTGTTTTTGCACACAATTTATATACTCAATTTCACCATGATCTTTTTTTCTTTAATAGTATTTTTCTTGTATCAGAATCTTATTTGCCAAGCCCCACTCTTCTAATACAAAAAAAAAAGATTTATCAATTCTATGAAACCTTCCTTTTCCAACTTCACTAAAAGTTTTATTGATAAAATGGTACTTTAAAGTGTTTCTGTTGTTCTCCTTCCTTGTTCTCTGAATATTTACCGAATTAAATAACTATCATATTATCTACTTTTTGGTCCAGTGCTCAATTTTATACTCATTATTAATAAGTCCACACTCATTATTTCATAATTAATCTGTGGATTAGCTTGTTTTTAAACTCTATGTCTAAAAAAACTAAAATTAAAAACAAAACAAAACTTTATGTCTACTTGATTCATAGTCTTTTCAAATGAAAGTAAGGTCACAGGTACTTATAAGTTAGGCTTCTGTTCTAATAATTTTGTCACTTTAACACTAACTTTACTTTCTCAAATAGTACCATCACATAACCATATACACTGGACAGTATGTATTAAGAGATCTACAGAGTCACTGTTAACGTTCTTCATGCAGTCTTTCTTAAAGAAACCCCAGTAAATTATTTTTCAAATTGTTCTAAAACTTTCTATTAATGTATCAATGCATGCCCTACTTCTTGGAATAATTCTATGGTCTTTATATTAGATACTGTTGTGGTTCCTCAGAGTAGAAAAATAACTGGTTAATAAATTGAGTCCCTACCAAAGTGTAAGACTATAATGTGTCCACTGAATAATGTTTTACAGTTTTAAAACTTGAAAGAAATTTAGGTTATCTAAACAAGGTAATGGTGACTATTTATAGCCTAAGCAATATTTGGTTGGATAGACCTCAATCATGTTATAATCCTGGAGAGAGTAACTTTAATTCCTCTAGCTGGAGAAGGGTGTGCTAACTGATAAGAAGGTATGTGTATTATTTTAAGATCTAAATATATTTCTTGGGAGTGGAGTGGGTTAGCTACGATTTATTATACAAAATATTTTAAGAATAGGTCAAATCACCTGATCATAATTTATCCACCAAAAAACAAAAAAATTTTCAGTTAGTGCCTATGAACTGGTATCACTTGATAAAGGAACATATTGTATGTGGGAATATACTTACTGGGATGTAACGTTGGGACATGTTGTCCAAGTCTGTCATCTTTTAGCATGTGTAGCAATGTTGTTTTTCCTGCATTATCCAATCCAAGAAATACCAATTTACCGGTTTTCTTATATAATCCTGTAGAGTAAGAGCTACAATTAGTCAAAATTCTGACATAAGATTATCCTAACAAAAAACTTGAAATAAAAGTATAATATAACATTTATAGTTTAGTTATTTGGATACTTTTCTTAATTACTCTAGATTTTTTTTTTATAAAGAGACACCTATTAACCTTTTGAACTTGTAAGATTTTATAAACTGGCTTGAATAAGCCTGAATTTCTAGTCTACTTTTAGTTTTGAAGAGCTATTCTAAATCTGTCATGATTTGCAAATTCAGGTCATTTTTTTTTTTTAAGATTGTATTCATTCATTTGACAAAGCGCGTAGAGAGAGCACAAGCAGAGGGAGCAACAGGCAGAGGGATCCTACCAGGATCACGGGATCATGACCTGAGCTGAAGGCAGATGCTCAACCGACTGAGCCGTGCAGGTGCCCCTCAGATCATTTTAAAACTAAACTCTGTCCCAGTCACTGAATGTATTACCTAACCTTGTCTCAATACCACAATGCTGATTCCCTTGACAATTCAGGGATAAATATCAACGTCCTCTACTAGAAAAACAATCGTAACATACTTGACATCATGTATTTATGAAGCTGGACCAAAAAGAAAAATTAAAGAGATTTTTCACGGATGAAAATAAAATAAGCACTTCTGTTAGTAGTGAGTTTTTTCAGTAAAAAGTTTAGGTCACTGTCAAATTTCCCTGAGAATACAGTTAAACTATTCACAGGATTGCATAAAACTAAAGCAACGACAACAAAAAAACTAAGCACATAATTTTAGATGTATTAACCAGTAATGATAGAGGAAGTGATAGGAAAAAGAGTATTGACCAATTTGTAAGAGACTGGTATTTACTGTGAAATTCAAAATTGAGCTTTATATTTTTTAAAGGCTTTTTTTTTCAGAGCAGTTTTAGGTTTACAACAAAACTGACAGGATGGTACAGAGATTTCCAATATACCCCATCTCCACACATATACAGCCTCCCCCCTTATCAACATCACTCACCAAAATGGTACATTTTTTTTTTTTGTGCAGATATTAGAGGGCATGCCAATATTTATTCTTTTTTTTTTTAATGATTTTTTTATTTTATTATGTTAGTCACCATACAGTACATCCCCGGTTTCCGATGTAAAGTTCGATGATTCATTAGTTGCGTATAACACCCAGTGCACCATGCAATACGTGCCCTCCTTACTACCCATCACCGGTCTATCCCATTCCCCCACCCCCCTCCCCTCTGAGGCCCTGTTTGTTTCTCATAGTCCATAGTCTCTCATGTTTCATTCCCCCTTCTGATTACCCCCCTTTCTTTATCCCTTTCTTCCCCTACTGATCATTCTAGTTCTTATGTTCCATAGATGAGAGAAATCATATGATAGTTGTCTTTCTCTGCTTGACTTATTTCACTTAGCATTATCTCCTCCAGTGCCGTCCATGTTGCAGCAAATGTTGAGAATTCGTTCTTTCTGATAGCTGAGTAATATTCCATTGTATATGTGGACCACAACTTCTTAATCCAGTCATCTGTTGAAGGGCATCTCGGCTCCTTCCACGATTTAGCTATTGTGGACAATGCTGCTATGTACATTGGGGTGCATATGGCCCTTCTCTTCACTATGTCTGTATCTTTGGGGTAAACACCCAGTAGTGCAATGGCTGGGTCATAGGGTAGCTCAATTTTTAACTTTTTAAGGGACCTCCACACTGTTTTCCAGAGTGGCTGTTCCAACTTGCATTCCCACCAACAATGTAGGAGGGATCCCCTTTCTCCACATCCTCTCCAACAATTGTTGTTTCTTGCCTTGTCTATTTTTGCCATTCTAACTGGCGTAAGGTGGTATCTCAGTGTGGTTTTGATTTGAATTTCCCTGATGGCTAATGATTTTGAACATTTTTTCATGTGTCTGTTAGCCCAAAATGGTACATTTTTAACCAACGATGAGCCTACACTGATACATCATAATCACCCAGAGTTACCTTAAGACTCACTCTTAGTGTTGTATATTCTGTATTTTGACAAACATATATCCATCATTATAATATCATACAAGGTATTTTCACTGCCCTAAAAATCCTATATGCTCTGCCTGTTCATCCCACCCTACCCGCATTGCCTGGCAACCACTCATCTTTTTATTGTCTCCATATTTCTGCCTTTTTGTCTTGCCAGAATGTCATATAGTTGTAATCAGACAGTATGTAGATTTCTGAGATTGGCTTCTTTCACTTAGTAATATACATTTTAGCTTCCTCCATGTCTTTTCATGGCTTGATAGCTCATTTCTTTTTAGTGCTAATACTTCATTGTCTAGATGAACCAGTTTATTTCTCCATTCACCTACTGAAGGGTATTCTTGGTTGTTTCCAAGTTTTGCCAATTATAAACGAAGCTGCTATAAAACATCCGTGTGCAGGTTCACGTGTAGACCTAAGTTTTCAACTCCTGTGGGTAAATACCAAGGAGCACAACTGCTGGATTGTATAGTAAGAGTATGTCTAGTTTTGTAGGAAATCACCCAATCTTCCAAAGTATCTGTACCATTTTGCATTCCCAGCAGTGAATAAAAGTTCTTGCTGCTCCACACCCTTGTCAGCATCTGGTGTTGTCAATGCCCAGCTTTTAAACATTCTAACAGTTATGTGGTAATATTGAACTTTATGTTTCATGTGTTTAATTGTCTAACACCCATGGAATTACATGAGCATGGGGACACAGCAGCAACTCCAAAATATATTTTATCAATAAATGAACTTTTAAAGACATTAGGCGTTGTAATTCAGGCTACCCATTTAATAAGTTCATGCCAAAATAACACCTAATTCTTTATCCACATGGAAGCTTAAGAAGTAAACTGAAGTCTGAATCTTTTGATAACCCCGTGACCAAGAGTTCTAATCCTAAGAGGAAAGACTGTCTTCCATTTTTACTTGAGCTGGGATATAACATTTCACATTTAATCATGAACTGTGACTAATAATTTTTTATACATTTCTATTTCTTTTTTAAAAAAGATTTTATTTATCTATTTGACAGAGAGCAAAAGCAGAGGGAGGGGCAGAGGGAGAGGGAGAAGCAGACTCCCTGCTGAGCAGGGAGCCCGATGTGGGGCTAGATCCCAGGACTCTCTGGAATCATGACCTGAGCTGAAGGCAGATACTTAACAGACCGAGCCACCCAGGCGCCCCAACATTTCTATGTCCTAAAATGTTTCTACATAGATTGTTTCTAACCAGTGCAGTCACAATCAATCTTACCATCCTTTTAAGTAGTAAAAGTGCACTGGATAAGATTGTAAAAGGAAGACCTAGAACATGTAAACTTCAGAGTGGGTCGGACTAAATCCTTATTTTGTGATAGGCACTGTTAAGCAAGCTGTTACACATTATTTAATCTTCAGAATAACTCTTTTAAGTAAACATTATTATCCTCTTTTTTACAGAGGGGAACAAAGGCTCAAAGTTAACTTGCTCAAATGCTGAAGTTAGATGTGACATTTGAAACCATGCCTGATGCCAAAGATTTGGTTCATTTCGTTTCTCTACACTGCCTCCTACTGTTAACCCTATTAACCTCCTGCTCCTGAGGCCATTTATTTTGCTTTTTCAACATTCAGCATAGATTAATTTTTATATAAACTGAGATATAGATACCAACCTGTTACAACCCAGGTTATCCCAGTAAAATGAAGTTTAAAATGCTTATTTCTGACCCAGTTGTTGCAAATATGTAACAAAATATTTCAGTCTGATAAAAATATTTAAGAATTCTTGAGGAGGTAATATAAAGAGATCTGATATTTGACCTGTAGTAGAGTGACAGTATAAAATGTGAGGAATTTTATTTTAAAAAGGAAAATCTTGGTTTTTAAAAATGTGCAAACATTGTGATCCAAATAAGAAATAAAAATAGACTGACAAAATTTGATCTTACATTTTTATTCTTTTAATACATAGTAGTCAAACAAAATGTGTATTTTCCAAACAAAATTTATTTGCTTTGTTAAAATTATGTTTGTGGAAAAAGAGCCACTTATATAGGAGATAGTAACTCATAAGTATGGTTGTGGCCAGTTAGGAATTATGTTGACAACTCTGTAATTACATGAAATGCTTCTCTTTGTTCGAGTTCAAGATGATGATTACATGGAGACTAAACTTAGAGCATGATTTGAAATAGGAGACCAGAAATATCTTCATTAATTACTATAATAATAAAATTGTCTATGTCGTAACATAAAAGTTAATCAAAAGCTTGTTTCACTGGAAAATGTGAGAAGTTAAGAGTATCAATAAGAGAATGAGATGCTAAGATTTTTCCTCTTTAAAATCTATAAAAAGAGGAAAATCACTAGTCAGAATTGCTGGGTAAACATGTCTCATTTAGCAGATTATACGCTGCCAGTTATGATATACAAAACACTTTACAGAACGTGCATTTTATAGTAACAAAAATAATGCACGAAATTCCTGTGAAGATTAAAGGAGATAAAGTATCTAAAGCACTTAGGTAAATTGGCTAATCAAAGGTGGCTATTCCTATAAATAATATTCCTATCAACAACCTTAAGGGGTAGGAATTATTTTTAATTTACAGATAAGGAAACTAAGGTTAAGGTGGAGAAAGTAATTTGCCCAAGATAATATATTTTATAAGGGATACGATGAGTAACTCAACACGTTTTTATGATTTTAAAGCCCCCTGTCCAAAATAAAAACAACAACAACAACAACAAAAATAAAGCTCACATTCGGAACTACTGGGTTATATATAAAGAGGCATTAGACAAATAAGCACTTTTATTTAAGTAGGATTAAATGGGATAACAATAGGGAACAAAGAACCAACATACCTAAAAATTGTAGCACACTGCTGAAACCACTGTAAATCCAGTCAAATATGAAGGACATATCCAAATCTTATAGGGTCTGGAAAAAAAGTGTTTCAAATTCAGTAGTCAACATTTAACAACAACATTAAACACAAACTCTGAGTAAATAATCCTACAACAAACTTCCTATAAGGAGTTAGCCATTCTTATCTAGGGTGATCTAATCTGATATATACTGATATATAAAAAACAAAATGCCATTAAAATACAAACTAGTGGGGTGCCTGGCTGGGTTAATTGGTAGAACACTTAACTCTGTCTCAGGGTTGTGATTTCAAGCCCCATGCTCAGTGTAGAGCTTACTTTTAAAAAAAAAGTTGGGGGGGGGGGACACCTGGGTGGCTCAGTCGGTTAAGCGTCTGCCTTCAGGGTTGGGTCATGATCCCAGGATCCTGGGATCAAGACCCACATTGGGGGGCGCCTGAGGGGCGCAGTCGTTAAGCGTCTGCCTTAGGCTCAGGGCGTGATCCCAGCGTTCTGGGATCGAGCTCCTCAGCTAGGAGCCTGCTTCTTCCTCTCCCACTCCCCCTACTTGTGTTCCCTCTCTCACTGGCTGTCTCTGTCAAATAAATAAATAAAATATTAAAGAAAAAAAAAAAAGACCCACATTGGGCTCCTTGCTCATCAGGGAGCCTGCTTCTCCCTCTGCCTGCTTCTCCCCCTGCTTGTACCCTCTCTCTGACAAATACATTAATAAAATCTTAAAAAAAAAAAAAAAGTACAAGGCCTTTTTCCATTTTTCAAAAACAAACCAAAAATCTGTTTTAATTAAAAAAAAAAAAAAAAAAAAAACCTCACTAGAAACAATTATTTGCCAATCAGAGTGGCAAACACGAAAATAAATTGTAACAGCCAGAACTGGAAAAGATGCGGTAAGAGAGGCGGTTAGTGGCAGTATAAATTGGTGCACATCTTTTTAATAACTAATTCAGCAGTAATACATATGTTATACTGTTTGACCCAAGAATTCTACTTTATTTATTTATTGAAGGTCGGCTCCACGCCCAGCATGGAGCCCAATGTGGGGCTTTAACTCACAACCCCAAAATCAACACCTGAGCTTAGATGAAGAGTCGGAGGCTTAACCAACTGACCACCCAGACACCCCTCAAGAATTCCACTTTTAGAAATTGTCCTAAATATGGACAATCTTTATGTATAAAGATGTGCATCAAAACATTATATAAGAAGAAATTTGGAAATAATCTATATTCAACAGTTAGTTAAATGAAGTACATACGATCTGTGACATAGGTACCAAAACCTGAGAGTGGGGGAAGGAAGAGCAAGGAGAAAGAGACTTAAAAAGGACATTTATAATAATAAGTTTCTGAGTCTGATTATACCTATGTGGAGTAAAAACCCTCCTTCTGTTACTTCTGGTCTTTTGTAGCAAATGGTACCAGGTGGTAAATTTCTGGGTCTGTCATCTTTCTGCATTTTTCAAATTTTAATCATATTCAATGTTAAAAAATGTTTTTTTAAATCACAGTAGAAAATGCAGAGTATAGTTCCGTTTAGCATTTACTTGACATGTGCTTGATAACTAATACAGCTAATATGGAAAGAGGAGGAAAAAAAGCCTGGAGAAATGAAAGATCACATATACAAAAATACATCTTCAAATCAACAAAGTTCATTTTCTATTTTTTGAAAATTTATTTATTTGGCAGAGCGAGAGACAACAAGCAGCGGGAGCAGCAGAGGGAGAGGGAGAAACAGGCTCCCCAATGAGCAGGGAGCCTGATGCGGGGCTCGAGCCAAAAGCAGACGCTTAACTGACTGAGCTACCCAGGTGCCCCAACAAACTTCATTTTCTAGAGCTAAACAAAACCCAGGCCCAAAACTTGGGCCAAGTCCAAACAATTTGAAAGCTTCTTCTGTCTTTGACATTTTTTAGACAAAGTGTGACACACAACACTGCTTTCTTTACCTCTCAGTCAGTGGGCTGCCAACCCTGATCCAGACAGGCCCACCAAACTCAGAATTGCTAGAGGATAAGGTGTTAAGAGATTACACTGCCTTGAAAGTGAGAGACAAAAGAGACACCTACCTTCAGTTCCCTGGAACTGAGGAGATCCCCTGAATCCAGGCGATAGCCTCTCCCCTCTTCCATCCCCTTACTTGAACTCACAAGAACCAGTCCATTCCTAACTGAGAGTGACTCACAAATTATGAAATTTCATGTGTCAGTAGCACAAGAATGAGAACTAGAAGAGCCACATATATATATAAAAATCCAGGGACGCCTGGGTGGCCCAGTCCGTTAAGTGTCTGCCTTAGGCTCAGGTCATGATTCCCATGATTCCCCAGGGTCCTGGGATGGAGTCCCACACTGGGCTCCTTGCTCAGTGGGGAGCCTGCTTCTCCCTCTGACTGCTGTTCCCCCTGCTTGTGCACAAGCTCTCTTTCTCTCTCTCTGACATAATTAATAAATAAAATGTTTAAAAACAAAACTCTCTCCCTTTGCCCCTCACCACTGCTCGCTTGCTCTCTCTCTCAAATAAATAAGTAAATCTTAAAAAAAAAAAAATCCAGCACCTTAGGAGTTCTTATTTTACTCAAGGTGAAAATTATATCTCATTCTATTATTCTAGGTCATGTAGAAATTGAAACTTGTAGGCACAGAAAATACATACAAGTGGCTTATCTTTTCTGAAGATTTTTCGGTAAGATTTATGTTTTTCAAATAGAATCATAATTTTTACTGTAGGGAATCAAAGCAGTGGTGTATTGAGACATTTTATTTAAATCAATAATGATTACCAAGTTCATATTATGTCTAAGGTCCCCATGGGGGATATAAATATTGATGATAAACATGGCTCTTTCTCTTGAAGAGGTTATAGTCTAGAGAGAAATTAGCTACATAAATGTAATTCAGCTGAAAAATGTTAAACCTGAAGAGGGTATTATCTAGGATGGTAACAACTTACCCTGTAGAAGTTCAAAACTTATACAAACACAAAGAAAAAACCTGCCTATATTATAAATCATAAGCTATTAGGGGATTAATAATCATGACAGTGTAAAATGAGAATAAAAAGAAGTAATGCAGTAGGAAGGAGTATGTTATGCTCACAAATGTACTTTATGCTCTTTTTGAAAAAGAGAAAACCAGTCCTCCTTATCTCTATATCCAGAGTCCTATTTCCATAGTTCTACAGAGGCAACAAGTTGTAGCTAAGGAAAGGTTTCTTGGATGATGTTCAGCCTAAATCTTAAACATTAAATAAGAGTTTCCTAAGTGGTTGTTATACTATGTGCAGAGGTGTGAAACTAAGTGGGGACAGCAAAAAGGTACTGTGAAATGATGGGACATGTCAGGGGGCTGCAAATTTAGCGTCAATCAATAGGTGATCACAAGTAAGGCAAGTCAGAGTGAGAAACAAATCTAAGACTAAATTTAGGCGTTTGGTCTTCATGCTTGCTACCTATAACATAGGGACGTAAGAAACCATACCGAATCAGTCTTTCAATTTAATAAAGCAAAGCTAACCAGAAATAGCAGCTACCCCTATGAGCATTATGATTTGTCTTAAGGTTAAGAACAAGAGCTGTGGAGCCAGGACTTTACCACTGACTTTAGGCAAGTTACTTCAATTTCCTTACCTGTAAACTGGGGATAATAGTAGCTACCTGAGATGGTTCTGAAGATTAAATCCATTACTACACACAAAGCACTTAGCTTCTGGCATGGAGGAAGCATTAAGCGTTAGCTGCTCTTATTTCGTCTACCATGTGGCCCACAGGACTAGGCACTTTGTGGATGTCACCACTAAACGCCCCATCAACTTTTCAAAGTAAATGTATTATTATTTTTAAGTAGGCTCCATGCCCAATGTGGGACTTGAACTCAGGACCCTGAGATCAAGAGTTACATACTCTATTGACTGGGCCCCAAAGTAAATTACTGTTCCCATTTTACATTAGAAGAAATTGAAGTTACAAATAGCTTAAACTCAAGTATTAGGGATTGGCACATCCAAGTTCCAAACATGGGTGTTCCTGACTTCCAGGTCCGTTCCCTTTCTCTCTCTCTTTTTTTAAAGATTTTATTTATTTATTCAACAGAGATAGAGACAGCCAGCTAGAGAGGGAACACAACCAGCGGGAGTGGGAGAGGAAGAAGCAGGCTCATAGCGGAGGAGCCTGATGTGGGGCTTGATCCCATAACGCCGGGATCACACCCTGAGCCGAAGGCAGACGCTCAACTGCTGTGCCACCCAGGTGCCCCCGTTCCCTTTCTCTTATACTGCAGTGGCTTTATAACAAAGTTTTAAAGGCTTAAATTTGTTTAAATGGTTACATACCATTTTTTAAATCACTCCAGCTTATGACTCTGACATATAATTCCTCCTTCTCCCTCATATCCCACATCTAGTTAGTTATTCCCCAGCTCTAGCAATTTCTGCAGTCTCAAGCTTTCTTTGATTCCTACAGGAACCAGTTAGTGAAGAACCTTAAATCACATTCCCAAACTATCATCTTAACCTCAAATTTTGTTTGTACAAGTCTGTACACATCCTCCAGAGTGGCTTCATCAAAATGTCGTCTTAGACTTGACCTGTTGCATGATCAGGGTGACTGTTAACTCCCAGTTTGCTGGGGACAGTCTCAGCAAAGTTATCTCAGTACGATTATTAATAGTTCTTCCTTTCACTCTCAACAGCATCCTGATTAGGTGTGAAATTATATGGCCACCCTATACCTGGAGGTCTATGAGCTGAGAAATGATTCAAACTCCTCGTCCAGTATTCCAGAATTTCCACTATTTTTGGTTACCTTTACAAGCTTAAATCTTCTCTACTTGTAGCTTTCCTGTGTCAAAGTAAACCAGTTGCCCTTCACTGCCAGTGACCTATACCTTACCACCTTAAAACCTCTGCCCATTCTTCTTCCCAACCAACAAATGAATTTGTCCCACCAATTCTCCTAAAGGCCTCCTGCCTCAAGCACCAGCCAAATGCTATGGAAGAAAAGAGTTTTCACTTGAGATGGTCTTTAAGGAACAGATTGGAAGAACCAACAAAACCCAGCAAGGATAGAAGAGGGGCACCTGGGTGGCTCAGTCAGTTAAGCGTCTGCTTGTGGCTCAGGTCATGATCGCGCGGTCCTGGGATGGAGCCCTGTGTCAGGCTCCCTGCTCAGAGGGGAATCTGCTTCTGCCCATCCTTCAGCCCTTTCACCCGCTTGTGTGAAAAGTCTCTTGTTCACTCTCTCAAATAAATAAAATCTTAAAAAAAAAAAAACAAAAAAACCTAGGAGAGACGATGGCAAAAGTAGAAAGAAGTTAGCCCCCCATGAAGTACTACTGCAGAGATGTCACAGCTTGCTTTGTGAGGAGACAACCTCTGAGAGCGTGAGCAGCCCACAGCAGAGCGGAAGTCCAGGAGATCCCAGTACTTAAAGCACAGCAGAACCAGGTTTCCAGGAGTCATTAACTGTGTGACCTTGGAACAAGCTACAGTTTCTTTTGCAAACTCTCCCAGGGTGTTGTAAAGATCAAATGAGATAAAATGCACAAAATAAGTAGGACAGAAGGTCAATAGCTGGAGGCAGTAAGGAAAGATTTCCTCTTTCAAAGAGTGTGAAATGGAAGGACAGAAGTGGGATTTTCTTAAGGAAGGGTAAGTACTCTGGTAAGAAGGAGCTAGGGAAAGAGAGAGGTTAAAGACGAGAGAAAGGGAAAGAGGGAATTAAGCAAAAGGGGCAAAGTCTCAAGAGGAGCCAGGGCTGAGAGCACATCTCGTCCTCTAAGAGTAGAAGGAAGGCGGGCCAGGGAACATACAAGGGAAGTAGCAGGAATCAGACTCCAAAAGTGAAGGGGTACAGAGAATTTTCTGAGGAGCAGAGTGAGGATTCGAATAGCTACTGTGGGGAAAAGATCAAATTAAAAGACTGCTAAAAAGAGCCAAGGGCTTGGCTGGGGCTAAAAAACATTCACAGCACTGCCCATCTGCATGGATTTCCAACCTCCCCCCTTCCCTGCCACCCTCACCTCCCAGCGAGGATCAGCTTTACAGAACATGGAGTGAAGAGGGATTAGCAACTGAAAACAGACAAGGGGAACAGGAATTTGAGAGTACTAGTGAGAGACTGAAGCGATATGATCAAAAGTTTAGGCTGCGTGAATAAAGGCATAAAGGCAGCTAGTATATGGGGATAAACTGGGGAGCAAAGGCAGGCTTCTCACAGAAGAGAACTAAGAGAACAGAGGAAAAATCTCTGGTCAAAAAGCAACTGTATACATATTCATACTAAAAGTGAAAGATGGAGCAGAACTGTGTCAGCAAACTGGAGAGGAATGTGGGGTTCAAAAATTCAAGAGGATCAGGTCTGGGTGGTGGCAAGTTCCAAGGCCTGGCTCTGGCACAGACAGATAAAAGAAACTAGAGTGAAAGAAAGGGGAAGCCACGCTGTATGGTATACTGTCCATGCAGACAGCAGGATCACCTGGAAGAGCAGAGGCTAGAAAGAACAAGATTGTGAATCAAGTGACAAAGTCCTCATTGAAGGGGTGCCTGGCTGGTTCAGTCAGTGGAGTGTCTGTGACTCTTGACCTCAGGGTCATGATTTCGAACCCCACACACTGGGGTCAGAGTTTACTAAAAAAAAAAAAAAGTCCTCACTGAAGATAATTGTTAATAGGTGAAAGCTATGAGACTGACAGAGTGTGGTAAAGCCTTGAAGGAAAAACGATTTTTTTGCATAAAGATGATCCAAATTTGCTCCCTAGAGAAATGATATATTAACATATATGGGGAAACTCTGCTTTAGAAGATAATGAGATATTTATATTTCTATAAAGTTGTGGTTTGTGAGAACTGTAAAACCAGGTAGGAAGCATTAGTCATTTTAAAGTAGAAATAAAAATGCCCACTTTAGAATAAAAGTTACTTAGCCACAAACAGACACCTGAGCCCTGAGAACAGGTTACACAACACCATGAACACACTATTAGACATGTGAAGAGCAAAGGTCAAGAATAAGGAAACATATACAAGTCAGCAGATTTATTTATTGCATGAACAACAAACAGGAAAAGTGCCTATGCAGATTAGAAAAGTAATCTACTCCAGTAACATGAAAATCAGTACAAAAGAGTAGAATGGAGGCGAACCTCTCAGATTACAGGTAACTGCTTAAAGCCTTTTCCCATTAAACTTCCATGAATGATTCCATTTACATGAAACGTCCTGAACATGTAAGTTCTCAGACTAAGTTAGTGGTTGTCAGACAAGGGAGGCAAGGGGAAACTGGGAGTGACTGCTAATAGGTACTGGGTTTCTTTTTGGGTGACGAAAATGCCCTGGAATAGACAGTGGTGATGGTTGCATAACACTGTGAATATACTGAATTGTATACTTTGAGGATAAATTTTATGGTATGTGAATTATCTTTCAATGAAGCTATTATTAAAAAAAATAATAAAAGTGCCAATGGTCTAAAAAGGCAAATATAACACCATTACAGAAACAATATATATTAACTTTGGGAAGCAAAGGATGGTAGAGCTATGGTGAAAATGAGTACCTATCCTAGAATTTTAAAAATCTGGATTTAATATGCATCTTTTGAAATACTATTCTTTCATTCTGGGAAAGCCAATCTTTCTGAGCTCCGGTTTCTTCTACCTATAATAGGAATACTATCTGCCTCACAGAGTTTTAAGAATGATTAATTATGATAATGGACCTGAAAACATTTTGAATACTACACAACGTAAAGTGGCATTAACTTATTCTGACTAAATTAACTGAAATTCAAAACACAAACTTTATTTTTAACGATTTTTTTTAAGTAATCTCTACACCCAGCGTGCAGTTTGAATTCAAAACCATGAGATCAAGAGTTGTACGCTCTACCAACTAAACCAGATGCCTCTTCAAAAGCACAAACTCTAAATGTCAATTTTCAAGTTAATTTCAATATTAACAAGAATATTGAAAATTTTCAGTATTTTAATATGAAAAAATTTTTTAGAGAGAGATGGGGAGAGAGAAAGAGGGAAGGGCAGAGGGAGAAAGAGAGAGAGAATCTTAAGCAAGCTCCATGCCTAGAGCTGAGCCCGACTTAGGGCTCTATCTCACAACCCTGAGATCATGACCTGAGCAGAAATCAAGAGTAAGCCACTTATCCGACTGGGCCACCCAGGCGCCCCAATATGAAGTTTTTTAATATTTTTCATGAATGACTTCACTTTAAATATTAACAACATTGTCATTGACCTTCACCAGAAAAGGTAGTAGAATAGTTTCCTTCAACTCTGGGTAAAGATATTTACTAGAAAATACTAATCATAATTTTCTACCCAACTTTATCAGGTTTATGATGAAAACGTATAAATTCCATAAGGTCAGTAAACTACCTGTAAGCTAATTTAGAAATTATGCACACTTCGGGGCGCCTGGGTGGCACAGCGGTTAAGCGTCTGCCTTCGGCTCAAGGCGTGATCCCGGCGATCTGGGATCGAGCCCCACATCAGGCTCTTCTGCTGTGAGCCTGCTTCTTCCTCTCCCACTCCCCCTGCTTGTGTTCCCTCTCTCGCTGGCTGTCTATCTCTGTCGAATAAATAAAATCTTAAAAAAAAAAAAAAAAAAGAAATTATGCACACTTCTCTTTCAAATTCAAATAGTACTAGAAATACAAGACCAAATTCTGCTTGACCATGTTTTACAGAATTTCAGCAAGGTGCTGTGCATTACCAAGGATGGAAAGTAATAATGTTAAAGTTTCAAGACAGTGCTGACCTTATAAATATTCTCCCCCAAAATTCTTAGATTTTCGTTCTGTTGCCTTTAAAGTTTTGAAACGGTGATGCAAATACAAAACTCAAGAAAACATTCTATGATTGAATGCATAGCAATCATAGTAATGGAATTAGACCTTTGGGTTCATGTAACCAACAAAAAGTGCAAACTCAAGTTTCCTTTGGGGAAAAGTGACACTCAATTGAAAGGTTAAATCTGTGACAAATATAAATAGGATTTTTTTATGAGTTAGAGAAGGGGGAAAGAGCGCTATATTATGAGTAAAGTTGTTTGTGAGTCTGAGTAATTAACTTACCTATACTGAATTAAGAAAATGAAAATTGATAATAAGCAGTGACAAATTCAATCCTTAAAATACTTTTTTTAAAAAGCCCTAACATGGGGCTTAAACTTATGATCCCAAGATCAAGAGTAGCATGCCCCACCAACTGAGCCAGCCAGGCGCCCCCTTAAAATACTCTTAATTGAAATTGTTCTAAAAGCTATACACAGGCACCTGGGTGGCTCAGTCAGTTGAGTGTCTGCCTTTGGCTCAGGTCATGATGCTGGGGTCTTGGGATCGAGCCCCATGTCAGGCTCCCTGCTCAGTGGGGAGTCTGGTTCTCCCTCTTCCTCTGACCCTCCCCCTGCTTGTGCTCTCTCTCACTCCCTCTCAAATAAATACAATAAAATCTTAAAAAAAAAAAAAGTTATACACAAGAAAGAGAAAGTTTTCTTATTCTTTTTTTTTTCCTCCAAATTTTTATTTAAATTCTAGTTAGTTAACATACGGAGCATACTGGTTTCAGGAAAAGAATTCAGTGGCTCATCACTTACAAAAGAAATTTTTCTTTTTTTTTTTTATAACATTTTATTTATTATTTATTTGACAGAGAGAGTGAGAGAGCATAAGCAGGGGGAAGAGCAGAGGGAGAGGGAGAAGCAGGCTTGCCACCAATAAGGGAGCCCAACGCCAGGCTTGATCCCAGGACTCTGGGATCATGACCTGACCTGAAGGCAGACGCTTAACCATCTGCGCCACCCAGGTGCCCCGCAAAAGAAATTTTTCAAACGCATGATTTTAAAGGTGTTTGCTTAGTAATGTTTTGCAGAGAAATCATTTAAATGATTATCAACCAAGTATTCTCAAAGAGGGTGGAGAAATAATTACTACAGAATTCTGATTTATAAAGTTCAAATAATGTGGCAGTGATTTTCATTTCTAATAGCCTAATCTTTTGTCTCAATTCCTTCTTGAAGTGCAAGGAAAGGACAGTTAAAATGTACTTTTTTCAACTGCTAATCTTTGTAATTACTAACAATGCTTCTCTAATATTTCTAAAATAAAGTCAAAACATTCCTTTTCTGCAAACTCAGAAAATGCCACTGAACTATAAGATTAGTTTTTAAAGTTCCAAATATTTTGGTAATGAATATAAATCCTCAAAACAGTATACACATTGCTTTGCTATGTCAGCACCACTAATTATTAACAAATTATAAATGTTTCCTTATTCCTCATCTGTAAAATAGGGGTGATACCATTACCTTCCTTAATGCACTGTTGTGCGAATGGCTATCACCTCACACATAGGAGACAGTCAGTAAATGTCTCCTTTTCTTTCATACTCTTCCCCCCCCCCCCGCCCCGTTTTATTTATTTGAGAGAGCGTGCGCCCGCACAAGCCACGGCGAGAGGCAGGGGAAGAAGAGGGAGCCCACGCGGGACTCGATTCCAGGACCCTGAGATCATGACCTGAGCCAAAGGCAGACGCTTAAGGGACTGAGCCACCCAGGCGCCCCT
The DNA here is from genome assembly GCF_023065955.2 of Ursus arctos. Taxonomy (NCBI): domain Eukaryota; kingdom Metazoa; phylum Chordata; class Mammalia; order Carnivora; family Ursidae; genus Ursus; species Ursus arctos. Next base: position 32,860,922 of record NW_026623067.1, read on the forward strand.
TCTTTCATACTCTTAACTGGTATTTTAACACAGAACCTACGATATTCTTCAGAGTAAGATACGTGGTAATACTGAGCTTGACCGATAAATATGCAAATAATATCAGGTTTAATTTTTCAAATTAAAAGGATTCCCTCACCTCGTTTTGCCTAACGTACCAAATACCTTACGTTCCTAATAAGTTTGGTCCTTTGGGCCAATGAGGTTAGAGTTTCAGCTGCTGTCAAAACAAATGTCTATGTAGTTCAAAAATCCTGGAACAATTTCTAAATCATTACAGTTTCCCCCCAACAGTTTATCTTTTCTCCCACTCAGCTGGGACTTGAGCTATGGCCAAACGTTAACTTCTACTAGTAAGGAAGCTCACTTTGCCGCCACACTAATTGGGAGAACTGAAAACTCCACGTCACAGGGTCTGGAGCTGTCAATGATCCCCGCCGCCTTCGGCTGACCAGGTGAGGAAACTGAGGCTCAGGGGAAGGAAGGGCTTATCTGCGGCTTATAGTCAGATCTTTCTTTCCTGAAATGACACCGTTTGACAGCAGCAGGTGTACTATCTAGAGGACTCTAAGAGCGACCACAGAGCAGGACAAGAACGCGTTCTCCTTAGTGCCGCCTGACTCCGGAGAGGAAAACAGGGTCCCCTTTCTCGCCTGGCCACAATCAAGGGACCCTGTGGGCCCAGGCCCGAAAAGTGCACCTTCCCTGGGATCCACAGCTGCCGCCTGCCGGTTCTACCGGGAGAAGAGGTCGCCACTCACCTGCAAAAGGAGAGATCGCAATTCCTCACCTGGCGTCCGCCCTACACCCTTCTACTTCGAACTGCAAAGCGCGATGGCTGCCGAGGTCCCAGCTCCCCGCAGCTCCTTCCGGGCCGGGGGGTGCTTCCCTCCCGATGGTCCGCAGGGCCACAGTTCCACAAGCCGAAAGTTCCGCCTCCTCGCGGTTCCGCCGCCAATCCCCAGACCGAGCGCGCCTGCTGGCTGGAGCCAGCCTTCCCGCAACCTGGGCTCCCGTCCGCCCGAAAGGTCTTCAGGGCCCCGAGGGCCTAGGCAGAGAAGGAAACGCGGGTCTGTAGCTTGGGAAAACTATCCGTGACAAACGTTTTTAAAAATACATTTAAAAAAAATATGTATTTTTAAAGTACACCTGTTTCTTGAATTCACGAGTAACTTACAAAACGTAATTATGCGCCAGATGATGGGTTGGATGCTAGGTTTTGAGCTTTAAACAAGACTGTCTTGAGTCTACTATTCTTTGCTAATGGATTAACGTTACCTTCCTTAAATGTGTTTAATGTAAGTACGATGCTCTCAAGATTGCTCTCAAGCCAGGTTTCTAGGTCATAGGGACAGAAGGAGGAGCTGTTTGGGGGTTAACGAATGGGTTTTCAATACAAAAAAACCCTGTAACTTGCTCTGCTGGATCTCCTCCTTTCTGCTGCACCCTCAGGAAATGCCTTAGCCCATGTGTCTTCGCTTCACATTTGCCATTTCTTCTGCCAGAACAAATTTTCTAAACCTCTCCTCTCCACCTTCTTACGCCATATATACTCTTCAGGTCTCAGCAGATAGACGTCGCTCATCAAAACCTCGTCCCAGGAGTGCATGGGTGGTCAGTCCGTTAAGCTTCCCACTCTTGATTTCGGCTCAGGTCATAATCTCAGGGTCTTGCGATCCAGCCCCACTTAGGGTTCCATGCTTAGTGGGGAGTCTGCTTGAGATTCTCTCCCTCCCTCTTCCCCTCTAGGCTTCCTAAATAAATTCTTTCTTTTCTTTTCTCTTCTCTTCTCTTCTCTTCTCTTCTTTTCTTTCTTTCAAAAAAACCAACAACAAACCTCCCTCCCAGACTTGGTTTTTCCAGCAACGGTACAATTAGCCTATTATCATTCAAGTTACCTTATGATTGTCCAAGTAAGTATGTGATTATTTGTGTAGAGTCTCCCCCAACAGACATTCTGTAAGCTTCCTGAGGTCAGGAATTATATCTGCCTTTTCCTCTCTTGATCCTGTTTTCAGTGCTTGGCATACGATAGGTGCTCAATACGTATGAGCAAGTGATCCATTCATAAATGAAAGACTCCTAGGTACATTTTTTTGAAGATTTATCTGGCAGAGAGACAGCAAGAGAGCACAAGCAGGGACCCCAATGTGGGGCTCGATCCCAGGACCCCGGGATCCTGATCTGCGCCGAAGGCAGATGCTTAACTGATTGAGCCACCCAGGCACCCCTCCTAGGTACATTTTTTGTCCTGGAGGGATTGAAGAATTTCCCTAGAGTCCATTGATCTGAGTTAGAGGAACTTGTTTTTCCAGTCTGAGTTCCCCTCTACTCTCCTTCCCACTTACCTACTCTTGAATCCAGTTTGATTTGTTAAAATTTATAAAAGGAAATCTCATTTAAAATGGAGTCAGGAAGGGCACCTGAGTAGCTCAGTTGGTTAAGTGTCTGCCTTTGGCTCAGGTCATGATCCCAGGGTTTGAGACTGAGGCCTGAGTAGGGCTTCTTGTTCCCTGGGGAGCCTGCTTCTTCCTCTCCTTCTGCCTGCTGCTCCCCCTGCTTGTGCTGTCTGTCAGATAAATAAAATCATGAAGGAAGGAAGGAAAAGGAAGGAAGGGAAGAAAGAAGGAAGGAAGGAAGAAGGGAAGGAAGGAAGGAAGGAAGGAAGGAAGGAAGGAAGGAAGGAAGGAAGGAAGGAAGTCGGGAGGAGTGCCCGGCTGGCTCAGTCCATGGAGGACGGGCTCTTGGTCTTGGGATCATGAGTTGGAGCCTGATGTTGGGTATAGAGACTACTTAAATAAACAAATCTTTTATATATATATATATGTAAGTAAAATGGAGTCAGGTGCCAGAAGTAGGAGCTCTTATACCCCACCACTCTTCCTCCATTGCAGACCCCAACAGGAAGAGACTTACCTTGCATTCCCCATAGGAAAAAGACTATATTTTACTACCGTAGCAGGAGGAAAGAATTTCTTTGTCCAGCAACAGCCCAGCCAATGAGAGACTGTCACCACTCAGCCAATGAAAAGCCACTACACTTAGAGCTCCCAGTTTATTCCAATGGATGTTTTGTTTATAACAAAGGCCTCTCAATTTAGCCATTCCTTTATAAAGCAAGGTCCTCTCCTTTGCTCTCCAGACTTGCAGAGCCCTAGTTTGTGTGTCTGGAAATGCAATTCTCTGCTATTTCAGAATAAACTTTTTTTTTTCCCTAGTAAGATACCCGACAGTTTTATTTTTAAGGTTAACAATTTTTTTTTAATTGTAGAAAGAGCATGCAAGCAGGGAGGGGAAAAGGGAAAAGGAGAGAGAGAATTCCAAGCAGGCTCCACACTCAGAGTGGAGCCCAACATGGGGCTCCATCCCATGACCCTGAAATCAAGACCCGAGCAGAAATCAACAGTTTGATGCTCAACCCACTGAACCACCCCGGTGCCCCTAAGGTTAACCGGTTTAACAAACGCTTTTAAGTAGTCAAAGTCACTTCACTGGACTCCTCAAAATTATAGCTCTTATCCTGGATAGACTTTCTTTCCTGATATTGCTGGCATTTTAGTTAGCCCTAAAAAATCTAAACTCCCGGTTTCAACAAATTGTAAAATGGCTAGGAATGGGGGGTTGTGACAATAAGCAAGACATAGTGTCTTTACTCAAGGAGCTTTCAGTGTGGCAGGGAAATGTGTTAAGTCACACATAACTCTCAAAGAAGGTAGGGGGAGAGAGGATAATAATGTACGAAATGGTGGTGGTGGTGGTGAGGGAGTGAAGAGGCTGGTGATGCTAGTGTTTGAGGAGAGTCTTAAAGGCTACATAGCATATTTCCCCCCCCCATTCTTTTGTCATAAAAGTAATACATATTAATTGTAAAAAGTTTTGGAAAATCCAGAAAAATACCTCATGCAAACAAAAATCACCCCCAATCTCACCTCACAGATAAAACCACTTTTATTAGATTTTAATCATACCATACATGGTTTTATAAAACATTTAAAATTTAGGGGGCGCCTGGGTGGCTCAGTCGTTAAGCATCTGCCTTTGGCTCGGGGCGTGATCCCGGCGTTGTGGGATCGAGCCCCACATCAGGCTCCTCCGTTAGGAGCCTGCTTCTTCCTCTCCCACTCCCCCTGCTTGTGTTCCCTCTCTCGCTGGCTGTCTCTATCTCTGTCAAATAAATAAATAAAATCTTTAAAAAAGAAAAAACATTTAAAATTCAAAACATTTATTACAGGTACTTTACCATGTAATTAAGTATTCTAAATTCTGAATTTTAATGGATGCATTTTTAATTGAATATAATAGATAAGAGCACAACCTCTAGCCACAGACCTATGCTTCTAACATCACTAGCCACTTAGAGTTCCTATGTAGGTAAAATGGGGATTAATATCCAGAAGGGATGACATAAGAGAGAATAACCTACAGAAAGGGACAGAGATGGGAAAAGCACCAGGCAAGTATTATGACTTGATTGGGTAGATTTGGGCTGGACTCTTGGGGACCTTGGCTCCCAAACTATGGAGCCTTTTGAGGGTTTCTAGTACAGCAGGATCATGTTCAGTGTTGTTGTTGGAAGTTTGCTGGCAGCAGTGTGTGGGTTGTATTGGAACAGCTTGACTGAAAACCCAGATCAGGAATGAGGCTCCTCCAATCATGCAGGTGAGTGGTAACATAGGCCTGGGTTGGGTCAGTGCGAACAGAGAAATACGGAGTGGTATGTGAGAAGCTGTAAACATTGGAACCTATAAGATGTCATGATTGATGGCATGTTAGTAGCAAAAATAAAGGAGATAT